>NC_134638.1:15316-315316 GCF_046129695.1 Lonchura striata | reverse complement strand
GGGCTTTGGGGGGACCCCGAGGGGCTTTGGAGGGTCCCGGGGGGCTCCGGGGGGCTTTGGGGGGGTCCTCAAGGGGCTCCAGGGGGGTTTGAGGGGACCCCGAGGGGCTCGGGGCAGGGAAATGCTGCGGGAAGGGATTTGGGGCACCCCGGGGTGACATTAGGGGGTGGAGGAGGTTTTGGGGGGGGGTCTCGGGGGGCTGATGTGGGGTTTGGGGATCCCTGGGGTGACATTAGGGGGTGGGGGAGGTTTTGAGGTGGGGTCTTGGGGAGCCCCCATCCCTCCCGGGGGTCTTGGGGTGCCCCTGACCCCGGAGATCTTGGGGTGCCCCCATCTCTCTCAGGGGTCTCGGGGCACCCCCACCCCTCTCAGGGGTCTCGGGGTGCCCCCACCCCTCTCAGGGGTCCCGGGGTGCCCCCAGCCCTCTCAAGGGTCTCGGGGTGCCCCCAGCCCTCTCTGGCTGTCTTGGGGTGCCCCCAGCCCCCTCGGGGGTCTCAGGGAGGCCCCATCTCTCCCAGGGGTCTCGGGGCACCCCCACCCCTCTCAGGGGTCCCGGGGCGCCCCCATCCCTCCCGGGGGTCTCGGGGTGCCCCTGACCCCGGAGGTCTTGGGGTGCCCCCATCTCTCCCAGGGGTCTCGGGGTGCCCCCAGCCCTCTGTGGGGGTCTCGGGGCGCCCCTGACCGCCGTGTCCCCGCAGACCAACATCCCGTTCCTGCAGAACGTGCTGGCTCACCCGCAGTTCCTGGCGGGCGAGGCCGACACGCAGTTCATCGACGAGAACCCCGAGCTCTTCCACCTGCGGCCCAGCCAGAACCGCGCCCAGAAGCTGCTGCACTACCTGGGTGCGCCGGGGGGCACCTGGGGGGCACCTGGGGGGCACCCGGGGGGTTTGGGGGGGGTCTGTGCGCACGCCTGGGCCCCCAAGGGGCGGAGGGACCCGGCCCTGGTACCTGCAGGTGTGCCCAGGGGTGTCCAAGGGTCCTCAGGTGTGCCCAGGTGTGGGGTTTGTCCCCCCAGGTGTGGGGTTTGTCCCCCCAGGTGTGCCCAGGTGGGAGTTTGTCCTCCCAGGTGTGGGGTTTGTCCCCCCAGGTGTGCCCAGGTGTGGGGTTTATCCCCTCCAGGTGTGGGGTTTGTCCCCCCAGGTGTCCCCAGGTGTGGCGTTTATCCCCCCCAGGTGTGGGGGTTTGTCCCCCCCAGGTGTGCCCAGGTGGGGGGTTTGTCCCCCCAGGTGGGAGTTTGTCCCCGCAGGTGGGGGTTTGTCCCCCCAGGTGTGGGGTTTATCCCCCCCAGGTGTGGGGTTTGTCCCCCCAGGTGTGAGGAGCCCCCAAACCCCCTCTCCTGTGGCTCTCAGGGGAGCCTGGCCGAGGCCGGGCAGGCTCTGGGGGGCTCGGGGGGGATTTTGGGGGGTCCCCGGGGCTGCCACCCCCTGTCACACCCGTCCCCCCCCCAGGCCACGTGATGGTGAACGGGCCCAGCACCCCCCTGCCCGTGAAGGCCAAGGCGGCGCTGGTGGAGCCGACCCCGCCCCCGGTGCCCATGGGTGAGTGGGGGCACGGCCCGGGGGTCCCCGGGGTGTCCCAGGGTGTCCCCAGGGTATCCCACGGTGTCCCCAGGGTATCCCAGGGTGTCCCAGGGTGTCCCCAAGGGGTCCCCAGGGTGTCCCCAGGGTGTCCCCGGGGGTCCCCGGGGGTCCCCTGGGTGTCCCCAGGGTGTCCCAGGGTATCCCACGGTGTCCCCAGGGTGTCCCTGGGTGTCCCCAGGGTGCCCCCTGCCCCACACTGACCCTGTCCCCTTTGGTGACCCCTCACTGCCCCCTCGCTGACCCCCAACCCCTGCCCCACACAGCCCCCTGCCCCCTCTGTGCCCCCTCTGTGCCACTCCTGCCCCTCCGTGCCCCACACTGACCCCTCACCCCACACTGACCCCTCCGTGCCCCTCACTGACCCCTCACCCCCACACTGACCCCTCACCCCCCTCACTGACCCCTCACCCCCACACTGACCCCTCACCCCCTCACTGACCCCTCACCCCCACACTGACCCCTCACCCCCTCACTGACCCCTCACCCCCCTCACTGACCCCTCACCCCCCACACTGACCCCTCACCCCCCACACTGACCCCTCTGTGCCCCACACTGACCCCTCACCCCCTCACTGACCCCTCACCCCCTCACTGACCCCTCCGTGCCCCACACTGACCCCTCACCCCCCTCACTGACCCCTCACCCCCCACACTGACCACTCACCCCCACACTGACCCCTCACCCCCTCACTGACCCCTCACCCCCCACACTGACCCCTCACCCCCCACACTGACCCCCCCTCACCCCTCACCCCTCACGCCCTGTCCCGGTGCCGCAGGCGCGCCGCCGCCGGGGCTGCGGGCCGTGCTGCAGCGCGAGGGCCCCGCGGGCTTCGCGCGGGCGCTGCGGCGGCACCGGGGGCTGCTGCTGACCGACACCACCTTCCGCGACGCCCACCAGTCCCTGCTGGCCACGCGCGTCCGCACCCGCGACCTCGCCCGCGTCGCGCCCTTCGCGGCCCACGCGCTCAGCCCCCTGTGCAGCATGGAGACCTGGGGCGGTGAGGGAGGGCAGGGGAGGGGAGGGCAATTGAGGGGAGGGGAGGGGCTTAAGGGGGTGTGGCACATTGGGAGGGGCTTAATGGGGTGTGCTATGGAGGGGTTTTGGAGGGTGGGGCAGGGAGGGGAGGGGCTTAACGGGGTGGGGAAGTGAGGGGAGGGGCTTAGTTGGGATGTAGCAGGTGTGGGAGGGGCTTGATGGGGTGTGGCAGGCAGGGGAGGGGCTTAAAGGGGCGTGGCGGCGAGGGGAGGGGCTTTGGAGGGTGGGGCAGGGAGGGGAGGGGTGTAACGGTGTCAAATTAAGGGGAGGGGCTTGACAGGGTGTGGCAGACATGGGAGGGGCTTGGTGGGGAGGGGCTTGACAGGGTGTGGCCAAGGGGTGAGGGCAGGGCTTGACTGATGGGGCGTGGCCGTCATGCGATGGGCGTGGCTGTCATGTGATGGGCGTGGCTGTCATGTGATAGGTGTGGCCGTCATGTTATGGGCGTGGCTGTCATGTTATGGGCATGGCTGTCATGTGATGGGTGTGGCCGTCATGCGATGGGCGTGGCTTTGTGGGGGCGTGGCTCACAGTGGGCGTGGCTCTCAAGGGGCGTGGCTTGTGAGGGGTGTGGTTTTTGTGATGGGCGTGTCTCGCGTGGGCGTGGCTCACAGTGGGCGTGGCTCTCGAGGGGCGTGTCTCACGTGGGCGTGGCTCGAGGGGGGCGTGGCTCCTGTGGGCGTGGCTCCTGTGGGCGTGGCTCAGAAGGGGCGTGTCTCGCGTGGGCGTGGCTCCTGTGGGCGTGTCAGCGAGCCGGGCGCGCCCGCAGGCGCCACCTTCGACGTGGCCATGCGCTTCCTGCACGAGTGCCCCTGGGAGCGGCTGCGGGAGCTGCGGCGCCTCGTGCCCAACATCCCCTTCCAGATGCTGCTGCGCGGCGCCAACGCCGTGGGCTACACCAACTACCCCGACAACGTCGTGCAGCGGTGCGGGCGCGGGGGCACCGGACACCGGGGGGACATGGGGGGACACCGGGGACACGGGGGGGACACCGGGCACACTGTGGGGACTCCAGGGACACCATGGGGACACCAGGGGGACACGGGGGGACATCAGGGACACGGGGGGGACACTGTGGGGATGCGACAGGGAATTGGGGACACCACGGGGACACCCAGGGACATGGGGGGACACTGTGGGGACACGGGGGGACACCATGGGGACACTGCAGGGAACTGGGGACACCGCGGGACACTGTGGAGACACCAGGGGACACGGGGACACCGCAGGGGGACCTGGGGACGTGGGGACCCTGTGGAGACACCGCAGGGACATGGGGACCTGGGGGACACCACAGGGACACCAGAGGGACATCGCGGGGACATCACAGGGACACTGCAGGGACACGGGGACGTGGGGACACCATGGGGACACTACAGGGAATTGGGGACGCCGCGGGAACACCGGGGGACATGGAGAGGCAGGGAGGGACATGGGGGCGTTGGGGACATGGGGAACAGGGGGACAGGGGACACGGAAATGGGACCCTGGGGACACAAAGGGGACACGAGGACACAAAGGGACCCTGAGGACACAAAGGGACCCTGAGGACACAAAGGGCACCCTGGGGACACAAAGAGCACCCTGGGGACACACAAAGGGGACCCCGGGGACTCTCCGCCCGAGCACCCGAACGTCCCCGCGGGCCGTGGCCGTGACGGCCGCCCGCGCGCGCAGGTTCTGCGAGGTGGCCGTGGCCAACGGCATGGACATCTTCCGCGTCTTCGACGCCCTCAACTACGTGCCCAACCTGCTGCTGGGCGTGGAGGCGGCGGGCAGCGCCGGCGCCGTGGTGGAGGCCGCGCTCTCCTACACCGGCGACGTGGCCGACCCCACGCGCACCAAGTACAGCCTGGACTACTACCTGGGGCTGGCCCGCGAGCTGGTGGCAGCGGGGACACACGTGCTCTGCATCAAGGTCTGGGGGGGTTTGGGGGGTCCTGGGGGGATTTCAGGGGAGTTTGGGGTCCTGGGGCGGGTTTGGGGGGAGTTTGAGAAAGGGAGTTTGGGGGCAATGGGATGGGGTTGGCCTGGAGCTGGTGGCAGCGGGGACACACGTGCTCTGCATCAAGGTCTGGGGGGTTTGGGGGGGTTTGGGGGAGTTTGTGGGTCCTGGGGGGGTTTGGGGGGAGTTTGTGGGTCCTGGGGGAGTTTGGGAGTCCTGGGGTGATTTGGGGGGAGTTTGGGGGTCCTGGGGGGATTTGGGGTTCCTGGGGGGTTTTGGGGGGTCCTGAGAGGGTCTGAAGGGTCTTGGGGGTGTTTTGGGGTCCTGGGCGGATTTGGTGGTCCTGGGGGAGTTTGGGGAGTCCTGGTGGAATTTAGGGGGGGTTTGGGGGTCCCCCGTGCCCCCCGTGACCCCCGTGCCCTCCCCAGGACATGGCGGGGCTGCTGACGCCCGCGGCCGCCCGGCTGCTGGTGGGGGCCCTGCGGGAGCAGCACCCCGAGGTGCCCCTGCACGTGCACACCCACGACACGGCCGGCGCCGGCGTGGCCTCCATGCTGGCGGCCGCCCAGGCTGGCGCCGACGTGGTGGACGTGGCCGTGGACGCCATGTCCGGCATGACCTCCCAGCCCAGCATGGGCGCCGTGGTGGCCTGCACCCGTGGGACCCCGCTGGACACAGGTGGGGACGGGGGCTTGGAGGGACACTGGGGCTTGGGGTGACAGCGGGGGTTGGGGTGACACCGGGGCTTGGGGTGACACCGGGGGTTGGGGTGACACCGGGGGTTTGGAGGCACAGCAAGAGTTTGAGATGTCACCAAGGCTTGAAAGGGACAATGAGGGTTCAAGGTGCCACCAAGAGGTTGAGAAGTCCCCAGGGGCTGAAGGGGACAGTGAGGATTGGAGGGACACCAAGGGTTTGAGGGACACCAAGGGTTTGAGATGTCACTGAGGATTGAAGGGACAACGAGGGCTGGAGGGACACCAAGAACTGGAGGAGATGCCAGGACCTGGGGGGACAATGAGGGCTTGAGATGTCACCGAGAGCTGGAGGGAAGACGGGGCTAGGAGGGGCCTCCAAGGCTCTGAAGGGACCACCGAGCTTTGGGGGACAGCAGGGGATGGAGGGGACATCGAGACCTGGCGGGACAACAAGAATTTGAGTGGCCACCAAAGGTCTGGAGGTGTCACCAAGGCTTTGAGGAGCCACAGTGGTCGTGGAGGCGCCACCGGAGCCAGAACTTCATTCCCAATCCGTGGTGCCTCCACACCCGTGGTGTCCCCACGTGTCCTCACGTGTCCCCGCGTGTCCCCACGTGTCCCCACGTGTCCCCCGTCCACAGGCATCGACCTGGAGCGCGTCTTCGAGTACAGCGAGTACTGGGAGGCGGCGCGGGGCCTCTACGCCGCCTTCGACTGCACGGCCACCATGAAGTCCGGCAACGCCGACGTCTACGAGAACGAGATCCCGGGCGGGCAGTACACCAACCTGCACTTCCAGGCCCACGCCATGGGGCTGGGACACAAGTTCAAGGAGGTCAAGAAGGCCTACACCGAGGCCAACAAGATGCTCGGGGACCTCATCAAGGTGGGGTGGCCCTGGGGGCTCCGGGGGGCCTCCACAGGAGGGTGGCCCTGGGTGGGTGATGGCGATGGGTGGGTGGTGGCCATGGGTGGGTGGTGGCCGTGGGTGGGTGATGGCCATGGGTGGGTGGTGGCCGTGGGGTGGTGTGGCCATGGGGTGGGTGGTGGCCATGGGTGGGTGGTGGCCGTGGGGTGGGTGGTGGCCATGGGGTGGGGGGTGGCCGTGGGGTGGTGTGGCCATGGGGTGGGTGGTGGCCATGGGGTGGGGGGTGGCCATGGGTGGGTGATGGCCATGGGTGGGTGATGGCCGTGGGGTGGTGTGGCCATGGGGTGGGTGGTGGCCATGGGTGGGTGATGGCCATGGGTGGGTGGTGGCCATGGGGTGGGTGGTGGTCATGGGTGGGTGGTGGCCATGGGGTGGGTGGTCTCCAAGAGAAGGTCTCCCTGGGGCAGGTGCTGTCTGTGGCGTGGAGGATCTCTGTGGGGTGGGTGGTCTCCATGGGTGGGTGTCCCACCCGGGGTGGTCATGTGGTGACCCCCGGGGTGAGCCAGGAGGGTCCCCCCAAGCTGACCCATGAGATGACCCATGAGATGATGACCACTAAAATGAAATGACCCCTGAGATGACCCCAAGAGGTTCCCCCCACACTGACCCATGAGATGACCGACGAGGTGACCCCTGAGATGAAATGACCCCTAAGATGAGATGAGATGACCCTGAGAGTTCACCCATGAGGTTCTCTCCACACTGACCCTTGAGCTGACCCCTGAGATGAACCCGAGATGAGGTGACCTCTGAGGTGACCCCTGAGATGAGATGAGCTGACCCATGAGGTCACCCATGAGGTGTCCCCAAGAGGTTGCCCCCACACTGACCCCTGAGATGACCCCTGGGATGAGGTGACCCCCGAGATGACCCCTTAGACTTCACCCAAGAGGTTCCCCTCACTGACCCAAGAGCTGATCCTTGAGTTGACCACAAGGTGACCCCAAGTTGCGCCATGAGTTGAGCGTGGGGTGACCCTGAGGTGCCCTGGAGGTGACCCCTGGGTGACCCCTGGGTGACCCCTGGGTGACCCCGGTGCCCGCAGGTGACGCCCACCTCCAAGGTGGTGGGGGACCTGGCGCAGTTCCTGGTGCAGAACGCGCTGTCGCGCGCCGAGGCCGAGGCGCGGGCGGACGAGCTCTCCTTCCCCCGCAGCGTGGTGGAGTTCCTGCAGGGCCACATCGGGGAGCCCCCGGGCGGCTTCCCCGAGCCCCTGCGCTCCCGCGTGCGTGGGGGACGGACGGGGGGACTGGGGGGACTGGGGGGACTGGGGGGACTTGGAGGGGATTGGGGGACTGGGACAGACTGGGATGGGACTGGGAGGGACTGGGATGGGACTGGGGGGACTGGGAGGGGATTGGGAGGGACAGGGACAGACTGCGATGGGATTGGGAGGGACTGGGGGGACTGGGAGGGAATGGGGGGACTGGGAGGGAACTGGGAGGGACTGAGACAGACTGGGATGGAACTGGGAGAGGGAATGGGGGGACTGGGACAGACTGGGAGGGACTGGGAGGGGATTGGGAGGGACTGGGACAGACTGCGATGGGATTGGGAGGGACTGGGGGGACTGGGAGGGGAATGGGGAGGGACTGGGGGGGACTGTCCCATTTCCATGGTGTCCCTGCCCCATTCCCGTGCCCCCCGCCCCATTTCAATCCCTCGCTCCACTCCCGTGCCCCCCACCCCATCCCGAGCCCCCCGCCCCATTTCACACCCCCTGCCCCACTCCAATCCCCCCACCCCATCCCGAGCCCCCCGCCCCATTTCACGCCCCCGCCCCGCAGGTGCTGAAGGATCTCCCGCGGGTCGAGGGGCGCCCGGGGGCGTCGCTGCCCCCCCTGGACTTCGAGGCGCTGGGCCGGGAGCTGGGGGCGCGGCACGGGGCGCCCCCCAGCCCCGAGGAGCTGCTCTCGGCCGCGCTCTACCCCAAGGTGTACGAGGAGTTCCACGCCTTCCGCAGCACCTTCGGGCCCGTGGCCTGCCTGGGCACCCGCCTCTTCCTCGAGGGGCCCGCCATCGCCGAGGAGTTCGAGGTGCTGGGGGACTGGGAGGGACTGGGGGGACTGGGAGGGGATTTGGGGGCACTGGGAGGAGATTTGGGTGTGCTGAGAGGGGACTGGGATGGACTGGGAGGGACTGGGGGGACTGGGAGGGGAATGGGAGGGACTGGGGGGGAATGGGGAGAGACTGGAAGGGACTGGGAGGGGATTTGGGGGCACTGGGATGGACTGGGGGGGACTGGGAGGGGATTTGGGGGCACTGGGAGGGGATTTGGGGGCGCCGGGAGGGGATTTGGGAGCACCGGGAGGGGAGTGGGACCTGTGCACGCCTGGAGCTCCTTGCCCAGCTCTGAGCAAGCGTGGTGAGACCCTGCACATGCCTTACACAGCAGTTACACACAGTTACACACCAGTTACACACGGTTACACGCAGTCACACACAGTCACACACAGTTACACACCAGTTACACACAGTTACACACAGTTACACACAGTTACACGCAGTTACACAGCAGTTACTCATGGTTTACTCGCAGGTGGAGCTGGAGCGGGGCAAGACGCTGCACATCCCTTACACACACAGCAGTTACACACAGTTACACACAGTTACACCCAGTTACACAGCAGTTACACACAGTTACACGCAGTTACACAGCAGTTACTCATGGTTTACTCGCAGGTGGAGCTGGAGCGGGGCAAGACGCTGCACATCCCTTACACACACAGCAGTTACACACAGTTACACACAGTTACACACAGTTACACACAGTTACACACGGTTACACACCAGTTACACACAGTTACACGCAGTTACACAGCAGTTACTCATGGTTTACTCGCAGGTGGAGCTGGAGCGGGGCAAGACGCTGCACATCAAGGCGCTGGCGCTCGGGGACCTGAACGTGGCCGGGCAGCGCGAGGTTTTCTTTGAGCTCAACGGGCAGCTCAGATCCATCCTGGTCCGGGACACGCAGGCGCTCAAGGTGCGGCCGGGCCGGGGCTCGGCGCAGTTGGGGGAGTTTGGGGCAGTTTGGGGGGATTTTGGGACAGTTTGGGGGGATTTGAGGAGATTCAGGGGGGTTTGGGGAGATTTGGGTGACTTGGGGGGAGATCTAGGGGAATTTGGGGGGATTTCGGAGGAGTTTGGGAGGATTTGGGAGGGTCTAGAGGGGGTTTGAGAGGAATTTAGGGGCTGTGGGGGGATCTGGGGCACACAGAGGTGACTTTGGGGCACACAAGGGTGACTTTGGGTGACACAGGGATGACTTTGGGTGACACGTGGGTGACTTTGGGGCACACAGGGGTGACTTTGGGGCACACAAGGTTGACATTGGGTGACACAGGGATGACTTTGGGGCACACAGGGGTGACTTTGGGTGACACAGAGGTGACTTTGGGGCACACAGGGGTGACTTTGGGGCACACAAGGGTGACTTTGGGTGACACAGAGGTGACTTTGGGGCACACAGGGGTGACTTTGGGGCACACAGGGGTGGCTTTGGAGCACACAAAGGTGACTTTGGGCACACGGGGATGACTTTGGGTGACACGGGTGGCTTTGGGTGACACAGGGGTGACTTTGGGGCACACAAGGGTGACTTTGGGGCACACAGGGGTGACTTTGGGGCACACGGGGTGACTTTGGGTGACACAGGAGTGGCTTTGGAGCACACAGGGGTGACTTTGGGGCACACAGGGGTGACTTTGGGTGACACAGAGGTGACTTTGGGTGACACAGGAGTGACTTTGGGGCACACAGGGGTGACTTTGGGGCACACAGGGATGACTTTGGGGCACACAGAGGTGACTTTGGGGCACACAGGGGTGACTTTGGGGCACACAAGGGTGACTTTGGGGCACACAGGAGTGACTTTGGGGCACACAGGGATGACTTTGGGGCACACAGGGGTGACTTTGGAGCACACAAAGGTGACTTTGGGGCACACGGGGTGACTTTGGGTGACACGGGTGGCTTTGGGTGACACAAGGGTGACTTTGGGGCACACAGGGGTGACTTTGGGGCACACAGAGGTGACTTTGGGGCACACAGGGGTGACTTTGGGGCACACTGGTGACTTTGGGGTGCCCGGGGTGGCCCGAGGTGACCCCCGAGAGTCCCAGCTGACCCCTGCCCCCTCCCATCCCCCCCCAGGAGATGCACGTGCACCCCAAGGCCGAGAAGGGTGCCAAGGGCCAGGTGGGCGCCCCGATGCCCGGGGAGGTGGTCGAGGTCCGGGTGCAGGAGGGGGCGGCGGTGGCCAAGGGCGACCCGCTGTGCGTGCTCAGCGCCATGAAGATGGAGACCGTGGTGACGGCGCCCGTGGCGGGCAAGGTCACCAAGATCCACGTGCGCCCCGGGCTCAGCCTCGAGGGCGACGACCTCATCGCCGTCATCGAGTAGATGTTGGGGGGGTTCCCCCCCAAAAAAATCCCCCCAAGGAACCCCGAAACCCCCCCGGAAACAACCTCGCGGAAATGGGGCGTGGCCCCTTTAAGAGCCCCCCCGGTGGGTGGCGCCCCCTGGTGGGGGCTGGGCGGTACAACAAGGCCTTAATGGGGGGGGCGTGTCTTAATTAGGGGGGGCCACGTCTTAATTAAGAGGTGCCCCGTGAAGGGGGGGTCCCGCTCCGGGGGGACGCCTCATTTTTGGGGAAGGGGGAGCCCCAATTTGGGGGGGCTCATTAAGTGGGGGTGGCTCCTTTTTTAGGCTGGTACGATCCATTTTGGGGGGGGGGGGAGACACACCCAATAATTGGGGTGCGCCCCCCCCCCATTTTTTGGGCATTTCACACAATTTTGGGGGCTGAAACTTCTTTGGTGGGGGGGTTGAAGCAGAGTTTGGGGGGGTCACCCCATTTTTAGGGGCTTCATTTCCTGCGGACCCCCCCCCGATTTTGTCCCCCCACAGATTTTGAGCCGGCCAATCCCCCCCCCCATTTTTGGGGGTCCCCTCGCACTCTGGGGGGAGCCCCCTGCCCTCCCCCCATCCCTGCCAAGCTGCCTTAGGGGGATCTGGAAGATTTGGGGGGGGGGGAGGGGAGGGGTGGGTGTGGCCGCCCCTCCCCCATCCTCCCCCACCCCCCCCCCCGCTTTTGCCAAACGCCCCCGGGGGTGGGGGAGGGGAGGGGGCGGAGCCTGTGACCAAAGGAGGGGCTTGAACTGGACTGGGGGGGAGGGGCCGCCCCTCCCCCCTCCCCGCGGGGACTCGAACTGGAGAGGGAGGGGCCGCCCCTCCCCCACGCGCCCCCTCCCCCACCCCCCATTTTGGGGGGTCCCGGGCAATAAAAACTGGACTAACGGCGCCGGTGGTGTGGGGGAGGGGCTGCCGGGACCCCCGGGCGACCCCCGAGGGGAGGGGGCGTGGTCTGAGCACGAGGGGGCGTGGCCTGAGCACGAGGGGGCGTGGCCTGAGCACGAGGGGGCGTGGTCAGCGAGCTCAGAGGGGCTTTAATTCCCAAATGGGGGGAGTGGGCGTGGCTTCGACCCCAAAGCCCCGCCCACCTCGCCCCAAAAGGGGCGTGTCCCAACCCGGTGGGCGTGGTCTTCATTCCCTGGTGGGTGTGGCCTAAGAGCGATTCTTCCCGCACCCAGGTTTGGGTGTGTCCCTAAGTGGGCGTGTCCCCAGGTGGGTGTGTCCCTTCCCTAAAAGGGTGTGTCCCTGCCTAAATGGGTGTGTCCCCAGGTGGGTGTGTCCCCAGGTGGGTGTGTCCCTGCCTAAATGGGCGTGGGCCCCGGTGGGTGTGTCCATGCACAAGTGGGCGTGTCCCCAGGTGGGTGTGTCCCCAGGTGGGTGTGTCCCTTCCCTAAATGGGTGTGTCCCTAAGTGGGCGTGTCCCCAGGTGGGGGTGTCCTCAGGTGGGTGTGTCCCCAGGTGGGTGTGTCCCAAGGTGGGCGTGTCCCTGCCCAAAATGGGTGTGTCCCCCCCCTCCGTGCGTGCCCCCCGCCCCATCCCCGTTCGGGGTCCCTAGGGTGCCGGGGCGGCGCGGGGCGGGCCGGGGCGCGGCGCGGGCGCGGCCTTGCGGGCCAGCTTGGCCAGGAGGGGGCTGTGGGGGTGGCGCTGGCGCAGGTGCGCCAGGTGCGCGTCCTGGCTCTCGGCCGTGCCGCCGCACTCCTCGCACACGTAGAGCTTGGCCCGGCGCTCCTTGTAGCCGTAGCGCTGCGCCACGCCGTGGATCTTGCGCAGGTGCGACTCCAGCGAGCAGCGCTGCGTGAAGGCCTTGTCACAGAGCGAGCACTTGTAGGGACGGACACCTGGACGGGACAGGGGGACAGGTGGGAACAGAAGGGGACATGAGGGACACGGCCTTGTCACAGAGCGAGCACTTGTAGGGACGGACACCTGGACGGGACAGGGGGACAGGTGGGGACATGAGAGGACATTAGGGGACACCTGGCCAGGGTCATGGCCTTGTCACAGAGCGAGCACTTGTAGGGACGGACACCTGGACAGGGGACAGCAGGACATGAGGGGACAGGAGGGACACGGCCTTGTCACAGAGAGAGCACTTGTAGGGACGGACACCTGGACAGGAGACGGGGGGACATGAGGGGACAGGAGAGGACACCTGGCCAGGGGACAGGGGGATATGATGGGACACCTGGCCAGGGGACAGGAGGGGACACTTGGGGACACAGCCCTGTCACACCTGTGGGACGGCCGCCTGGCGGGGTTCGGGGTTTGGGGTTCGGGGTTCGGGCTTGGGCCGCCTCGTGGCTGTCCCTGTCCTGCCCCAGTCCCACTCTGGCTCCGTCCCGTTCCCGTCCCCCCCTCACCCCCTCCCCGTTCCCAGCTCTGTCCCCGTGCCCAGCCCTCTTCCCACCCCTGGGCCATCCTTGTCCCTGCTGCTGTTCCCGCCCCGTTCCCACCCCGTTCCTGATCCCGATCCCATTCCCAATCCCATTCCCGTTCCCATTCCCACCCCATTCCCGATCTAGTTCCCAATCCCGCTCCCGTTACCGGTGTTGGTGCAGACGTGGCGCTTGAGGTCGAAGGTGTCCCTGAACCATTTCCCAGCCCATTCTCAATCCCACCTCATTCCCAACCCCATTCCCATTCCTGCCCCATTCCCAATCCCATTCCCACTCCCGTTCCGGTCCCGCTCCCGTTACCGGTGTTGGTGCGGACGTGGCGCTTGAGGTCGAAGGTGTCGTTGAACCATTTCCCAGCCCATTCCCGTTCCCAATCCCATTCCCAACCCCACCCCATTCCCAATCCCATTCCCATTCCTGCCCCATTCCCAATCCCACCCCATTCCCAATCCCATTCCTGCCCCATTCCCGTTCCGCTCCCGTTACCGGTGTGGGTGCGGACGTGGCGCTTGAGGTCAAAGGTGTCCCTGAACCATTTCCCAGCCCATTCCCAATCCCATTCCCAATCCCACCCCATTCCCATTCCTGCCCCATTCCCAATCCCATTCCCGTTCCCAATCCCATCCCTGCCCCGTTCCCGTTCCGCTCCCGTTACCGGTGTGGGTGCGGACGTGGCGCTTGAGGTCGAAGGTGTCGTTGAAGCCCTTCCCGCAGTAGGGGCACCGGTGCCGCTTCACTTCGCTGTGGCACTTGAGGTGCCGGTTCAGCATCCGCTGGAACCCGAAGCTCTTGTGGCACACGGGGCACGAGAAGAGCTCGGAGCCCCCCGGGACCCCCCCGGCCACCGGGACCCCCACGGGGACCCCCCCGGCCAGGGGCAGCCCCGGGGGGAGGGGGGCGCCCAAAGGGCCGGACGGGACCTGCAGAGAGAGGGGAGGAAGGGGTTAAATGGGGGGGGCATGGTGGGGACCCCCCTCGGGACCCCCCAGTTACGGGGAGAGCGGTGATTTTGGGGACCCCCGGTCGTGACGGACAGCCCCCCTGGGGCACCTCTGATTTTGGGGAGCCCCCAACCCACCTTGGTGACCCCCCCAAATTTGGAGACTCCCCCCACCCCAATTTGGGGACCTCCGTGCTCCCCCAGTCTCAGGCCCCCCCCTCCCCAATTTGGGCACCCCCAGCTGACTTTTCTCCCCCCCCCCATCCTTCCAAGCCCCCTCCCCAAATTTGGGGTGCCCCTTACCTTGCCCTTGGGGTGCAGGAAGGGGCCGGGGGGGGCGCGGGGGGGCAGCGTCATGTCCAGGGGGGACGCGGGGGCCTCGCCCACGGCCGGCTCGGGGTCCCTGCGCAGGGGGCAGCCCCCCAGGCAGACTGGGGGGGGTGGGGGGCACGGTTTTAGGGGGGGTCATGAACCCCCGAACCGCCCCCCCAAAATTGCATCCCCCCCAAAAAACCCCCCCCCAAAAAAATCGGGACGCCCCAAACGTGACCCCCCCACCCCTCCCCAAATCGGAGCCCACCCTGGGGACGCCCCAAATGTGCCCCCCCCCATGGCAGGAGGAGGATTTGGGGGGCCCCTCCCCCGCTCCCCTCCCCCGCCCTTCGGGGTTCCCCCGACCGGTCGGACGGCTCGGGCCGCGACACCCCAAATTACCGCCCCAATGACGCCCCTAATTAGGGGTTTCCGGCGGGTGGCGCCCGCGTGGGCCCCGGGGGGGGGACGCCACCCACCCCCCCCGGGGGGACACCGGCGACACCCAAAAATCCCCTCCCCCACCCAGGGACACGGCCGGGCAGCCCGAACCCCCCTAAAATCGCCCCCAGGCACCCCAAAATCCTCCCCAAACCCTCCGGGCACCCCAAACCCGCACCCCCCAAAAGAGTCCGGGGGTGCCCCCCAAAATCCTCCCTAACCCCCCCCCCCCCACACATCCCAGAGTTTGGGTGGGATTTTGGGGCTGAACCCCAACTCTGCCCCTCAGGGGACACCCCTGGGGGGGAAGGAGGTCACCCCAAAACTGGGATCCCTCCAAAATCGGGGCCCCTGGAACCCCCTATCCCCAAAATTCCGGTTTCCCCCTACATTCTTTGGTCGTCCTGCACACTTCCAGAACACCTGGGACCCCCCCAAAATTCCTGGATCCCCCTCAAACACCCGGAACCCCCAAATTCCTGACACAGCCCCCCAGACTTCTGGGGACCCCCAGCAGCTGAATCCCAACGGACACCTGAGCCCCCCCACATCCCGGGGTCCCCCAAATTCCTGAGTCCACCCAAATGCCTGAGTCCCCCCCAATTACTGGGTCCTCCCAAATTCCTGAGTCCCCCCTAATCCCATCTCCCGACGGATCCTGCCCCCCCCAAATCCCTGGATCCCCCCAAATCCCATTTCCCGATGGATCCTGCCCCCCTGGATCCCCCCAGATCCCATTTCCCGACGGATCCTGGCCCCCCCCAAATCCCTGGATCCCCCCAGATCCCATCTCCCGACGGATCCTGCCCCCCCCAAATCCCTGAATCCCCCCAGATCCCATTTCCCGACGGATCCTGGCCCCCCCAGATCCCATTTCCCGATGGATCCTGGCCCCCCCAGATCCCATTTCCCGATGGATCCTGCCCCCCTTGATCCCCCCAGATCCCATCTCCCGAGGGATCCTGCCCCCCCAGATCCCTGCCCCGTACTGGGCACGTAGATCTCCGCCCGCTGCTCGTCCGGGAGCTCGCTCCAGTTGCGCTTGGCCGTGGCCACCACCGGCTTCTTCACCAGGAAGGCGCGCGGCATGGCCGGATGGATCCCGCTGGATCCCGCTGGATCCCCCGGTCCCGATGGATCCCGGTGGATCCCTGCTCCGATCCCCGGCGGCTGCGGTGCCGATCCCCGGCTCCCGGCGGGGCTGGGTCCCGGTTCCCCGGTTGGATTTGATCCCAATCCGGAGAGTTTGGCCAAGACCCGCAGCCGATCCCAAATCCTTGGGGACTTTTGATCACAGAACTCGAATATTCGGTCAGCGGCTCCCGCCGATCCCAAATCCTCGCTCGGTTCTGGTACCGGATCCCCGATCCCGCCGGATGCCCCCGCGCCGCCCCCTCAGCGGCGCTGTCCCGGCGCTGTCCCGGGGCTGTCCCGGGGCTGTCCCGGCGCTGTCCCGGCTCTCCTGTCCCGGTTGTGCTGTGCTGCTGCCGGTCCCGGCGGTGTTATCCCGGTCCCGGTGATGTTATCCCGGTCCCGGCTCTGTTATCCCGATTGTCCCAGTGCTGTCCCGGCTGCGTTATCCCGGTTGTGCTGCTCCCGGCTCTGTTACCCCGGTCCTGGCTCTGTTATTCCGGTTGTGCTGTCCCGGTCTTGTCCCGGTGCCGGAGATGCTGTCCTGGTGCTATCCCGGTCCTGGCGGTGCCGTGCCGGTCCCGTTAGTGCTGTCCCGGTGCTGTCCCGGTCCCGGAGATGCTGTCCCGGTCCCGTCCCGGTCCCGTCCCTGTCCCGTCCCGGTCCCGTTAGTGCTGTCCCGGTCCCGCTCCCGGAGCTGCTGTCCCGGTGCTGTCCAGGTTCCGCTCCCGGTGCTGCTGTCCCGGTGCTGTCCCGCTCCCGGTGCTGCTGTCCCGCTGCCGTCGCGGCCGTGCCGTGCCGGTCCCGGCGGTGCCGCCCCGCCGCGCGTCCCCGTCCCGCCCCGCGGTGCCCCGGACCGGTTCCGCCGGTCGGGCCGGGCCGCGCCGCTGCCGGAGCCGGTCGGGCGGGCGCCGCTTGGGAAATAACGGGGAGCCCCCGCCCCGGCCCGGGGACACCGCGGGACGCGGGGACGGCCACGGGGCGGGGACAGCGGCCGTGGGGCACCGGGACACGGGGGGACACGGGGACATTGGGGACATGGGGGGACATTGGGGGACATGGGGGGACACCGGGCATGGGGGACACCGGGATATGGGGGACACCGGGACACCGGGATATGGGGGACACCGGGACATTGGGGACACTGGGGGACACCTGGGGGACACCGGGACATTGGGGGACACCGGGACACGGGGGGACACGGGGGACATTGGGGGACACCGGGATTTTGGGACACTGGGGACTTTGGGGGGTATCTGGGGACATCGAGGACACCGGGACACCGGGACATAGGGGACACTGGGGATGGGGACACCGGGGACACGGGGACACTAGGGACAGCCACCGGAGGTGTTCCAGGGGTGTCAGGGTGTCCCCAAAGAGGGTCAGGGTGTCCCCAAAGAGGGTCAGGGTGTCCCTGGGGGGGGTCAGGGTGTCCCTGGGGGGGGTCAGGGTGTCCCATGGGGGGGTCAGGGTGTCCCCAAAGAGGGTCAGGGTGTCCCAGGGGGGTCAGGCTGTCCCAAGGGGGCGTCAGGGTGTCCCAAGGGGGGGTCAGGGTGTCCCCAAGGGCGTCAGAGTCCCCAAATCCGGGGGACCCCCTCCCCAAACCGGGGCGCCGCCCCCCCCCGCACTGGCGCTGCAGCTGCTGCTGGGGGGGGAGGGGCCTGAGCTGTCGCGACATGGCGGGACATGGCCCCCCCCCCAAAAAAAAAAAACAAACTGGAAATTGCAAAATCCGTGTCTGCTTCTAGGGGTGGGGGGGTTCCCTGTGGGGCTGGGGGCTACGGGGGGGGCTCGGGGGGGGCCCTGTGGGGCTGGGGGCTCCGGGGGGGGCTCGGGGGGGGCTCTGGAGGCTAGGGGTCCCCATAGGGCTGGGGGTGTCCCTGAAGGTTTGGGGGGGGGTCCCAACAGACGCTGGGGGGGGTGCTCAGAACGGCCCCCGGCCCCGAACTACATCTCCCATCATTCCCCGCCCTTTCCGTACGGCGCCGCCATCTTTGTTCCAAACTGGGCGCCGCCATCTTTGTTCCAAACTGGGCGCCGCCATCTTGGCTCCGTTCCTGGGCGCCTCCGCGCCGCTTCCGGCGCGCGGTGACGTCACTTCCGCCCTCCCCGAGCCGATCAGCGATGGCGGCGCGGGGCTGGGACCGGGTCCGGGTCCGGGTCCCGCCCGGCGCCGCCCCGGAGCCGCTCCCGGTGCAGCTCCTGCCCTGCCGCGTCCGGCACGACGGGCCCGCGCCCGTGGCCGCGTTCCTGCGGGCCCGGCCCGGCCCCGGCGGCGGTGCGGCCCGGGGCGGCCCGGGGGGAGCCCTGGGGGGAGCCCTGGGGGGATCTGGGGGGTCCTGAGGGGAGATCCCGCCGAGTCCGGGGGGCGGACGGGGGGTCTGGGGGCTCGGGGGGGTCGGGGATCTCGGGAAAGTCTGGGGGTCCCGGCTGGCTTTGGGGGTCGCGTGGCGGTTTAGGGATGCCCAGGAGGTTCTGGGGGTCCCGGGGGGGTTTTGGGGGTCCCGGGCGGGTTCTGGGGGTCCCGGGATGAGGTTTTGGGGCTCCCGGGCGGGTTTTGGGGGTCCCGGGATGAGGTTTTGGGGCTCCCGGGCGGGTTTTGGGGGTCCCGAGATGAGGTTTTGCTGGTCCAGGGCCGGTTTTGGGGGTCCCGGGCGGGTTTTGGGGGTCCCGGGGAGGTTGGGGCGTCCCGGGATGAGGTTTTGGGTGTCCTGGGCCGGTTTTGAGTGTCCTGGGTGGGTTTTGGGGGTCCCGGGTTGAGGTTTTGGGACTCCCGGGCGGGTTTTGGGGGTCCCGAGCGGGTTTTGGGGTCCCCCATCTCACTCTCCCCCCAGAGCTCTGGGCCTCGTTCCGGGGGCGCCGCTTGGGGGGCCGGGAGCTGCTGCTGCCCCCCGGCTACTCGGGGGTCGTGCTGCGGGGGGGGGAGCCCGGGGACCCCCAGGTGAGGCAGAGACCCCCCCCCAACCCCCCCCCGGGGCTCAGCCCCCCCTTTCCCCATCCCCGGGGGGTCCCGGCCCCCCTGACCTTTTCCCTCTGCCCCTGACCTTTGACCTTTGCCCTCTGCCCAGGCCGGCTGGGTGACCCCGGCCGGGGCCTTCGGCGCCATCACGGACTGGGGGGGCGACGCCGCCCCCGCCCCCGACCGGGGCCTGGCCCGGGCCCTGCAGTGGGCGCCCCTCGCCCGGGCCGTGAGTGGGGCTGGGGGCAATTTTGGGGGGCTGGGGGCACATCTGGGGGGGCTGGGGGCATATCTGGGGGGCTGGGGGCATATCTGGGGGGTCTGGGTGCACATTTAGGGGGTCTGGGGGCACATTTGGGGGATCTGGGGGCATATTTGGGGGGCTGGGGTCTCATTTGGGCTCTGGGGGCACATTTGGGGGATCTGGGGGGCACATTTGGGGGGTTTTGGGGTCACATTTGGGGGCTGGGGGCATATTTGGGGGGTTTTGGGGTCACATTTGGGGTCTGGGGTCTCATTTGGGGCTCCCCCAGCTCCCCTCACCCTGCCCCTCCCCCAGCTCCACGCCCCCGTGAGTGACAGCGACGAGGAGGCAGAGCCGTGACAGGCCACGCCCACAACCGGAGCCACACCCACCTCATTAGCATTTCCAGCCACACCCACTGGGCGGAGCTCATTTAAATAAAAGTGCCTGCAGCCCCTCCCAGTGTGAGTGGAGCCTGTGGAAGCCCCGCCCACTTTATTTAAAAAAAACCCAACACACCAATCACTGTCCAGAGGAGGCCCCGCCCACACACGCAGCCACGCCCACAGTGGGCGGAGCCTCCGAGTCACGCCCCCGTGGGTGTGGCCCAGCAGAGCCCCGCCCCTTTCTCGGCCAATAAAGGAATTGCAGCGCCAGGTGTGGGCGGGGCCAGGTGTGATTAATGAGCAGCGCCGGGGGCGGGGCCGGGTGGGCGTTTCTGTGTCCATGGGTGTGTTCAGGTGGGCGTTTCCATGGGCATATCCAGGGCGTGTCCAGGTGTCCGTGTCCCTGTCCTCGTGTCCATGTGCATGTCCCGTGTCCATGTCTGTGTCGCAGTGTCTGTGCCCTGTCCGTGTCCATGTCCGTGTCCGTGTCCCTGTCCTCGTGTCTGTCCATGTCCCGGTGTCCGTGTCCATGTCCTCGTGTCCATGTCCATGTCCCGTGTCCATGTCCGTGTCCCTGTGTCCATGCCGTATCCGTGTCCATGTCCGTGTCCCTGTCCTGGTGTCTATGCCATGTCCGTGCCGTGTCCATGTCCGTGCTGTGTCCGTACCATGCCCGTGTCCGTGCTATGTCCGTGTACATGTCCATGTCCGTGCCATGTCCATGTCCATGCCGTGTCCGTGTCCATGCCGTGTCCGTGTCCATGTCTCTGTCCTGGTGTCTGTGGCATGTCTGTGCTGTGTCCCGCTGTCCATGTCCGTGTCCGTGGTGGCGTGTCCATGTCCCTGTCCTGGTGTCCATGTCTGTGCTGTGTCCCAGTGTCCGTGTCCCTGCTGTGTCCGTGGCATGTCCGTGTCCATGTCCACGCTGTGTCCGTGGCGTGTCCGTGTCCATGTCCACGCCGTGTCCGTGTCCATGTCCACGCCGTGTCCGTGGCGTGTCCGTGGCCTCACCACTTGCCGCGCTTGCTCCAGTCCTTGGGGGTGAAGTGCAGGCACTTGGCGTCGATGCGCAGCAGCCGCTTCAGCATGGCGCGCTCGTGGCCCTCCACGATGTCCTCAGACAGCGTCAGGATGTACTGGCCCTGCACGCGGGGACGGGAACACGTGTGTCAGGTGTGCACACGTGTGTCAGGTGTGCACACGTGTGTCACGTGTGTCAGGATGTACTGGCCCTGCTCGCGGGGACGGGTGGCAACACGTGTGTCAGGTGGGAACACGTGTGTGAGGTGTGCACACGTGTGTCAGGTGTGTCAGGATGTACTGGCCCTGCACGCAGGGACGGGAACACGTGTGTCAGGTGTGCACACGTGTGTCAGGTGTGCACAGGTGTATCAGGGTGTACTGAGTCTGTACAGGTGTGCACAGGTGTGTCAGGTGTACAGATTCATACAGGTGTGTCAGGGTGTACTGGCCCTGCAGGGACGGGTGTGTCAGGTGTGCACAGGTACAGGTGTGTCAGGGTGTACTGGCCCCGTACACGCGTGTCAGGACCTCCTCCAGGTGTGTCAGGACCCCCCGGTGTGTCAGACCCCACCCAGGTGTGTCAGGTGTGCGAGGCCCCGCCCCCCCAGGTGTGCCAGCCCCACCTTGTAGTAGTTGATGAGGTTCAGGTACTGCAGCGTGGAGATCACGTCCTCCTTCTTGATGCTCGTGATCTCGCTGATCTCGCTGCGGGAGGGGCAGTGAGGGGGGGCTGCACGCCCTGACCCCCCCGGCACCCCCCAAAATCCCCCAGAATCCCCCAAAAATCCCTGGAACCCCACAGAACCCCCCCGAGGTTGGGAAGTGAAGGGGCGGAGCCTGCAGTGGGTGGGCGTGGCCTTGTGGGCGTGGCCTGGAGCAGCTGTCCATCAATGCTGAGCATTGATTGGCAGCTGGGGCGGAGCCTCGGGGGCGTGGCTTGGGGGTGGGCGTGGCCTGCTCTACCATGCCCTCCGGTGTGGGCGGGACTTAGCGGTGGGCGGGGCTTTAGGGGGTGGATCCTGATAAGGGTGTGGCCCAGGGGGCGTGTCTTCTGCAAGTGGGCGTGGCCTGCGCGAGCCGCCCATATTTGGTATCCCTGTGGTGGGTGGAGCCTCAGGAAAAGGGGCGTGGCTTCACAGAGGGGCAAGGTTTTACAAAGGGGTGTGGTCTCACAAAGGGGGCGTGGTCCCGGGAAGGGGGCGTGTCTCACTTGATGGTGATCTGGGGCCGCTCGCCCGCCTCGGCCTTGAGCCCCATGAGGATCTCCAGGATGGTCTGGGACCAGTAACTGCGGTAGGAGAGCAGCCCCAGGTCCGAGAGCGGCTTCTCGGGGGTGCCCGTCTTGCCCTCCACCTTGGAGAGCTCGTAACCTGCACGGAGCAGCGCGAGCTGAGGGCGACGGGACGGGGACGGGGGACAGGGGGACACGGGGACACAGGGGACAGGGGGGGACAGGGGACAGGGGGACAGGGGGGGACAGGGGGGATGGGGGGGGACAGGGGGCATTGGGGTGAGTTTGGGTGGGTTTGGGTGGATTTGGGGTGAGTTTGGGTGTGTTTGGGGGGGATTGGGTGGGTTTGGGGTAGGTTTGGGTGGGTCTGGGTGGATTTGGCACTGACTGAACTCGATGAGCAGCTTGCCGTAGCCGCGGCGCTGGTACGGGGGCAGGGTGAGGATGCAGGCCACGTTGTAATCCTCAGTCGACTCCTTCTCCTGCAGGGAACCCGGGATCAGATCCCAAAAACACCCTGGGACCGCCCCAAAACCCCCCTGGGACCTCCCGAAAAACACCCTGGGACCTCCCCAAAAACCCCTGGGACCGCCCCAAAACCCCCCTGAATCCCCCCAGACCCCCCAAATCTCCCCTAGACCACCAAGACCCCCCAAATCTCCCCCACACCCCCTCAAATTCCTCCCAAATCCCTCCCAGACTCCCCAGTTCCCTCTCAAACCCCCCTAAATCCCCCCAAATCCTCCCAGAACCCCATAAATCCCCCCAAAATCCCCTCTAGACCCCCCAAATGCCCCCTGGACCCCCCCAAATCCCCCCCGGGCCCCCCACCTTGGAGAAGTAGCCCACGATGTGGAAGCCTTTGCAGTCGTACTCGGTCATGACGTAGAAGAGGAAGGGGTCGGTGTCGTAGTAAAGGGTTTTGTGGTCCAGGAAGCACTTGGCCAGCAGGCAGAGGTTCTGGGAATAGCTCTGGGGAGGGGTCCCGGGGGGGTCAGGTGGGGGAGACCCCCAAGGGACCCCCCCGGGACCCCCCGAGCCCCTCACCTTGTTCTTGCGGCCGTCGATCTCGAAGAAGGAGATGGTGCCCTTGCGGTAAATCTCATTGCCAGGGGGGTGCCGCAGGTCACACTTGGTCTGGGGAGGGGATTTTGGGGTGGTTTGAGGGGGTTTTGGGGGAGTTTGATGGGGTTTTGGGGGGTTTGAGAAAGTTTGAGGGTGGAAGGGGAAGATCAGGAGGAAAACGAGGAGGGAAGAGGGGAGAAAAAGGGAAAAATTTAGGGGGAGGAAGTTTGGGGTAAGGGGGTATCCAAATCCCCAAATCCCTCAAAAGTCTCCTAAAACTCCCCCAAATCCCCCTTACACCCCCCTAAAACTCTCCCAAATCCCCCTCAAACCCCCTAAAACTCCCCTAAACCCCCCTAATACTTCCCCAAATCCCCCTAAAACTCCCCCAAACACCCCCCAAACCTCCTAAAACTCCCCCAAATCCCCCTAATACTTCCCCAAATCCCCCTAAAACCCTCCTAAAACTTCCCCAAACCCCCCTAAAACTCCCCCAAATCCCCCTAAAACCCACCAAACCCACCTAATGCTCCCCCAAACCCCCCTAGAACTCCCAGAAACCCTGTAAAACTCTTCTGAATCGCCCCAATACTCCCGCAAATCCCCCTAAATCCCCCCTGAAACTCCCCGAAACACCCCAAAATCCCCCCCAAAATCCCCCCAATCCCTCCTAAAACTCCCCCAAACACCCCTAAAACTCTCCCAACCCACTCAAACCCCCTAAAACTCCCCTAAACACCCCCCAAACCTCCTAAAACTCCCCCAAATCCCCCCTAAAACTCCCCCAAACCCCCCAAAATCCCCCCCACCCGGCCGTACCAGGTGGCGCTGCAGGCAGCGCAGGCTGTGCCCGTACTTGAGGCAGAACTCGCACAGGTAGAGCACGGGCAGCCCCGTCAGCTCCTGCGGGTACGGCGAGAAGTACCAGGGCTTGAGGCGGTGCCGGCCCAGCTCGATGCACTCGATGTTCTTCATGCGCGTCACGATGTCGTCGTGGCTGCGGTCCGACACCAGGCTCCCGGTCATGCGCGGCGCCGACGGGGCCCCGTCCGACGAGTCCTGCGAGTCCTGGGCGGGGGGCAGCGCGCTCAGGGCCCGGGGGGCTCCCCGCCCGCCTCCTGGCGCTCCCCGTTCCGGCTGCTCTGTGCCTTCCCTGCCTCAGTTTCCCCATTCCGGCTGCTCTGTGCCTTCCCTGCCTCAGTTTGTGCCTTCCCTGCCTCAGTTTCCCCATTTCCAGCTGGATTGTGGCTTTCCTGCCTCAGTTTCCCCATTCCGGCTGCTCTGTGCCTTCCCTGCCTCAGTTTCCCAATTCCGGCTGGATCGTGTCTTCCCTGCCTCAGTTTGTGCCTTTCCTGCCTCAGTTTCCCCATTTCCTGCTGGTTTGTCCATTTCCTGCCTCAGTTTGTGTTTCTCCTGCCTCAGTTTCCCCATTCCGGCTGGTCTGTGCCTTCCCTGCCTCAGTTTCCCCATTCCGGCTGGATTGTGCCTTCCCTGCCTCAGTTTCCCAATTCCGGCTGGATTGTGGCTTCCCTGCCTCAGTTTCCCCATTCTGGCTGGTTTGTGTCTTCCCTGCCTCAGTTTCCCTATTTCCAGCTGGTTTGTGTCTTTCCTGCCTCAGTTTCCCTGTTTTTAGATTGCTCTTCTCCAACTTTGCCTCAATTTCCCCATTCCTAGGTTGCTTTTCCCCAACTCTGCCTCAGTTTCCCCATTTTTAGGTTACTTTTCCTCATCCCTGCCTCAGTTTCCCCGTTTTTAGGCCACCCCCCATCCCCATTCGTGCCTCAGTTTCCCCGTTTTTAGGCCACCCCCCATCCCTGCCTCAGTTTCCCCACTTCCAGCTGACGTTTCCTCATTTCCAGGCCATTTTCCCCTCCCGTGCCTCAGTTTCCCCAGCCCCAGAGCCCGTTTCCCTCCTCCCCTCCCCCCCAGGGCAGGGCAGCCCCTCCCCCCCGGTGTCCCCGGTGTCTCCAATGTCCCCCCGGTGTCCCCCCGGTGTCCCCACCTCGTCCGTCCCCAGGCAGGCCGACTTCCTCTTGCGGCCCGGCTGAGCCGCCACTGCCCGGCGCGCGGAGCCGTTCTGGGGGAGAGGGGGTCAGTGTCTGCCCCCCAAAATCCCCAAAACCACCCCAAAATCCCACAAATTCACCCCAGAATTGCCCAAAACCACCCAAAACTGCCCCAAATCACCCAAAATCCCCAAATCCACCCCAAAACTGCCCAAAACCACCCCAAAACTGCCCGAAACCACCCAAAATCCCCAAATTCACCCAAAATCCCCAAATCCACCCCAGAACTGCCCGAAACCACCTCAAAACCCCAAAAATCAGCCCAAAGCCCCCCAAAATCTCCCCCAAAACCAACGCAGACACCCCAAACCCACCCAGACTGGTGTTACTGGTATTGTTACTGGCCCATACTGGTGTTACTGGCCCACACTGGTGTCATATACTGGGCCATACTGGTGTTGATACTGGGCCATACTAGTCCATACTGGTGTTACTGGTCCATACTGGTCCATACTGGTGTTACTGGTCTATACTGGGCCATACTGGTCCATACTGGTGTTGCTGGGCTCACCTGGGGGAACACGGACGCCTGCGAGGTCTCGGTGGGGGCGGGGACGGGCGTGGCCGGTGACACCACCTCGACCTTGCGCTTCTGGGACCAGTTCAAACCAGTTCAAACCGGACCCTCCCAGTCCCCCCAGACCCCCCCAGTCCATCCCAGTCCCTCCCAGTTCATCCCTGTCCCCCCCAGTCCATCCCAGTCCCCCCCAGTTCATCCCAGTCCCCCCCCAGAACATCCCAGTCCATCCCAGTCCCCCCCAGTCCATCCCAGTAGGCCCGAGGAAGGGGAGGCTCAGGGGACACCCCGGGGACAGGGACAGGGTGACAAAACCGGGACCTGCCAGGGACCACCTCCGGGGCCACTTTTGGTGCCAGCTGGGGACCCTGGGGACATTTGGGGACATTTGGGATATTTGGGGACATTTGGGGCCATTGAGGACATTTGGTGAAATTTGGGGCCATTGGGGATCCTGGGGACGTTCGGGGACCTGGGTGACATTTGGGGACCCTGGTGACATTTGGGGACCCTGGGGCCGTTTGGGGACATTTGGGGACCCTGGTGACATTTGGTGACCCTGGTGACATTTGGTGACCCTGGTGACATTTGGGGACCCTGGGGCCGTTTGGGGACATTTGGGGACCCTGGGGCCGCCGGGGCCATCGGGGGTTACCGTGGGGCGCTGGGGGGGCTCGGCCTCGCTCTCCTTGGGCAGGTGCAAGCGGAGCGTGATGGGCCCCGGCCCCGCTGGCCCCGCTGGCCCCGCTGGCCCCGCTGGCCCCGGTGGCCCCGCCGCTGGCCCCGGTGGCCCCGGCAAACTCTTCCCGCTGGCGGGGGCCACCGGCAGCGCCAGCTCCAGGCTCTTCCTCTGCGCCGGGAGGAAGAGGAGGGTTTAGGGGCACGCGCAGGGGACGGAGCCACCGCGGCTCGGGGACCCTCCCGCCACCCCGGGACCCCTCCCGGGGACGGCCCTTGGTGGCCCCAAGGGCTCCTGAAGGGGGACAGGGTGGCATCCAGGGGTCGGGGGTGGCCCCAAGGTCCCCTTAGAGGGGTCAGGGGTGTCCCCAAGGGGTCAGGGGTGTCCCCAGGGTCCCCTTAGAGGGGTCAAGGGTGTCCCCAAGGGGTCAGGGGTGTCCCCAAGGGGTCAGGGGTGTCCCCAGGGTCCCCTTAGAGGGGTCAAGGGTGTCCCCAAGGGGTCAGGGGTGTCCCCAAGGGGTCAGGGGTGGCCCCAGGGTCCCCTTAGAGGGGTCAGGGGTGGCCCCAAGGGGTCAGAGATGTCCCCAAGGTCCCCAGAGAGTGCCTGGGGATGTCCCCAAGGTCCCCTACAGGAGCTGCAGGTGTCCCCAAGGGGTCGAGGGTGTCCCCAAGGTCCCTTAAAGGGGTCAGAAATGTCCCCAGGGTCCCCTAAAGGGGCTGGGGATGTCCCCAAGGGTCCGGGGTGGCCCCTGGGTGTGTCCTGGGGATGTCACCACCCCCCAGGGGACGTCCCTGCTGTGGGGGGCGAGTGTCCCCGTCACCAGGGGGTTTGGGGACTCCAGGTCTGTCCCCAGCGGCTCCACGTGTCCCCTGTCCCGTGTCCCCCCCGTGTGTCCCCTCAGTGCTCGGTCCCCGAGGCTGGCCCCTGTCCTTGCCCTGTCCCTTGGTGTCCCTCGCCCGTGTCCCCAAACTCTGTCCCTGTCCCACCCCCTCCTCAGCCCTGTCCCTTCCGTGTCCCCTGTCCCCAGACCCCTCTGTCCGTCCGGTGTCCCCTCAATGTCACCCGACCTCCCGCTGTTCCTCATCCCCCGTTTCCCCCCATCCCCTCCCCGTGTCACCAAGTGTCCCCAGTGTCCCCCCATGTCCCCGTATCCATCACCAGGTCTCTGTGTCCCCTCCAGGTGTCCCCCCAGGTCCCCCCGTGTCCCCGTGTCCCGGGGCTCACCGGGTCCCTGTCGGGGGAGCCGGGCCGGGAGCCGGGCAGGCCGTTCTTGGTGGGCGTCTTGGCCTCCTTGCGGGGCACCTGGACCCTCTTGAGGTCCAGCCGGTCGTGGGTCACCCACTCGTCCAGGCGCTTGTTAACTGGGGACAGCGGGGACATGGCGGGCTGGCACGGGGGGTGGCAGTGCCAGGCCAGTGCCAGCCCATTGCCAGCCCAGCGTCCACCCCAATGCCACCCCAGTGTCCACCAGAATGCCACCCCAGTGTCCATCCCAGTGTCCACCCCAATGCCACCCCAGTGACCACCCCAGTGCCCATCCCAGTGTCCATCCCAGTGCCACCCCAGTGTCCATCCCAGTGTCCCCCATGTCCCTGTGTCCCTGTCCCCGTGTCCCCCCGTGTCCCCGTGTCTGTGTCCCTGTCCCGTGTCTGTGTCCCCGTCCCCGTGTCCCCCCGTGTCCCTGTCCCCGTGTCCCGTGTCCGTGTCGCGCTCACAGTCGATGTAGTGCACGTAGAAGAGTTTCCTGCCGCTGATGTCCTTCACGCTCAGGATCTCGGCCAGCGCTGAAACCGGGGGGGTGGGGGTCACCACACAGCCCCTCCTGGGACCCCCAAACCCCCCTGGGACCCCCAAACCCCCCTGGGACCCCCAACATCCACCCAGGCACTCCAAACCCACCCAGGGATCCCTTCAGGGACCCCCAGACCCACCCAGGGACCCCCAAACCCACTTAGGACTGCCAAACCCTCCTGGGACCCCCAAACCCCCCAGGGACCCCCTCAGGGACCCTAAACCCACCCAGGGACCCCCAAACCCACCCAGGGACCCCCAAACCCACCCAGGGATCCCCTCAGGGACCCCAACCCACCCAGTGACCCCCTCAGGGATCCCAAATTCCCCCGGGACCCCCTCATGAACCCCAAACCCCCCAGGACCCCCTCATGAACCCCAAACCCCCCAGGACCCCCGACCCCCCCGGGCCAGGCCCCGCCCCCTCAGGAGGCCCCGCCCCCGCCGCTTCCCGCCCTTTCCCTTAGCCCCGCCCCCGCGCCCTGATTGGCTGCCCCCGCGCTGAGCCCCGCCCCGCTCACGCCACTCATCCTCGTTGTCCTGGTTCCGGCGCAGCACGGGCAGGCGGCAGCCCTCGGACACCTCCCCCTGCGGGGGCGGGGCCTCGTCAGGGCCGGCGGGGCCCCAAAACCCCCGCGGGGGGTTCGGGGGGTCCCCGAACCCGTCCGGAGGCTCCCGGAGCCCCTCGGGCGGCTCCCCGAGCCCCCTCCGCGCTGCCCCCCCCCGCCCGCTCCCCACCTCCGCCATTCTCCTCCCGGCCTTCGCTTCCGGCCGGCCCGACGCGCTTCCGGGACGCGGCCCCGCCCCCTCCGCGCCTGCGCCCCGCCCCCCGGTTGGCGGGAGCGCTCGCGGGAGGGGGCGGGGCTTTCCCGGCAGCCGCGTCACGTGGGGCGCGGCGCTTCCGCCAGCGGCGGCGCGAGCGGGGCCCCCCCCCCGCCCTTCCCGCTGCCCCCGGGACCCCCCCGGGACCCCCCCGGGACCCCCGGGACCCCCCGACCCCCGCCATGGAGGACGGTGAGTGCTGACCCCCCCCGCGGCGGTTTTGGGACCGTTCCGCCCCGAGTGACGTCGCGGGGTGAGCGGAGGGTGCGGGCCCTTTAAGGGGGGGGGGGCGGGTTTAAAGGGGGAGGGGGTTTTGGGGGAAGACCCCCGCCCCCGTTAAAGTGACCCCTCCCGTTAATGCGAACCCCCCTTAATGTGACACCCCCTTATGTGACCCCTCCTTTAGGTGACCCCCCCATTAATGCGACCCCCCCCATTAATGCCACCCCCCCATTAATGCCACCCCCCCATTAATGCGACCCCCCCCATTAATGCGACCCCCCCATTAATGCGACCCCCCCATTAATGCCACCCCCCCATTAATGCGACCCCCTTCATTAATGTGACCCCCCATTAATGTGACCCCCCCATTAATGCGACCCCCCCACTAATGCGACCCCCCCATTAATGCGACCCCCCATTAATGTGAATCCCCCCATTAATGTGACCCCCCCATTAATGCGACCCCCCCCATTAATGCGACCCCCCCCATTAAATCGACCCCCTCCCCTTTGCCCCCCAGTGACCCCCCCAGACCTCCTGCCCTTCCTGCTGCAGGACTGGGGCGCTCCAGGTGAGTGGGGCCGGGTGGGCGGGGGGGGGTCCCCCGGGGGTCCCGGGGGTGGGGGGGGGGTGCGGAGGGGCTGACGGGACCCCCCGGGACCCCCGTGCCCCCCCAGAGGCGGGGGGGGCGGCGCCGTTCGTGGAGATCCTGGAGCAGCCGCGGCAGCGCGGGATGAGGTTCCGCTACAAGTGCGAGGGGCGCTCGGCCGGGAGCATCCCCGGGGAGCACAGCAGCGAGAGCACCCGGACGCACCCCACCATCCGCGTGAGTGTCCCAGTACAAACCAGTATGGACCAGTAACAGCCTGGGACCCCTCAGTGCCCCCCCAGTGCCCCCCCAGTGCCCCCAGCCCCAGGGAGCACAGCAGCGAGAGCACCCGGACGCACCCCACCATCCGCGTGAGTGTCCCAGTACAAACCAGTATGGACCAGTAACAGCCTGGGACCCCTCAGTGCCCCCCCAGAGCCCCCCAGAGCCCCCCCAGTGCCCCCAGCCCCGGGGAGCACAGCAGCGAGAGCACCCGGACGCACCCCACCATCCGCGTGAGTGTCCCAGTACAAACCAGTATGGACCAGTAACAGCCTGGGACCCCTCAGTGCCCCCCCAGAGCCCCCCAGAGCCCCCCCAGTGCCCCCAGCCCCAGGGAGCACAGCAGCGAGAGCACCCGGAGGCACCCCACCATCCGTGTGAGTGTCCCAGTACAAACCAGTAATGACCAGTAACCACCCAGTGCCCCCCTGAGCCCCCCCAGTGCGCCCCACCATCCGCGTGAGTGTCCCAGTACATCCCAATATGGACCAGTAACAGCCTGGGACCCCCCCTGATCTCCCCGGCTCTCCCATCCCTGGCCGGGGGGGCTCAGCACCCTCTCCCCCAGCCCCACTGCAGCATCCCCGTGAGCCCCCCAGCTCAGACCAGTGCTGACCAGTCCAAACCAGTGCTGACCAGTCCAAACCGGTCCCGCAGGTGAACAACTACCGGGGCCCGGGGCGCGTGCGGGTGTCGCTGGTGACCAAGGACCCCCCGCACCGCCCGCACCCCCACGAGCTGGTGGGCAAGGACTGCCGGGACGGCTTCTACGAGGCCGAGCTGAGCCCCGAGCGCAGCGTGCACAGGTGGGACCCCAACCCGGATGTCCCCCCCAAAAACCGGGACAGCCCCGAAATCGGGATGGGACCCCAAAATCGGGACAGCCCCGAAATCCGGGACAGGAACCCAGACCAGGACGGGACCCCGAAATCGGGATATCACCCAAAAACTGGGACATCCCCCGCCAAAAACTGGGATATCCCTAAAACCAGGGACAACCCTGAAATTTGGGACAGCCCCGAAATCTGGGACAACCCCAAAATCCGGCACAATTCTGAAATCCGGGATATCCTCCCCCAAAAACTGGGACATCCCCAAAAACCGGGGAGAACCCCAAAATCCGGGGACAGCTCCAAAATCCAGGACATCCCCCAAAAACTGGGATATCCCCCAAAAAAACGGGATATCCCCCCCCCCAAAAACTGGGACAGCCCCAAAACCCGGGTCAGCCCCCCAAAAACCGGGGACATCCCCCAAAAACTGTGGACATCCCTCAGGCTGGGGGCACACCCCAAAACTGGGATGTCCCCCAAAATCAGGGACACCCCCAAAACCGGGAGACACCCCCATGGGGCGGTGGGAGCACCCAAGATTTGGGAACCCCCCCAGAAGAGCAGGTGGTATCTCCCAAAATACTGGGGATCTCCCTCCGGGGCGGGTGGGACCACCCAAAAACGGGGGGCGACGCCCAAAATACGGGACCCTGCCAAGAGTCCTGGGAACCCCCAAAATTCGGGATCCCTGCCCCGGAATGTTCGGGGGGATCCCAAAATCCAGGTGGAGCCCTGAGCCAGCCCAGTTTTGGGGGCAGTTTCCAGAATTTGGGGATCCAGTGCGTGAAGAAGCGGGAGCTGGAGGCGGCCGTGGCCGAGCGGATCCGCACCAACAACAACCCCTTCAACGGTACTGGGAGCACTGGGAGAGACTGGGAGGGACTGGGAGGGAACTGGGGGGAACTGGGAGGGAACTGGGAGGGAACTGGGGGGGAACTGGGAGGGACTGGGAGGGACTGGGAGGGAACTGGGGGGGAACTGGGAGGGACTGGGAGGGAACTGGGGGGAACTGGGAGGGAACTGGGAGGGACTGGGAGGGACTGGGAGGGAACTGGGGGGAACTGGGAGGGAACTGGGAAGGACTGGGAGGGAACTGGGAGCGATTGGGAGGGAACTGGGAGTGACTGGGAGGGACTGGGAGGGACTGGGAGGGAACTGGGGGGGAACTGGGAAGGACTGGGAGGGAACTGGGAGCGATTGGGAGGGAACTGGGAGTGACTGGGAGGGACTGGGAGGGAACTGGGAGCAACTGGGAGGGAACTGGGAGGGACTGGGAGGGAACTGGGAGGGACTGGGAGTTACTGGGAGGGAACTGGGAGTGATTGGGTATTACTGGGAGGTCACTGAGGACAGTGCTGGGGGCGTCACTGGTCTGTACTGGTCTGTACTGGGCAGTGCCAGGGGAGCAGCGCAGGGGCGAGTATGACCTGGGGGTGTCACTGGGGGTACCTGGGTATGTTAGTGGTTTGTACTGGTATATACTGGTCTATACTGGTTTACACTGGTCTGTACTGGTCTGTACTGGTTTATACTGGTCTGTACTGGTTTATACCGGTTCTCACTGGTCTGCACCGGGCAGTGCCGGCGGAGCAGCGCGGGGGCGAGTACGACCTGGCCGCGGTCCGGCTCTGCTTCCAGGTGTGGGTGAGGGGCCCGGGGGGGCTGCAGCCCCTCCCCCCCGTCCTGTCCCAGCCCATCTACGACAACCGTGAGTGGGACACGGGGACACGGGGACAGCTGGGGACACCTGGGACACCTGGGGACACCTGAGTGACACCTGGGACACCGGGGGGACATTGGGGACACCTGGGGGACATTGGGGACAGCTGAGGGACACCAGGGGACAGCTGGGGACACTGGGGACACCTGGGGGACATCCCTGAGACCCATGTGGGACATCCCTGGGACGTCCCTGGGACACCCAAGGGACACCTGGGGACACCCGAGGGTGGCCCGGGACCCACGGCGGCCCCGCGCTGTCCCCAGGTGCCCCCAGCACGGCCGAGCTCCGGATCTGCCGCGTGAACCGCAACTCCGGGAGCTGCCGGGGCGGGGACGAGATCTTCCTGCTGTGTGACAAGGTCCAGAAAGGTCAGGGGGCACCCCGGGATGGGGACAGCCCGAAACGGGGCACCCCAAAAACGGGGCACCCTGAAAACGGGGCACCCTGAAAACGGGGACAGCCCGAAACGGGGCACCCCAAAAATGGGGCACCCCAAAAATGGGACAGCCGAAAAACGGGACACCCCAAACCCGGGACACCCCAAAGCTGGGACACCCCAAACCTCGGACACCCCAAAACCTGGGACACCCCAAAACCTGGGACACCCCAAAGCTGGGATGTCCCAAACAGGGCGATATCGGTGTCTGTGTCCCCCGGCTTTGTTCCTGTCGCTGTCACCTGTCCCTGTCCCCGTGTCCCTGTCCCTGTCCCCGTGTCCGTGTCCCTGTCCCCATCCCTGTGTCTCTGCCCCCATGTCCCTGTCCCCATGTCCGTGTCCCCGTGTCCCTGTGGTGTCCCCGGGGTGTCCCCAGCATGTCCCCATCCCCATGTCCATGTCCATGCCCATGTTCCTGTGTCCATGTCCCCATCCCTGTCCCCGTGTCCCTGTCCCTGCAGCGTCCCCGTGTCTCTGTCCCCATGTCCATGCCCATGTCCCCGTGTCCGTGTCCCCCGCGTGTCCCCACTGTGTCCCCGTGCCCGCAGAGGACATCGAGGTGCGTTTCTCGGCCGAGGGCTGGGAGGCCAAGGGCTCCTTCGCGCAGGCCGACGTTCACCGCCAGGTCGCCATCGTGTTCCGCACGCCGCCGTTCCGGGACCCCGCGCTGCGCGCGCCCGTCACCGTGCGCATGGAGCTGCAGCGGCCCTCGGACCGGCAGCGCAGCGCGCCGCTCGACTTCCGCTACCTGCCCCACCAGGGTGGGCTTCGGGGGGCTGCGGGGTGGTTTTGGGGGGCTGGGGGTGATCTGGGGTCCCTGGAGCTTCAGTTCCCATTGATTTCCTGTTCCTGCCCCACCAGGGTGGGCTTCGGGGGGCTGCGGGGTGGTTTTGGGGGGCTGGGGGTGATCTGGGGTCCCTGGAGCTTCAGTTCCCATTGATTTCCTGTTCCTGCCCCCACCAGGGTGGGCTTCGGGGGGCTGCGGGGTGGTTTTGGGGGGCTGGGGGTGATCTGGGGTCCCTGGAGCTTCAGTTCCCATTGATTTCCTGTTCCTGCCCCACCAGGGTGGGCTTCGGGGGGCTGCGGGGTGGTTTTGGGGGGCTGGGGGTGATCTGGGGTCCCTGGAGCTTCAGTTCCCATTGATTTCCTGTTCCTGCCCCACCAGGGTGGGCTTCGAGGGGCTGCGGGGTGGTTTTGGGGGGCTGGGGGTGATCCAGGGTTCCTCTGGGGCACTCCTGGGTCCCTTTGGGACATTCCCGGATCCCTGGAGCTGCAGCACCCCGGTGGAGTTCCACTGCCTGCCCCACCAGGGTGGGCTTCGGGGGGCTGCGGGGTGGTTTTGGGGGGCTGGGGTCCCTTTGGGGCATTCTCAGATCCCTGAATCCCATTGATTTCTATTCCTGCCCCAACAGGGTGACCCTGGGGGGGGTCTATGGGGTGCTGCGGGGTCTTTTTGGGGGGCTGGGGGTGATCCAGGGTCCCTTTTGGGTCACTCCGAGGTCCCGTTCTGGTTCTTTTTGGTTCCTTCTTGTCACCCTGGGACGCTGTGGGGTCTCCTGAGGTCACTGATGTGACTGGGAGGGGACTGGGGGTCACTGGGAGGTGACTCTGAGTGACTGGGATTAACTGGAAGGTGACAAGGAAGTCACTGGGGGGTCACTGGTGTAACTGGGAGCTCACTGGGAGCTCCCTGGTGTCACTGGTGTCACTGGTGTCACTGGTGCAGGGGACCTGCAGTGCATCGAGGAGAAGCGCAAGCGGACGCGGGAAACCTTCCGCTCCTTCATCCAGCGCAGCCCCCTGCCTGGTGGGGCTTGGGGGGCTTCGGGGGGCTTTGGGGGGATTGTTGGGGTCCCTGGGGGGTCTAAAGGGGAAATTGGGGGTCCTTGGGGGGAATCTGGGGGGGTTTGGGGCCCCTGGGGGAGTCTGGGGGGAGATTTGGGGAACCCTGGGGGGAGGCTTGGGGTCTCCGGGGGGGTGTAGAGGAGGAACTGGAGATCTTGGGGGGGCCTTGGGGGATTTGGGGACCCTGGGGGATTTGGGGTCCTTGGGGGTGGTCTCTGAGGAGGTTTTGGGGTCCTGGGGGGGTCTCGAGGGGGAAATGGGGGTCCCGTGGGGATGTTGGGGGGGATTTGGGGTCCTGGGGGGATCATTTGGGGTCCTGGGGAAGGGTCCAGGGGGGATTTGGGGTCCCTGGCGGGGGGTCCCTGACAGTGGGACCCCCATTTCCCCCCCCCAGCTCCGGCGTCCGGCGAGTCGCGGCCCCCCCGGCGCCTGGCGGTGCCCTCGAGACCCCCCCCGGCCCCCCAGAACCCCCCCAGTGCAGGTGAGGGGGACTGGGGCACTGGGAGGGACTGGGATGGAACTGGGAGGGACTGGGATGGAACTGGGAGGGATTGGGTGGGACTGGGATGGAACTGGGAGGAACTGGGGTGGGGGCAAAAGGGGAAAACATTGGGGGGGAATTGGGGAGGGTGGGGGGCAAGGAGGGAATTGGGGAGGGGGAAGTGGGGGAGGGGAGTGAATGGGGCCGGGGGCAATTTTGGGGGGAAGATGGCGGGAACTGGGGGGGGTCGAGCCCCTCCCTCACCCCTTCCCCTCCCCCCAGCTCCCTCCTTCTCCTTCGGGGGTCCCGGGGGGCTCCTGGGGGGCCCAGCCCCCCCCGAGCCGGAGCCTTTGGCCGAGGCGCTGCTGCAGCTGCAATTTGAGGAGGGGTCCCCCCAGCTCGGGGGGGGCGGCACGGCCCCCCCGCTGGATTTGGGGGCGCTTCTGGGGGGGGGGACTCCCCCTTCCCCGCCCTGGACCCCCTCAACGCCTGCGAGGTCCAGCGCCTGCTGGGCCCCCCCGAGCCCCCCCGAGCTTCGGGGACCCCTCCCCGGATTTCGGGGCGGGGGTTCCCGAGCCGCCCCCACCCCCCCCGGATTTCGGGGGCCCCCCCATGCTGATGTCGTACCCCGAGGCCATCGCCCGCCTGGTGCAGAGCCAGCCCCCGGGGGCGCCCCCCGAAATGGGGCTGGGGGCCGAGCTGGCCGGGGGTCCCGAGCTGGGGGGGCTGGGGGGGCCCGAGGAGTCGCTGCCCTCGCTGGGGGAGCTGGACTTGAGCACCTTCCTCAGCCAGTTCCCCTCCTCCTGACTGGGAGCCACTGGGAGGGCTTGAGGCTTTACTGGGTGTTACTGGGAGGGGTCCAGCGTTTATTTGTACTTACTGGGAGGCTTCTAGGGCTTACTGGGGGTCACTGGGAGGCTTCTAGGGTTTACTGGGAGGCTTCTAGGGCTTACTGGGAGGCACTGGGAGGCTTCTAGGGCTTACTGGGAGTCACTGGGAGGCTTCTAGAGGTTACTGAGAGGCTTCCAGGGGTTACTGGGAGGCTTCTAGGGTTTACTGGGAGGCTTCTAGGGGTTACTGGGAGGCTTCTAGGGGTTACTGGGAGGCACTGGGATGCTTCTAGGGCTTACTGGGAGGCATCTGAGGGTTGCAAGGGCTGACTGGGAGTTACTGGGAGGTTTCTAGTGTTTACTGGGAGGCTTTTAGGGCTTACTGGGAGTCACTGGGAGGCTGTTAGGGGTGACTGGGAGGTTACTGGGGGGCACGGAGAGGTTTCTAGGGGGTGCTGGGGCTTACTGGGAGTCACTGGGAGTTCTCTGCGGTTACTGGGACGCAACTGGGAGTCACTGGGGAATCTCTGCGGTTACTGGGAGGACGCCAAGTGCCGGCTGGGGGTCACTGGGAGCTACTGGGACACTCTTGCCGGGGTCACTGGGTGCCTTTTTGGGGGGTGCCCCCTTTGCCCCTCCCCCGGCATTAACCCCGCCCCCATCGAAGTGCCTGGGGGGGAGGGGAAAGCCCCGCCCCTCCCCCCTCCCCCCCCCGGGGGTCACCCCAATAAACGGTCCAAGGCCCGCGTGGTTTGATTGACAGCTGGGGGCGTGGTCATGGCGGCTGGGGGCGTGGTTTCCCATCCGGGGGGGCGTGGTTTCGCCTCCAGGGGGCGTGGCCAAACTGGCGCGGCCGCCGGCGGGGCGGGGCGCGCTTTTCTTGCGGGAAGGGGCGTGGCCTCGTCCCGGAAGGGGCGGGGCGGGGAGGCCGCGGCGGAGCCGAGCGGGGCCGGGGCCGGGGCCGGGGCCGGGCCGGGAGCGGCGGCAGCGGGGCCGGGCCGGAGCCTCCGCGATCCCGCCGGGGCCAGCGAGGCGGCCATGCCGAGCAAAAAGAAGAAATACAACGCGCGCTTCCCGCCGGTACCGGCTGAGGGGGGACGGGGGCGCCATGGCAACGGGGAGGGGGCGGTTACCATGGTAACGGGGGCGGGGGGGGCGCGGGGGTTACCGCGGCAACGGGCGGGGTCTCGGCGCCATGGCAACGGGGGCGGGGCCACGGGGGCGCCGTGGGAACGGGGAGGGGGCGGGGCTTGGGCGGGCGGGGCCGCGCGTGAGGGGCGGGGCCTGGGGTGGGCGGGGCCTGGGGTAGGTGGGGCTCAGGTGAGGATGGGGTCCTGCAGGTGAGGGGGTTCAGGTGAGGATGGGGTCCTGCAGGTGAGGGGGTTCAGGTGAGGATGGGGTCCTGCAGGTGAGGGGGTTCAGGTGACGGGGGGCTGTGCAGGTGAGGGGGGGCTGTGCAGGTGAGGGCGGGTTCAGGTGAGGATGGGGTCCTGCAGGTGAGGGGGGGCTGTGCAGGTGAGGGGGTTCAGGTGAGGGGGGGCTGTGCAGGTGAGGGGGGCTGTGCAGGTGAGGGGGTTCAGGTGAGGATGGGGTCCTGCAGGTGAGGGGGTTCAGGTGAGGGAGGGCTGTTCAGGTGATGGGGGCTCAGGTGAGGGCGGGTTCAGGTGAGGGCGGGGCTGTTCAGGTGAGGGGGTTCAGGTGAGGGGGGGCTGTGCAGGTGAGGGGGGCTCAGGTGAGGGGCGGCTGTGCAGGTGAGGTCGGGGCTCAGGTGAGCCGGGGCTCTGTGGCAGGCGCGGATCAAGAAGATCATGCAGACGGACGAGGAGATCGGGAAGGTGGCGGCCGCCGTGCCCGTCATCATCTGTATCCTCTGGCACACCTGGGCCCCGCCCTGGGACCCCGCCCTGCTCACCTGGGCACCCTGGGACCCCGCCCTGCACACCTGGGCACCCTGGGACCCCACCTGGGCACATCTTGGACCCTGCCCTGCTCACCTGGGCACCCTGAGACCCTGCCCTGCTCACCTGGGCCCCGCCCCAAGACCCCTCCCTGCTCACCTGGGCACATCTTGGACCCCGCCCTGAACACCTGGGCCCCGCCCCAGGACCCCTCCCTGCTCACCTGGGCACCTCTGGGACCCCTCCCTGCTCACCTGGGCACCTCAGGGACCCCACCCTGTGTACCTGGGCACCTCTGGGACCCCGCCCTGCTCACCTGGGCACCTCAGGGACCCCACCCTGCTCACCTGGGCTCCCCCGCCTTGCACAGCCCGGCCCCCCAGGTGCCCCTACCTGTGCCAGCTGAGGCTGCCCGTGCTGGGGGGCGCTGGGAGGGTTCACCTGCACCCGCGGGTGCCACCTGCGTACCTGGCCGTCCTTAGCGTGGCAGCGCGGGCGCTGGAGCTGTTCCTGGAGTCGCTGCTGCGCAAGGCGTGCCACGTCACGCAGTCCCGCAACGCCAAGACCATGACGACGTCCCACCTGTGAGTGCCCAGTGCCACACCTGTTCCCCCGTCCCACCTGTCCCCAATGTCCCCAGTGTCCCACCTGTGAGTGCCCAGTGTCACACCTGTCCCACCTGTGAGTGCCCAGTGTCACACCTGTCCCCCCGTCCCACCTGTCTCCACCTGTCCCACCTGTCCCACCTGTTCCCCCGTCCCACCTGTCCCCAGTGTCTCCAGTGTCCCACCTGTGAGTGCCCAGTGTCACACCTGTCCCCCGTCCCACCTGTCCCCAATGTCCCCAGTGTCCCACCTGTGAGTGCCCAGTGTCACACCTGTCCCCCCATCCCACCTGTCCCCAGTGTCTCCAGTGTCCCACCTGTGAGTGCCCAGTGTCACACCTGTCCCCCCGTCCCACCTGTCCCCAATGTCCCCCCTCTCCCACCTGTCCCCACCTGGCTCACCTGTCCCCACCTGTCCCACCTGTCCCCACCTGTCCCCAATGTCCCACCTGTCCCCACCTGCCTGGGACACCTCTGGGAGGTGGGGAAGGGTCCCTGACACACCTGAGGCCCCTTTTGGGGCTGGGTGTGGCCTGTCCCAGGTGTGATGGGCGTGGCCAGGTGGGTGTGGTCTGTCCCAGGTGTGGTGGGCGTGGTTGGGTGGGCGTGGTCGGGCGGGTGGGCGTGGTCTGAGGCCCCGCCCACAGGAAGCAGTGCATCGAGCTGGAGCAGCAGTTCGACTTCCTCAAGGACCTGGTGGCCGCCGTGCCCGACATGCAGGGGGACGGCGACGACCCCCACGGCGACGGCGAGCGGGGACCCCGCAGGTGGGGCACACCTGGGACACGCCCCGATACCTGGGGGGCACCCGGGGACACCTGGGGGACAGCCCTGGGAAACCTGAGGGATATCTGGGGACACCCCTGGACACCTCGGGGACACCTGGGGACACCTCTGGACACCTGGGGGACACCCCTGGATATCTTGGGGACACCCCTGGATACCTGGGGGACACCTGGGGACACCTGGGGACACCCCTGGATATCTTGGGGACACCTGTGGACACCTGGGGGACACCTGCGGACACCTGGGGACACCCCTGGACACCTTGGGGACACCCCTGGATATCTGGGGGACACCCCTGGACACCTGGGGGACACCTGGGGACACCCCTGGACACCTTGGGGACACCCCTGGATACCTGGGGGACACCTGGGGACACCCCGGGGACACCCCTGGACACCTGGGGGACACCCCTGGATATCTGGGGGACACCCCTGGACACCTGGGGGACACCTGGGGACACCCCTGGACACCTTGGGGACACCCCTGGATACCTGGGGGACACCTGGGGACACCCCTGGACACCCCGGGGACACCCCTGGACACCTGGGGGACACCCCTGGATATCTTGGGGACACCCCTGGATACCTGGGGGACACCTGGGGACACCCCTGGACCCCTTGGGGACACTTGTGGCAGAGCTGGGGACCACCCGGGGATATTTGGGGACACCCCTGGACACCTGGGGCGGGGGGTCCTGGGGTACCTGGGGGCACCTTGGCACACCTGAGGTCCCTGACGGGGGCGTTAGGAGGGATTTTGGGGTGCAGGCTGGGATTTGGGGCAGTTTTGGGGGCAGGGGTCTCTAATTTTGGGGGGTCTCTAATTAGGGGGGGGGTCTCTTTCAGGGGGCGCCGCCCGGGCAGTGGCCGCAAGAACGGGGGTCCCGGGGCCAAGGGGACCCCAAAACAGTCGGGGACAGACTCGGAGCAGGAGGTGGGGGGGTTTTGGGGGGTCCCAGAGGGGTTTTGGGGGTCCCGGGGGGATTTTGGGGGTCCCGGGTGGATTTTGGGGGTCCCGGGGGTGTTTTGGTGGGTCCTGGGGCCAAGGGACATTTGGGAACGAACCCAGAGCTGGAGGTGGGGGGGGGTTTGGGGGGTTTTGGGGACACCTGGACCCTTGAGTTTCCTTTGGGGGGACCCTGGGGGATTTTGGGGGTCCCCCCTGAAGGGGATTGGCCGTTCCTGGTTGTGGGGTCACTGCTGGGGGGGTGGATTTGGGGGGGTCCCGGGTGGATTTGGGGTTTCCGGGACCCCTCTGGGGAGGGGTTTTGGGGGTCCCTGGGCGTGGGGAGGTTTGGGGTCCCCGGGGAGGGTTTGGGGTCCCCGGGGTGGGTTTGGGGTCCCCTCATTGTCCCCCCGTGTCCCCCCAGGAGGAGTCTGAGGACAGCGACAGCGACGGGGACGAGGAGACCCCCCCTCAGCCCCCCCCGGCCCCGCTCCCCTTCGCCAGGTGGGGCTGGGGGGGCAGAGAGCACCGGGGGCGTTTTTGGGGTGGTCCCGACAACACCTGGGCCGTTTTTGGGTTGTTTTGGGGGGATTTTGGGGTGTTCCCCCCTCCCTGAGTCCTGGGGGGGGTTGGGTGGATCGGGGGTGTCCCCCCCGTGTCTCTGGGGGTTTTTTTGGGGGCGTTTTTGGGTTTTTTTGGGGGGCTTTGGGGTGTTCCCCCCTCCCTGAGTCCCTGGAGCGGGGTTTGGGTGGATCGGGGGTGTCCCCCCCGTGTCTCTGGGGGGGGTTTGGGGGGATTTGGGTTTTTTTGGGGGGCTTTGGGGTGTTCCCCCCTCCCTGAGTCCCTGGGGGGTTTGGGTGGATCGGGGGTGTCCCCCCCGTGTCTCTGGGGGGGGGTTTGGGGGGATTTGGGGTTTTTTTGGGGTTGTTTTGGGGTTTCCCCTCCCTGAGTCCCTGGGGGGGGGTTGGGTGGATCGGGGTTGCCCCCCCCGTGTCTCTAGGGGTTTTTTGGGGGCGTTTTTGGTTTTTTTGGGGGGCTTTGGGGTGTTCCCCCTCCCTGAGTCCCTGGGGGGGTTTGGGTGGATCGGAGCTGCCCCCCCCGTGTCTCTGGGGGGGATTTGGGGGATTTGGGGTTTTTTGGGGGGTTTCCCCCTTCACTGACGCCTCTTCCCGCAGCCCCGGGGTCCCCTTCGCCCCCTGGGCCCCCCAGCCTCCCGGGGGGCTCCCGGGGGGGCTCCCCCCGGCCCCCGGCCCCCCCCGCGCCCGCGAGGAAGAGGAGGAGGATGAAGATTACGATTCCTAGCGACCCCCCCCCACAATTTTTACCCGTTTCTCCAGAGTTTTCCCCCATTCCGGGGCCGGGCGGCGCCTCCCAGTTGGGCCTTGCTGGGGGCTGGGCCTGGCACCAGTTTGGGGGGGCTGGGGGGTACTGGGAGCACTGGGACCCCTCCCTGCCCCACTGGTGTCAGGAATTCTGGGGGGGCTCAGCCCGGGCTCCCGGGACCCCCCGGACACACCTGGGACCCCTTTTTGGGGGTGGGGGGGCCGGGGGTTGATTTTGGGGCACTTTGGGGGGCGTTTGCTGAGTCGGGGGTTTTGTATCGGCTCAATAAATTCCTGTTTCCATATGGACCCCCCCAAAAACACAACCCTGGAGACCCCAAATCCTGGGACCCCCCAAAAAACGCTGGGACCCCTCCCCCCAACCCTGAATTCCTTCCCTAAAATCACTGGGACCTCCCAAAAACGCTGGGACCCCCCCCCAAACCCTGAATTCCTCCCTTAAAACACTGGGACCCCCCCAAATAAACCTTGGGACCCCCCCCCTCCAAAAACCCAGGGACCCCCCCAAAAACACTGGGACCCCCCCAAAAACACTGGGATCTCTCCCCAAACCCTGAATTCCTCCCTTAAAACACTGGGAGCCCCCCAAAAAAACCTTGGGACCCCCCCCCAAAAACCCTGGGACCCCCCTCCAAAAGTCCGGGACGCCCCCGCCCCAAGATCCTGGCATCTCAAACCTCTGAACCCCCTCCCCAAATTTTCAGGACCCCCCAAATTCCCGGGACCCCCCCCCCCCCCAATGCGCGTTTCCTTTCTCGGCCGCCAGGGGGCGGCGGAGCCCCCGGGGCGCTGTGGGGTCCGTGGGGGATTTTGGGGCGTCTCGGGGGGTTTTGGGGGGTTTTGGGGGGTCTCGGGGGGTTTTGGGGGTCTAGGGGGGTTTTGGGGGATCTCTAGGGACCCATGGGGGAGGTGCAGCTGTGGGGGGTGGGGTGGGGGGCTACCGGGGAATTCTGGGGGGCTGCAGGCACCGGCGGGGGGATTCTCGGGGTGTCTGGGGGGGTTTGGGACCTGCAGGGGACTTGTAGGATCTCGAGGGACCTGCCGGGGGGGTAGGACCCTAAAAAAGGGTTTAAAGGTTCTAGGACCCTAAAAAGGGGGGGGGTGAAAGGTCGTAGGACCTTAAAAAAGGGGTTCAAGGGTGTAGGACCCTAAAGGGGCGCTGGAGGGGGGTCAGTGAGCTGCTCCAGGCCTCTGCAGGGCTGCCAGGGCCCGGAAGGAGATTTAAAAGGATTTGTAGGGGCTCTTTAGGGGCTGGGGGGGTCTGTAGGGTCTGGGGGGGTCTAGAGGGGTTTGGGGGTGGTCTGTAGGGGTTTGGGAGGGTCTGTGGGGTTTGGGAGTGGTCTGTAGGGGTTTGGGGGGGTCTAGAGGGGTTTGGGGGTGGTCTAGAGGGGTTTGGTGGTGGTCTGTAGGGGTTTGGGGGTGGTCTAGAGGGGTTTGGGGGTGGTCTGTAGGGGTTTGGGGGTGGTCTAGAGGGGGCTGGGGGGGTCTAGAGGGGTTTGGGGGATCTCGGGGGGCTCTGTGGGGTCCAGAGGGGCTCCTGGGGGCTCTTTGGGGTCCGGGGGGGGCACCAACAGGGGGTGGGGGTCCCTAAGTGTGGGGAGGGGGTGCTGGTCTAGGGGGGGTGTCCCCGTGGGGCCGCAGAGACCCCGGGCGGGTGGGCGGGGGGACCCGGAGGCGTCCGGACCCCCCCGCGGCGCTGGAATTCGCCCCCCCCGTTAATCCCGGGGGCACCAAAAGCGGCGCTTTTGGCCTCGTTGTGTAACGGAGCGAGCGGGGACCGCGACCGGGACCGGGACGGGAACCGGGACCGGGGAGAGGGACAGGGACAGCGGCGGCAGCGCAGGTGGGACACGGGGGGACCCGGGACAGGGACAGGGGGACAGGGATTGGGACAGAGGGACAGGGATTGGGACAGGGATTGGGACAGGGGGACAGGGACAGGGATTGGGACAGGGGGACAGGGACAGGGACAGAGGGACAGGGACAGGGGGACAGGGACAGAGGGACAGGGACAGGGTTTGGGACAGGGGGACAGGGACAGAGGGACAGGGGGACAGGGGGACAGGGACAGAGGGACAGGGACAGAGACAGGGGGACAGGGACAGGGACAGGGGGACAGGGACAGGGACAGGGGGATGGGGACAGGGACAGCACAGGTGGGGACACGGGAGGACAGCGGGGAGGACCCCTGGCACAGGGGACAGGGACAATTGGGGGGACCCCCGGGACAGGGGGTCCGGTGGGGTCGGGGGGAGCAAACTGGGAGGGGACAACAGATGGGGACAGTGGGGGGACCTCGGGATGGCAGCGGCACCTGGAGGACAGCTGGGGACACTTGGGGACACTTGGGGACACTTGGGGACACTTGGGGGCATTCCTGGGACAGGACTGGGGGGCACAACGAGGCGGGGATGGAGGGGGGGGACATCGGGGGGTTACAGGATGGGGTGGGGACACTGTGGGGGGACATGGGAACAGCTTGGGGCACCAGCGAGGGGTTGGGGACATCGTGGGGGGGTTGGGGACACTCTCTTAGGGAGGGGAGGGGACATTGGGCAGGTTGGGGACATCGTGGGGGGACACTGGGAGCATTGGGGGTGTGGTGGGGCCATGGCTTGGGCTGGGGAAATCACAGAGGGGACACGGGACAGCTTGGGGACATGGAGGAGAACGGTGGGGACATCAGGGAGGGTTTGGGGACACCACAGAGGGCACCCTTCACCTTGGGGACACGGAGTCACAGCTGGCCGGATGTCCCCATCCCTGGGGAGCTGCGCCGAGGTGGAGCAGGGACAGGGACATGCTGGGGACATCAGAGGGGTTGGGGACGCGTGACGCAAGCGGTGACACCGTCCCCAGTGGTCACCACACCCCTGCCCCGTGTCCCCTCCCCATCTCTGGGTCCCCGTGGTGTCCCCTGTCCCCACATCCTGGTGGCCCCAGCTCAGCACTCCCAGCGGTGCCCACCCCGTCCCGTGTCCCCATGGCCCTGGGGTGGCTGTGTCCCCTGGGATGGTGTCCCTCTGTCCCCGTGTCTCCATGTCCTGCCATCCCCATGGCTGAAGATGTCCCCACGCCCCAGGTCCCCGTGTTTCATGGTGTCCCCTCAGTTGATGAAGCCCCAGTGGGGGTGGTGGTGTCCCCACAGGTGACGTCCCCATGTCTTGGGTGTCCCCAGGGCCCTGTGTCCCTGTGTCCACTGGTGTCCCCAGGGATTGTGGTGTCCCCATGAGTGCTGCCATCCCCCTGGGTGGCACTGTCCCCCAGGCCGGCAGTGTCCCCGTGTCCATCAGTGTCCCCATCTCCAGCGGCGTCCCCAAGCCAGCGGTGTCCCCGTGTCCCGCAGTGTCCCCATCTCCAGCGGTGTCCCTGTGTCCATCAGTGTCCCCGTGTCCAGCGGTGTCCCCATGTCCCGCAGTGTCCCCAAGCTGGTGGTGTCCCCATCTCCAGCGGTGTCCCCATCTCCAGTGGTGTCCCCGTGTCCCACGGTGTCCCCAAGCTGGTGGTGTCCCCGTGTCTGGCAGTGTCCCCATCTCCAGCGGTGTCCCCAAGCTGGTGGTGTCCCCGTGTCCAGCAGTGTCCCCAAGCCGGCGGTGTCCCCATCTCCAGCGGTGTCCCCAAGCTGGTGGTGTCCCCATCTCCAGCGGTGTCCCCATCTCCAGCGGTGTCCCCGTGTCCCACGGTGTCCCCAAGCCGGCGGTGTCCCCATCTCCAGCAGTGTCCCCATCTCGAGCAGTGTCCCCGTGTCCAGCAGTGTCCAGTGTCCCCATCTCCAGCGGTGTCCCCGTGTCCCACGGTGTCCCCAAGCCGGCGGTGTCCCCATCTCCAGCGGTGTCCCCATCTCCAGCAGTGTCCCCGTGTCCAGCGGTGTCCCCGTGTCCCGCGGTGTCCCCGCGATGCCGTTCGCGGCGCTGCTGGCGCAGGTCGGGGGCCTGGGCCGCTTCCAGGTGCTGCAGACGGCGCTGCTGGCGGTGCCCATCCTGCTCATGGCCAGCCACAACCTGCTGCAGAACTTCACCGCCGCCGTGCCCCCGCACCGCTGCCGCGTCCCCGCTGTCCCCAGCGCCGCGCCCGCGCCGCTCGGAGCCACCCCCGATGCCACCTCAGCCCATCCTCAGGACACCTCGAGGGCCTCCGACGCTGTCCTCGGGTCTCCTGGTGGCACCTCGGGGTCACCTGGTGCCACCCTGAGGTCCCCCAGTGGCGTCCCCAGCTCCGGTGCCACCCACGTCACGCTCGATGGCACCGCAGGGACACCCAGTGACACCCATGTCCGGCCTGATGCCACCTGGGGGTCCTCCGATGGCAGCCTGGGGCCCACTGGTGCCACAATGGGGTGGTCCAATGTCACCCCGGGGTCCCCTGATGTCACCCTGGGGTCCTGCCGGCGCTACGTGGCCAATGCCACCGGCGGTGCCCGGGCCACCGAGCCGTGCCGTGACGGCTGGGACTACGACCGCAGCATCTACGTGTCCACCATCGTCACCGAGGTGGGGACGGGGATGCGGGGACGGGGAGGGTGGGGAGGTGGCCACGGTGTCCATGGGGGGACAACAGCTCTGTGGGGAGGGGGTGGGATCTTGGGGGAGGTGGGAGGGAGGGACAGACAAGGGATGGATGGAGGGATGATGGATGGATGATGGATGGATGGATGGATGATGGATGGATGGATGGATGGATGGATGATGGATGGATGATGGATGGATGGATGGATGGATGATGGAGGATGGATGGATGGATGGATGGATGGATGATGGATGGATGGATGGATGGATGATGGATGGATGGATGATGGATGGATGATGGATCAGAGGAAGAAGGAGGGACTGACACTGGCAGATGTCCCCCTGTCCCGGCAGTGGGACCTGGTCTGTGCCTACCGGCAGCTGCGGCAGATGGCCCAGTCCATCTACATGGCCGGGGTCCTGGTGGGCGCCCTGGTCCTGGGGGGCCTCTCAGACAGGTAAAGGCAGCAGAGACCCCCTCGCCTCTGTGCCTCAGTTTCCCTGGTGGCTCCCAGTGGCTCCCAGTGGCTTCTGTTGCAGGTTTGGGCGCAAGGCCATGTTGATGTGGTCCTACCTGCAGCTGGGGGTGATGGGGACGTGCACGGCCTTCGCGCCCACCTACGCCTCCTACTGCGTCTTCCGCTTCGCCGGCGGCATGGCGCTGTCCGGCTTCGGCCTCAGCATCGCCTGCCTGGGTGAGGGGACACGGGGACAGCCCGTGCTCAGGGGTGGGGCATGGCCATGGCCATGGAGGTGGACACCCCAATGGTCCTGGGTGGGGACAACCCAGCGGTCAAGGAGGGGACGTCCCCGTGTCCGTGGGCGAGGACATGGCTGCGGCCACGCTGGGGGCATGGCCACGTGTGACCGCGCTGGGGCGGCCGCTCCGCCCACGAGGGTCCCGGCGCTCCGGGGACACGCGGAGCGAGCCGTGTCCCCGTGTCCCTGGCAGTGGTGGAGTGGATCCCCACGCCCTACCGCGCCATCACCGTGGCCATCACCGGCTTCGCCTACACCCTGGGCCAGATCATCCTGGCCGGGGTGGCCTACGCCGTCCCCCACTGGCGCTGGCTCCAGCTCTCCGTGTCCCTGCCCTTCTTCGTCTTCCTCCTCTACTCCTGGTAGGACGTTGGGCCCCTCGGGGAGGCCGTGGGAGCGCGGGGGGTGATGGCTGTGCCTCAGTTTCCCCTCGCCGGCGGCAGGTGGTTGGCGGAGTCGGCGCGGTGGTTGGTGCTCTCGGGCAAAGCTGACCGGGCGGTGAAGGTCCTGCAGCGCGTGGCCACCTTCAACAACCGGAAGGAGGAGGGGGAGAAGATCACGGTGGAGGTCTGGTGGCCCCATGGTGGGCGTGGGGGGTGGGGTGGGGTGGGGGTTCCAGCCCCCCCAACCTCTTCCCTTTCCCCTCTCCCAGATGTTGAAGTCCAACATGAAGGAGGAGTTGGCAGCTCTGAAATCCTCCTACACCATCTCCGACCTGGTCCGGACCCCCGTGATCCGCCACATCTTCTTCTGCCTCTCCATCGTCTGGTGGGGCTGGGGGCGAGGAGGGACGGAGAGAGGGAGAGATGGATGATGGATGATGGATGATGGATGGATGGATGGATGGATGATGGATGGATGATGGATGATGGATGGATGGATGGATGGATGATGGATGGATGGATGATGGATAGATGGATGGATGGATGGATGGATGGATGGATGGATGGATGGATGGATGGATGGTTGGATGGATGGATGAACAGATGGCTGGTCAGGCTCACAGATGGATGAAGGGAAGGATGGACACCTGGACACCCAACCAGTGACCCCACCCATCCAACTGCCTCCCAGTCCTCTCCTCTCCCACCTGCCCATCCCAGGAGGGTGATGTCACCTCAAGGTCCCCCCACTCCCACCTCGCTCCAGGTTCTCCATCAGTTTCTCCTACTACGGCTTGGCCATGGACCTGCAGAACTTCGGGGTCAGCATTTACCTCATCCAGGTGATTTTCGGCGCCGTTGACTTTCCGGCCAAGGTGGTGGTGACCGTGTCCCTGAGCTACGTCGGCCGGCGGCTCTCGCTCATGGTGGCCTTGTTCTTCGCGGGACTGGTCATCGTGGCCAACATCTTTGTGCCCACAGGTGGGTGTGGAGGGGGTTCTCCAACACCTGGGTCATCAATGTCCCCAGATCGTCTTTCTCCATGTTTCCATCCCTGTGTGACCACTGACTTCCCCATCCCTCCATCCTCCCTCCCTGCCCCATCCCCACCTGCCCGAGGTGGCCCCGCACGGTGGTCAAGCCCTGGTGTCCCCATGTCCCCCCGCTCGGTGGCCGAGCCGCGGTGTCCCCGCAGAGCTGCAGACGCTGCGCACGGCGCTGGCCGTCATCGGCAAGGGCTGCCTGTCCGCCTCCTTCAACTGCGTCTTCCTCTACACCACCGAGCTCTACCCCACGCCCATCAGGTATCGCCCCGGCCCCAGGTCCCCGCGGTGGGGCGGGTCCCGGGGACGCCTCCCCGGGCACCCCAGGGTGCTCCGTGCCGCCCGTGACCCTCCCGGCGCCGCAGGCAGACGGGGCTGGGCTTCGGCAGCACCATGGCGCGCGTGGGCGGCATCGTGGCGCCGCTGGTGAAGATGATGGATGAGTACTACCCCTTCCTGCCCCCCGCCGTCTACGGGGTGGCCCCTGTGGTGGCCGCCGTGGCGGCCGCGTTCCTGCCCGAGACACTCAACACGCCGCTGCCCGACACCATCGAGGAGGTGGAGAACAGGTGGGTGGCAGGGAGGGTGGGGGATGGATGGATGGATGGATGATGGATGGATGGATGGAGGATGGATGGATGGATGGATGGAAGATGGATGGATGGATGATGGATGGATGGATGGATGGATGGATGGATGGATGGATGGATGGATGGATGATGGATGGATGGATGGATGGATGGATGGATGGATGGATAGATGGATAGATGGATGGATGGATGGATGGATGGATGGAAGATGGATGGATGGATGATGGATGGATGGATGATGGATGGATGGATGGATGGATGGAAGATGGATGGATGGATGGATGGATGGATAGATGGATGGATGATGGATGGATGGATGGATGGATGGAAGATGGATGGATGGATGATGGATGGATGGATTTTGGATGGATGGATGATGATTGAATGATGGTTGGATGATGGACAGTGTATGGTTGAGTGATGGATGATGCATGGATGGTTACATGGACAATGGATGGGTGATGGACAGTGATGGATGATGATGGCCAATGATGGACAATGGATGGACGATGGATGGTTGGATGATTGGCAATGGATGGATGATGGACAATGATGGACAACCCCAGCCACAAAGAGGTTCAGGGTCAAGGGACCCTTGGCTGCATTGAGGGACAGGTGGATGGGGATTTTGGCAGAAGAACGAGCTCTGTGATTGGCTGAATGCTCAGCCTGGGCCACTCTCCCTTTGCCATGACCCTCCTCCTCCTCCTCCTCCTCCTCCTCCTCCTCCTCCTCCTCTTCCTCCTCCCTCCAGGACCAAGCAGAAGCCAGCAGGTGACCCCAAGGAGAAGATCGCGCTCCAGCCCCAGGACAGGTCCCCCCTGAAGGAGGCCTGAGGGACCCTGGGGGTGGACGCAGCGCCCCAGCCCCGGCCACCAGCGGCCACCACCGCAGGGGTCCCCACAGCTTGAGGGGGAGACCTTGGTCGTGACTGGTGACCTCCTGTTGGGGCAGGGACATCCGGGTGGGAATAAAACAGCTCTGGTGGGGACATGTCTCGGGGTCTTCTCTGTGCCCCCCCGGTCACCCCTGACAGCCACGTCCGAGGTCACCTCCCATGGGACAGTACCCACGAATTGTGTCCCTGAGGTCACTTCCAATAAGGAGATGACCAAGAACCCCGTTTTTTGGAGGTCATCTCCACAGGAGGACACCCCACAACCTTGTCCGTCAATGAGGTGGCACCCAAAACCCCCGTTTTTAATGACACCTCGTCACCTTCTCCAGTAGGATGGTGCCCAAGAACTGTGTCCCCAAAGTCACCTCAGATAAGGTGGCACCAAGAGCACCGCGCTGGATGTCACCTCCAACAAGCCAATCCTCAAGAACTCCAAACTCCAATCCCTCAAATCCCAGAGAAGCTCCAGGAGCTCCCGAATCCTGCCCGGCCCCCTCCCGGCGCCGCCGCGACGCCCCTTCCCCGATTCCTGTCCCCCGAAGCCACCTTGGCCCTTGCTCCCGTTTCTGACGTGTCCCTTGGCCCCATCAAATCCCCATCAAAAATTAACCCCGGCGGGGAATGCGCTGACCCAGGCAGGGCCACCTCCGTCAGCACCTTCCGCTCGCCTTTTGACCACCGAAATCACTAAAATTTAACCCAAAGGCGCCACCGAGGGCCGGGCATTGGTCCATGCCAGGAGACCTCCTCTCCTTGCGGTGCCCACCCAACCTCCTGGACGCCCCCTCTCCAAAATTTGACTTTTCCCCTCAAAAAGGCATCGCTATGAAATAACAATTCAAAAGAATTCCATATTCCTCGTCTTCCTGCCCCAAATCGCTCCAGTTTTGCCCCATTTTAGGGGACTTCTGCGCCTAAATCACCTTTTTTTTCACTCCTGGGCACCTTTGCGCTGCACTTTTGCCTTCTTCTGCTGGAAACCCACCAAAAACCCCCCGGAGAAGTCAAACATTAACCCAAACCACCCTTGGGCTGGGTTATATAGGAGACCACCCCTGGGTGCTGTGGAGGGAAAGCGCCGTGTGGGACAGGGAGGCGTTTTTGGGGCGAAACCCCCGAAATCCGGGGTTCTGCATGGCTGTGGGGCGTTCCCGGGCCCCGGTGGTGGCAGGATGGCTTTCGGCAGCCTCCTGGAGCACGTGGGGGGCATGGGGCGCTTCCAGGTGGTCTCGGTGCTGCTCCTGTCCCTGCCCGTGCTGATGATGGCCAGCCACAACCTCCTGCAGAACTTCACCGCTGCCACCAGCGCCCACCGGTGCCGCCTGCGCCCGGAGGCCAACGCCAGCGGCCTCGACCCCGAGGTCCTGCTGAGGGTGTGGGTGCCCCGCGGGGAGCGGTGCCGGCGCTTCGTGACGCCCCAGTGGTGGCTTTTGGAGGCCAATGGTTCGGAGCCCAACAGCTCTTGGCCGGAGACGGAGCCGTGCGGCGACGGTTGGACCTACGACCGCAGCATCTTCACCAGCACCATCGTCACTGAGGTGGGACGGTGGTGGAGGGGTTTTGGGGGGGTTCTGGTGGGCTTTTCACCCAATCCCGTGGGTGGGTCCCACCTGGAGGCACCAACAAAGGCTCTGCTGCCAACACAGCATTGACCTCTCCCAACTGGAGCATCTTCCCGGCTCAACCTTTGGTGGAGACGCTCAACACCAGGAAGCCCCAGGAGAGGAAGGGAGGGATGGGGAGTTGGTGGCCATCAACAAGAGGGTCACCAGGGGGTCACAGGAGCCTTGGATGGACCTTCCAACCACAGCAATGCCATCAAGGGTGGCCAAGAATTAAGTGTCACCTCTCCATTGGCCATGCATTGACCTTACCGGCCACCGCGGGTGGGTTTGGGGTTTGGGAGGCCAGAGGGGACCCTGATCTCTGTCCCACCCCACGTCCTCGTCCCTCGGCAGTGGGACCTGGTGTGCAGCTCCCGCGGGCTCAAGCAGCTGGCGCAGTCGCTCTACATGGCCGGAGTCCTGGTGGGCGGCTTCTTCGGGGGGCTCTCAGACAGGTGAGGGGGAGCTCCTGCAGGTGGGCGGGGTGGCACCGGGAGGTCCTCTCACCTTCTCACCGTCTCACCTTCTCACCCTCTCTGCCTCCTCCTCATTCCCTCCTCCTCCTCCTCTTTCTTTCTTCTGCTCATCCTCTTTTTGCTCCTCAACTCCTTTTTCTCCTCGCCTCCTCTGTCTTCCTCACCTTCCTCATCCTTCTTCCCCCTCCTCACCCTCCTCCTCACCCCTTTCTCCTCCTCTTCACTCCCTCTTCCTTCCCCTGCCTCCTTCTTCATCCTTCTTGTCTCCTCCTCCTCCTCCTCTCCATTTCCTCCTCTCCATTTTCTCCTCCCCTCCTCTTCCTCTTCCTCTTCCTCTTCCTCTTCCTCTTCCTCTTCCTCTTCCTCTTCCTCTTCCTCTTCCTCTTCCTCTTCCTCTTCCTCTTCCTCTTCCTCTTCCTCTTCCTCTTCCTCTTCCTCTTCCTCTTCCTCTTCCCCCTCCTCCTCCGCCCCCATTTCTTCATCCTCACCCCCTGCTCCTCCTCCTCCTCCCTGCCCAGGTTCGGCCGCCGCTCGGTGCTCACCTGGTGCTACCTGCAGATGGCCGCCATGGGCACCTGCTCGTCCTTCGCGCCCACCTTCACCGTGTACTGCCTGTTCCGCTTCCTGACGGGCATGGCCTTCTCGGGCATCGTCCTCAACAGCGTCTCCCTCTGTACGTCACCCCCGCGCCCGGTACCCGCCCTGGCTGCGACCTGGGTGGGCTCCGTGACCCCCTGAACCTCTGGGAGCCATCCCGGTGGTCTCCATGCCCTCCAGGAACCGTCCTGGTGGTCTCCATGCCCTCCATGAACCATCCTGGTGGTCTCCATGTCCCCTGGGCACCATCCTGGTGGTCTCCATGCCCTCCAGGAACCATCCCGGTGGTCTCCATGTCCCCTGGGCACCGTCCCGGTGGTCTCCATGCCCTCCAGGAACCATCCCGGTGGTCTCCATGTCCCCTGGGCACCATCCCGGTGGTCTCCATGTCCCCTGGGCACCGTCCTGGTGGTCTCCATGTCCCCTGGCACCTGTGGGTCCATGTCACCCCAGAACCTGCCCTGGGCTCCATGTTCCCCTAGGATACCTGTGGGCACCATCCTGGTGGTCTCCATGTCCCTTGGGCACTATCCCAATGGTCTCCATGGCCCTTGGGCACCATTCCAGTGGTGTCCGTGTCCCCCGGGCACCATCCCGGTGGTCTCCGTGTCCCCTGGGGTGGTGGTGGGCACTCCCAGCTGGTCCCCACGTGCCGTGTCCCACAGCACTGGAGTGGATGCCGACACACATGCGGGCGCTGGTGGGCACCTTCATGGGGTACTGCTACACCACCGGGCAGTTCCTGCTGGCCGGCGTTGCCTTCGCCATCCCCGACTGGCGCCGGCTGCAGCTCGTGGTGTCCCTGCCCTTCTTCGGCTTCTTCCTCTACTCCTGGTGAGGAGGAGGAAGGGACAGGGATGGATGGATGGATGGATGGATGATGGATGGATGGATGGATGGATGGATGGATGGATGGATGGATGGATGATGGATGAATGGATGGATGATGGATGGATGGATGGATGGATGGATGGATGGATGGATGGATGGATAGATGGATGGATGATGGATGGATGGATGATGGATGATGGATGATGGATGGATGGATGGATGGATGAATGGATGGATGGATGGATGATGGATGGATGATGGATGATGGATGGATGATGGATGATGGATGGATGGATGATGGATGATGGATGGATGATGGATGATGGATGATGGATGATGCATGGATGATGCATGGATGACTGATGGAGGGATGTCCCCTCCCGTGCAGGTGGCTGACGGAGTCAGCACGGTGGCTCGTCATGGTGGGGAAGTCCCACCAGGCCCTGCAGGAGCTCCAGAAGGTGGCCAGGATCAACGGGAAGAAGGAAGAAGGGGACAAGCTCGACATAGAAGTAAAAGGCTCCATCGGGTCCCCCAGGGTGTCCCTGGGGTGTTTTATAGGGGGTCCCTTGAATATCTACCCCATGGACAGCTGTCCATCCATCATCCCTTGTGCATCCTGTCCATCCACCCACTCATCTTCATCACCTCAACAGCATCCATCACCTCCATCTCCTCCATCTCCACCCACCCATCCATGAACCCACCATCTCCATCCCACCATCCACCCATGACCCCCCTTCCCCTTTTCCACCCGTCCTGCCCAGACCTGGAGGGTCCCCAGTGCCCCCCGCCCATCCCAGAGCCCTCCCTGTCCCTCCAGACCCTGAGGTCTCACATGGAGAAGGAGATGACGTCGTCAAAGACCCGCCACACCCTGGTTGACCTGGTCCGGACGCCGGTCCTGCGCCGCATCTCCTTCTGCCTCTGCTTCGTGTGGTATGGCCGACGGTGGAGGACACCAGTGGGTGGTTGTCCATCCCGCTCTACGTCCTTGACCCCCCATGCCACCCCACACCTCCCCACAGGTGATATTTTATCCCCCCTCCCATCTCGTGGCCCAGGTTCTCCACCAGCTTTGCCTACTACGGGTTGGCCATGGACCTGCAGAACTTTGAGGTCAACATCTACGTGATCCAGCTGATCTTCGGCGCCGTGGACATCCCGGCCAAGCTGATGTCCATCCTCACCATCACCTACGTGGGGCGCCGCTTCACCCAGGCCATCACCCTCATCCTGGCCGGCTTGGCCATCCTGGCCAACGTCTTGGTGCCACGAGGTGAGGCCGGGGGTGGTGGCACTGGTGTCCCCTCATCTCCAACCTTCCTGGGAGGGCCCGGATGAGCTCAGCCCGTTGATGGAACCCCCAGGTTCGGTAATTTTACCTTTTCATGGGGGATTTGCCCCAATCCCGGTGTTTGGGGTCTCCTCTTGTCAAGTGAACTCAGCGCAGGTAGGGACACTGAGGTGACTCCCAGGTGTCCCGCTGTCCCCTCAGAGCTCCGGACAGTCCGGACAGCCCTGGCCGTTTTTGGGAAAGGTTGTTTGGCCGCGTCCTTCAACTGCGTCTTCCTCTACACGGGCGAGCTCTACCCCACCGTGATCCGGTAAGGCTGGGGCGTGGCCGGGGCGGCCGTGCCGGGGTGGTCCCTCAGGTCCCTCAGGTCCCTCAGGTTCCTCAGGTGCCCTCGGGAGCTCCGTGTGTCCCACAGGCAGACGGGCATGGGCTTGGCCAACACCATGTCGCGGCTGGGCAGCATCATGGCCCCCCTGGTGAAGATGGCGGGCGAGCTCTTCCCGGCGCTGCCCTTTGTCATCTACGGCGCCGCGCCCGTGGTGTCGGGGCTGGTGGCCGCCTTCCTGCCCGAGACACGGAACATGGCGCTGCCCGAGACCGTGGAGGAGGTGGAGGGAAGGTGGGGCTGGAGAGGATCAGGGATGAGGGGAGGGGATGGATGGTGGATCGGGGATGGTGGTGGGATGGGATGGAGGATGGGGAGGGACAGGGGGTGGGACAGAGGGAGAGAAGGGTTGGTTGAAGGGGGGGGTGGAGGGATGGAAGTTGGTTGGGAGGGATGGATGGATGATGGATGGATGGATGGATGGATGATGGATGGATGGATGGATGGATGGATGGATGATGGATGATGGATGATGGATGGATGGATGGATGGATGGATGGATGGATGGATGATGGATGGATGATGGATGGATGGATGGATGATGGATGGATGGATGGATGATGGATGGATGGATGGATGGATGGATGATGGATGGATGGATGGATGGATGATGGATGGATGATGGATGGATGATGGATGGATGGATGGATGATGGATGGATGGACAGACACCCATCCCAGCACCACAAACCCCCCCATCCCTCCCTCCCCACCAGGACGCAATCCCAGAAGGACGAAGCCCAACATCTCCAGGTCCCTCTCCAGCCCACCCCATCCAGCAACTCCACAGGGCCCCATTAGTGCCACCCCCCACCAGGGGACCCCCAAAATCCTCAGCCCTCGATGCTCCTGCCAGATGAATGAGCAGGACTGGGGGGTGGAGGGGGTTCCAACCACCCGTGAAGAGCAAAGGAGCAGCAGCGACCACAGAGTGGGGCCCCCCCAGATTTCCGTGTCGAGGACAGTCGGGCCGCGCTGGAATAAAAAACAATAAAAGCAAAGCTGGTGTGGGGGTGGGGGTTGTTTTCCCACGGCCGCGGGGGGTCCCGCGCAGCCGGGCCCGTCCCGCCCCGAAGGAAAACACGGGAGCCAGCGGGACACCGGGGCCTCGGCACCGCGGGACCTCGGCCGGAGCTGCCGGGGATGGACAATGCCGGGAGAGAGTGTGGGAAGGAGCTGGGACCCCGAGGATTGGGGGTCTGGGGATTGGGGATCCCAGGGATTGGGGACCCCGAGGATTGGGGGTCTGGGCATTGGGGATCCCAGGGATTGGGGGTCTGGGGATTTGGGATCCCAGGGACTGGGGACCCCGAGGATTGGGGATCTGGGGATTGGGGGTCTGGGGATTGGGGACCGCGAGGATTGGGGGTCTAGGGATTGGGGACCCCGAGGATTGGGGACCTCGAGGATTGGGGGTCTGGGCATTGGGGACCCCGAGGACTGGGGGTCTGGGGATTGGGGGTCTGGGCATTGGGGATCCCAGGCACTGGGGACCCTGAGGATCAGGGATCCCAAGGATTTGGGATTTGGGGGTTGGGGATCCCGAGGACTGGGGACCCCAGGGACTGGGGATCCCCAGAATTTGGAATCCCGAGGATAGGGGACCCCAAGAATCCCCATGTCTGGGTGCCTGGAGACCCAAGGACCCACACACCCTGATCCTGGACACCCCAAAGACCCAGATCCCCAGGATTCGGGTGTTAGGGTGTCCAGGGATCCCAGGGACACAATATCCAGGCCCCAAGGTGCCCAGACATCCCAAGAGCTCAGGGATCTCGAGGCCTCAGGGATCCCGAGGATCCCAAAGACCCAGGGATCCCAAGGACCAGAGACTCCGGTGCCTGAATGTGCGGGGATCCGGGATCCCGGGGATCCAGACCGCCCAGGCAGCCCTGGGATCCTGACATTCTGAGGGCGTGGGGATGTCACAGACCCAGAGATCCTGAGGATCCACGTGCCCACACCCGGCCCACGCCATTCCGGCCGGCGCCGATCCGGGTGTCCAGCCCCCCCGTCCCCCCCGCGTCCCCCCACGCTCCGCTGCCCCCGGTGCCCTCCTGCCCGGGGTCCAAGGGGCTCCCAGGGATGCGGTTCAGGGCTCCCGGGACTTTGCCTCATCCATGATCCACGCTGGAGTAGCAGAACGGGCCAGAGGGGGCCGGGGGTCCCCAGCTGCCGGGGCCGGGGGGCTTCCAGGGTGAGGAAGAGGATGGCTTGGGTGGGATGGAGGGGCAGCCGTCGGGTGTCCCGGGTGGGCCTGGCACCGGCGATTCCGCCCCGGGAGCGTCTCCACCGATCCATGGCGGAGTCAAACGTTAACCGGGACCGGGGCGGCCTTAAATAGGAGCGGGGCCAGGCCGGGGGCAGGGCAGGGCCGTGGGCAGCCACGGGGCCGGGGGGTGGCAGCGGCCGGCCGAGGGCTCCGGGACCTGGTGCTGGGAGAGGCCGGGAGCCGCCGGGACCGACAGACAGGTGAGTGATCAATAGAGACATCGATGGGTGGGTCACCGAGAGCCCAGCGAGGGCAGGACAGAGATCAAAGCTCAACAGATCGATTGATGGAGGAAAGGGCTGATCAATAGAGAGATTATAGGTCAGGAGGTTGATCGATAGAGAGATTGAAATGAATAAGTCAACAAATAGAGGGATTAAAGGTCAATATATCAATTAAGAGAGCAATTAAAGGTCAATAAATCAATCAATAGGAAGATTACAGGCCAAGGGACGGATCAATAGAGATGTTAATATGAAAACATTGATAAATAGATTATAACTCAATAACTGAATGATTGGTGGAGAAGTAGATCATTATTCTGATTTGTTGATCGTGGTTCAATAGATTCATCAATAGAAAAATAGAGACTAATTGGATCAACAGATGAGAGATCAATTTATTGATACTAGAGATACACAGACTAACAGATGGATCAATTGAGATCCCTCTAGGTTAATAGATTGATTGACCAAGCCATCAATAGATTAATAGATCAGTCAATAGGTCAATAGATCAATAACAAAAACATATAGATCAATAAACTAATACAAAAAGAGATCATGGACTAATTATGATCAACCTATTATAGCTAAAGGGAGTCTAGTAATCAATAATCTATCAATAGAGGAAGAACTCACTGTATTGATTGGCAGGGGGATCAATAGATCGATCAATAGGTTATTATCAGCAGGAAATCCATTTGCTGACAGGCTAAGGATCAATAAATGGGCAGAGAGAGTGAAGCAATCCATTGATCCATGGATCAATGGATTGACCGAGGGGTGAAGGAGGGGCCGGGGGCGGGGCCGAGGGAGGGACGGCCGGAGGGACAGAGGGACGGCCGGAGAGCCGGACAGAGGGACGGACAGTCCCGAGAGCCGGACAGAGGGACGGCCGGAGAGCCGGACAGAGGGACGGACAGTCCCGAGAGCCGGAGCCGGGAGCGGCCGGGGAGGAGGAGGAGGAGGAGAGCAGGTGGGGATCGATTGATCATGAGGGATCTGGGGGATTGGTGGGACCGGGGACAGAAGATTGATTGATTGATCGATTGATTGCTTGATAGACTGATTAATTGGGAAGGGCTGGGGGGAGCTGAGAACAAGAAATAATCAGTGACTGATTGATTGATGAATAGAGTGAGCGTGATGGTGATAGGTGGATTGATTGATAGATAAGAGATCAATATATTGATAGATCAGAGAGACAGATTAATGGATCAATAGAGATTGATAGATTGATAGGCTGGTCAGCAGATTGATCAGTCAGACAGATAAGTCCATTGATCAAGGGATGGATCAATCAACAGATCAGTTGGCCCATCTGATAGACCAATTGATTGATTGATTGATCGATCGATCGATCCCTCACCCTTCCCTCCTCTCCCCACCCGCAGCTGACCTGGGCCGTGTCCAGCTCCGTGCCCTCTCCGGCCATGTCCTTCGTGGAGCTGCTGGCCCGCCTGGGTGGCATGGGCCGCTTCCAGGTGACCTACGTGGCCGCGCTGGCCACGCCGCTGCTCATGCTGGCCAGCCACAACCTCCTGCAGAACTTCACCGCCGGCACCCCCGCGCACCACTGCCGGGCCCGGCCCGCGGCCAACGCCACCGCGGCCGGCGTCCCCCCGGTCGTGTCCATCCCCCTGGACGGCCACCGCCGGCCCCAGAGCTGCCGCCGCTACGTGGAGCTCCAGTGGCACCTCTTGGACGTCAACGGCTCGGCCGATGCCGCGGCCAACGGCACGGCCGCCGGGGCGGCCACCGAGCCGTGCCGCGACGGCTGGACGTACCTGGATGGCATCTTCACCGACACCATCGTCACTGAGGTGAGGCAGGGCCGACGCCCCGGGGTCGCCCAGGGCGGGGGGATGCCGGTGTCCCTGCGGTGGCCTCGTGGTGACCCCCATGGTGTCCCCGTGGTGACCCCTGCGGTGACCTTTGTGGTGTCCCCATGGTGACCCCCATGGTGACCCCCGTGGTGTCCCCTGGTGACCCCTGCGGTGATCTTTCTGGTGTCCTCATGGTGACCCCCGTGGTGACCCTCATGGTGACCCTCGTGGTGACCCCCATGGTGACCCCTGCGGTGATCTTTGTGGTGTCCCCATGGTGACCCCATGATGTTCCCCATGGTGTCCTCATGGTGACCCCCGTGGTGACCCCGTGTCCCCTCCCGTGGCAGTGGGACCTGGTGTGTGACTCCAAGAAGCTGAAGCAGGTGGCCCAGTCCATCTACATGGCCGGGATCCTGCTGGGCTCCTGCCTCTTCGGGGTCCTCTCCGACAAGTGCGTGCTCCCCCGGCGCTGGACTGGGAGGAACTGGGAGGAACTGGGAGGAACTGGGAGGTGCTGGGAAGGGGGAGAGGGGTGGCGTGCTCTCTGCTCCCTCTGGCCCCCGCTGTCCCAGTGTCCCCAGGGTGGGTCTGTCCCAGCGTGGGTTGTCCTCCTCTGTCCCCACATCACTCCCAGTGTCCCCAGAGCACCCCAGTGCTCCCAGTCCCTCCCAGTGCTCCCAGAGCTCCCAGTGCTCCCAGTCCCTCCCAGTGCTCCCAGTCCCTCCCAGTGCTCCCAGTCCCTCCCGTGCGTGTCCCCGCAGGTTCGGGCGCCGGGTGCTGCTCACCTGGTGTTACCTGCAGCTGGGGGCGACGGGGGTGGGCACGGCGGCCGCCCCATCCCTGCTGATCTACTGCGTGTGCCGCTTCCTGACCGGGCTGGCCATGGCCGGCGTGTCCCTCAACTCCGCCTCACTCTGTGAGCCACCGCCCGGGACCCCGCGGGGACCCACACACCCGCCCCCAAACCCAATGATCTATGGGAGGGTCCCCACCCCACCCCATTGACCCCACCCCATTGACCCAACCCAACCCCACTGACCCAACCCCATTGACCCAACCCAACCCCATTGACCCAACCCAACCCCACTGACCCAACCCCATTGACCCAATCCCATTGACCCAACCCAACCCCATTGACCCAACCCCATTGACCCAACCCAACCCCATTGACCCAACCCAACCCCATTGACCCAACCCCATTGACCCAACCCAACCCCATTGACCCAACCCAACCCCACTGACCCAACCCCATTGACCCAACCCCATTGACCCAACCCAACCCCATTGACCCAACCCCATTGACCCAACCCCATTGACCCCACCCCATTGACCCAACCCCATTGACCCAACCCAATCCCATTGACCCAACCCAACCCCATTGACCCCACCCCATTGACCCCACCCCATTGACCCAACCCCATTGACCCAACCCAATCCCATTGACCCAACCCAACTCCATTGACCCAACCCCATTGACCCAACCCCATTGACCCAACCCCATTGACCCAACCCAACCCCATTGACCCAACCCCATTGACCCAACCCCATTGACCCAACCCAACCCCACTGACCCAACCCCATTGACCCAACCCAACCCCATTGACCCAACCCAACCCCATTGACCCAACCCCATTGACCCCACCCCATTGACCCCAACCCCATTGACCCAACCCAACCCCATTGACCCAACCCAACCCCATTGACCCAACCCATCCCCACTGACCCAACCCCACTGACCCAACCTCCCACGTGAGGAACCCAACCCCCAGGCCCACCCCAGGGCCCCCTGGGACAGCCCCTGACCCCGCGGTGGTGCCGCAGGCATGGAGTGGATCCCGACAGAGGCGCGGGCCGTGGTGGGGACCATCAATGGCTACTGCTACACCCTGGGCCAGTTCGTGCTGGCAGCCGTGGCCTTCGGGCTCCCGCGCTGGCGGCAGCTCCAGCTCGCCGTGTCCCTGCCCTTCTTCGTCTTCTTCTTCTACTCATGGTACAGGACCCCCCAGTGCCCACCCCCAGTGCCCACCCCCGGTGTCCACCCCCGATGTCCACCCCCGTGTCCATCCCTGGTGCCCACCCTGTCCTGATTTTGGGGGAGAAAAGGGGATATTGGGAGTCTGGGGTCTTTAAAGATTGGGAAAGGCCCCCCCTCAAGTGTTGAGGTTGCCACTGACCTTCCCCTGACCCCTCTGTCCAGGGTCCTTTGGGGTGGGGGGGGATGCAGGGACCTCCAGGCCTTCCCCCGCCATCCCAGTCTGGGATTTTTGGGGTGCAGCGACCCCCAGATCCCCCCTCCCTCTCTGGGTCATTTGGGGTGCAGGGACCCCCAGATCCCCCCTCCCTATCTGGGTCATTTGGGGGTGTAGGGACCCCCAGATCCCCCCTCCCTATCTGGGTCATTTGGGGTGCAGAGACCCCCAGATCCCCCCTCCCTATCTGGGATCTCTGGGGTGCAGGGACCCCCAGATCCCCCCTCCCTATCTGGGATCTCTGGGGTGCAGGGACCCCCAGATCCCCCTCCCAGTCCGGGGTCATTTGGGGGTGCAGGGACCCCCAGATCCCCCCTCCCCATCTGGGTCATTTGGGGGTGCAGGGACCCCCAGATCCCCCCTCCCCATCTGGGATCTCTGGGGTGCAGGGACCCCCAGATCCCCCCTCCCTATCTGGGATCTCTGGGGTGCAGGGACCCCCAGATCCCCCCTCCCTATCTGGGATCTCTGGGGTGCAGGGACCCCCAGATCCCCCCTCCCTATCTGGGATCTCTGGGGGCAGGGACCCCCAGATCCCCCCGCCCATTCCGGGATCCTTGCGGAGGGTGGGAGGTGATGGGAACCCCCGGCCCCCCAGTTCGGGCTGCTCTGGGGGCGCTGGGAGCCGGGGTGGGACCCGCTGCCAGCCGCCCCCTGCCCAGGCTGTACGTGGAGTCGGCGCGCTGGCAGGTGAGCTCGGGCCGAGCCGACCTGGCCCTGCGGGGGCTCCGCAAGGTCGCGCGGATCAACGGCAGGAAGGAGGAGGGGGACAAGCTCAGCGAGGAGGTGGGGAGGGGTCTGGGGCCCCTCTGAACCCCAAAATCCCCTCGAGCTGCCTCGAAATCCCCCCCAGTTCGCCCTCCGTCCCTGACCCGCCCCGATCTTGGGGGATCTCCCAAATCCTCCCCCAGTCCCTCTCTCCACGGCCTCGATCCCCCCAGATCCCCTCGGTGGGATCGGCGCGATTCCCCCAACCCCCGGCAGACCCCTCGGGTTGCCCCCAGACCCTCGGATCCCCCCAGACCCCTCGGATCCCCCCCAGACCCCTGGATCCCCCCAATCCCTCGGATCCCCCAATCCCTCGGATCCCCCCCAGACCCTCGGATCCCCCCAATCCCTCGGATCCCCCCAATCCCTCAGATCCCCCCCAATTCCTCGGATCCCCCCCAGACCCTCGGATCCCCCCAATCCCTCGGATCTCCCCCAGACCCCTCGGATCCCCCCAATCCCTCGGATCCCCCCAGACCCTCGGATCCCCCCCAGACCCCTCGGATCCCCCCAGACCCCTCGGATCTCCCCAATCCCTCCGATCCCCGGATGCCCCCAGACCCTCCAGGTCCTTCCTCGACCCCCCCAATCCCCCTGGGACCCCTCGGGTCCCCCCGAAGCCCCCCGGGTCCCCCTCCGCAGCCCCCCGGAGCCCTCCGCGGGCGGATCCCGGCGGATCCCGCAGATCGCGGCGATGTCCGCAGGCGCTGCGGGCTCTGGTGCGCCGGGAGCCGCCGCTGCCCGGCGGGGCCGTGGCCGCGCTCGCCCGGACCCCCGGCATGAGGACGGTGTCGTGCGGGGTCTCCTTCGTCTGGTGCGTCCTGGCCAAAAGCACTTCTGCGTTTGGTTTTTTTTGGGTTGGAAAAAAAGCACTATTTAGGAACAAAACCCAATTGAGGAGAAAAAAAACCACATTTCGGGGAAATAACCCATCAATTTGTGGGTAAAAAGCCCTGATTTTGGGTGCAAAAGAAACACTTTTTGAGAGATAGAATCCCCCCAACTTTTGAGGCAGACCTCAGATTTTTGGGGAAAGTTTTCCACTTGTTAGGGAAAAAACATCTTTTGGGGGGAAGAACATCTTTGGGTACAATAAATCCAGACCTTCATTGAGAAAAAAACCCTCATATTTTGGTCAAGAAACAACTTTGGGGGAAACAACCCACTTGTTTTGGAGGGGGAAAACACCTTTTGGGGTAAATTTCCCATATTTTTGGGGGAAAACCCCCACTTTTTGGGAGAAACACACAACTTTTGGAGCAAAAAAAATCCTCTCTTGGGACCAAGCCCCATTTTCAGGGCAAACCTCCATCTTTTGGGACAACCTCCATCTTCTGGGACAACCTCCATCTTTTGGGATAACCTCCATCATTTGGAGGCCCAGCCGTTCAGTTTTGGGTGGTTTTGGTGCTGATTTGTCGGATTTTGGCCAGGTTCTCCACCAGCTTCGCCTACTACGGGCTGGCCATGGACCTGCAGGGCTTCGGCTTCAACGTCTACGTGAGCCAGCTGGTGTTCGGCGCCGTGGACATCCCGGCCAAGCTCCTGTCCGTGCTGGTCATCTCCTGCCTCGGCCGGCGCCCGGCCCAGGGCGGCGCCCTGGCGCTCGCCGGCCTCTGCATCCTGGCCAACATCTTCGTGCCCAGCGGTGGGAGCGGCCACGGGGACGGAGGGACCGGGAGGGGACGGGCAGGGATGAGGGGAATGGGGTGGAGGAGAAAGGGATGGAGAATGGGATGGAGAATGGGATGGAGGAGAATGGGATGGAGAATGGGATGGGGAACAGTGGGATGGAGGACAGTGGGTTGGGTGACAATGGGATGGAGAACAATGGGATGGAGAACAATGGGATGGAGGACAATGAGTTGGGGGAGAATGGGTTGGAGAATGGGATGGAGGAGAATGGGATGGAGAATGGGATGGAGAAGAATGGGATGGGGGAGAATGGGATGGAGGACAATGAGTTGGAGGAGAATGGGTTGGAGAATGGGATGGAGGAGAAAGGGATGGAGAATGGGATGGAGAATGGGCTGGAGGAGAATGGGATGGGGGACAGTGGGATGGAGGACAGTGGGTTGGTTGACAATGGGATGGAGAACAATGGGATGGAGGACAATGGGATGGGGGAGAATGGGATGGGGGAGAATGGGATGGGGGAGAATGGGATGGGGGAGAATGGGATGGAGAATGGGATGGAGGAGAATGGGATGGAGGACAATGAGTTGGAGGAGAATGGGATGGAGAATGGGATGGAGAAGAATGGGATGGAGAATGGGATGGAGGAGAATGGAATGGAGGAGAATGGGATGGAGAATGGGATGGAGAAGAATGGGATGGAGGACAATGGATTGGAGGAGAATGGAATGGAGGGATGGATGATGAACAGTGAGGTGGAGCGGGGATGGAGGGAAGGAGGAAGGCAGGGAGGGAGGGAGGGATGCAGCAGGAGGGTGCAGGGTCACCGCAGGGGTGAAGGGTGACCGGTGGCTGGACCCGAGGAGCTGCGGGGCCGGGGTGACGGTTGGGTGGTCCCCAGAGCTGCCGACGCTGCGCATGGCCTTCGCCGTGGTTGGGAAGGGCGCCTTGGCCGCCTCCTTCAACTGCGCCTACATCTTCACTGGGGAGCTCTTCCCCACCATCATCAGGTGGGTGGGGTCACCCCAGCCCTGCCCCCACCCATCCAGTCACTGTCCACGTGCCAACCCCACCTTCCATCAGCCCGACCCTCCATGAACCCAACCAAGTCATCAACCCAACCACTCATTAACCCAACCATCCATCAAGCCAACCACTGACCACTCCATCCATCCATCCATCATCCATCCATCCATCCATCCATCATCCATCCATCCATCCATCCATCATCCATCCATCCATCCATCATCCAACCATCATCCATCCATCCATCCATCCATCATCCATCCATCCATCCATCCATCCATCATCCATCATCCATCCATCATCCATCCATCCATCCATCATCCAACCATCCATCCATCCATCCATCCATCCATCCATCCATCCATCATCCATCATCCATCATCCATCCATCATCCATCCATCCATCCATCATCCATCCATCATCCATCCATCATCCATCCATCCATCCATCATCCATCCATCTCTCCATCCATCCATCATCCATCCATCCATCCATCATCTATCATCCATCCATCCCCGTGTCCATCCCTCTGTCCATCCCCGTGTCCATCCCCGTGTCCGTCCTTGTGTCCATCCCCATCCCATCCCCGTGTCCATCCCCGTGTCCGTCCTTGTGTCCATCCCCATCCCATCCCCGTGTCCATCCCCGTGTCCATCCCTCTGTCCATCCCCGTGTTCGTCCTTGTGTCCATCCCCATCCCATCCCCGTGTCCATCCCCGTGTCCGTCCCCGTGTCCGTCCCCGTGTCCGTCCGCCCCTCCCGCACGCGGCTCTCCCGGCACAGGCAGACGGGGATGGGCCTGGGGGGCACCATGGCCCGCGTGGGCAGCATGGTGGCGCCCCTGGTGCGCATGATGGCCGACGTCAGCCCGGCGCTGCCGCTCGTCATCTACGGCGCCGCGCCCGTCGTCTCGGCCATCGCCACCTGCTTCCTGCCCGAGACCCGCAACGCGCCCCTGCCCGAGACCGTCAAGGACGTGGAGAGGCGGTGAGGACCCCCCAACCCCCCCGAGACCCCCCAACCCTGCCCAGGGGGCAACGTCCCTGTTCTGGGACGCAATCGGTTCTTGGAGGAACCCAGGAGCTTTGGGGTTGGAAAGGGATGGAGAAAGTTTGGGGTTGGGATGGAGGTTCTGGGTTGGCTTGGAGGTTTGGATGGAAGTTTTGGGTTTGGGGTGAAGGTTTTGGGATTATGATGATTTTGGAGTTGGGTTGGAGGTTTTGAGGTTGGGATGGAGATTTTGGGGTGAGGATGGAAGTTCTGGGGTTGGGATGGAAGTTCTGGGGTTGGGATGGAGGTTTTAGGGTTGGGATGGAGGTTTTGGGGTTGGGATGGAGGTTTTGGGGTGAGGATGGAGGTTTTGGGGTGAGGATGGAAGTTCTGGGGTTGGGATGGAGGTTTTGGGGTTAGGATGGAGGTTTTGGGGTGAGGATGGAGGTTTTGGGGTCAGGTAGGGTTGAGAGTTTTGGGAAGACCTGAGCATTTTGGGGAGAACGTCGAAGGTTTTGGGAAGGCTTGGAGGTTCTGGGATTGGGAAGAATGGAAATTTTGGGAATTTTGGGATCGGCTGGGAGCTTTCGGGGTCCCTCCAGGGCGGGTCACCTCGAGGACGACGACGTCGCCGTCCCCCTGAGCAGCACCAAGAGCAAGGACGGCGCCTGAGGGGGGTTTGGGACCCCCGGGGGGATTTTGGGGCCGGGACCCCCCTGGAGCCCCCCAGCCCCTCCCCCCCACGTTATTTATTCAATCCCAATAAAATCTCGTGGGAATTTCGGGATCCGGCTCCGCCCGCGGCCGTTCTGGGTGGGGAGAAGGATTTGGGGACGTCCCCACCCCCAAAGGGGGCTCCGACATCAGGGGACCCCCCGGGAGCTCGTTAGCGAGGATTAATTGGAATTCCCGGAGCTCGTCGGCCTTTGCCCCAGTTCCGGCGATTTGGCTGCAAAATAAATCTGGGAATGGGATTAATTTGCATTTCCAGGCGGGAAAAAAAAAACCCAAACGGGGCAGATTTAACCCCAAAAAAAGGGCGGAACAACCTCAGCACGGGCTCTGGGAGAAGCCACGGCCCAGTCCCAAAACTGGGAATTTTCAGCCCAAAAACCAGGCAGCAGCAACTCAATCCCAGCCCCGAAATTGGGCTTTTTTACCCCAAATCCAGGCACCTATCAGCCCCAAAACCCTCCAGTTTTGCCCCAAATCCACACTGTGCTCTCAAATCCCCATTTTTACCCTGAAATCCCCATTTTTTGCCCCAAAATCCTCAGTTCCTGCAAAGCTGCTCAATTTTTGCCCCCAAATCCCACCTTTTCCCCCCAAATTTCCCCCCAGATGTCATTTTTTCCCAAAAAACCCCACGCACTCCATTTTTTGCCGTTTTTATTACGAAAAATGAGCCGTTTTGGTGTCGTTTTGCTCTTTCCCGGATAAGACACAACCGTGAAGCTTCGCCGAGGGGACTTTGGGGTGAATCTCCCTGGTTTTGGGACATTTCCACGTCCCCACCCCCAGCAGGGCATGAAAACGGGGGAAAAAATCCCATTTTGACCCAAAACGCCGTCGATTCCCCCCAAAATCGTGCTCAGGACAGGGAGGAGAGAAACCACCGGGATGAGGCCTCGGATCCGGAATTTTGGGGGGGATTTCAGGGACTTGGGTCAATTTGGAGCCCTCTGGGGCCATTCTTCAGTCATTTTTGGGGTTATTTTGGCCAATTTTGGGGTATTGCAGTCATTTTGGGGTCATTTCCAAGACTTTTTGGGGCCATTTTGGTCAATTTTTAGTTTTATTTCGGAATCTTTCGGGTTTTAAAAATATTTTTGGGGGGTGCATCATCACTTTGGGATTATTTGGTTATTTTAGGGCTATTTGAGTCATTTTGGGGTTATTTGGGTCAGGTTTGGGGCTGTTTGAGTCACTTGGAGGTTATTTTGGGGTATTTTAGTGCTTTTAGGGCTTTTTGTCCTTTTGGTTATCAGAATAATTTTGGACAACTTCAGTCATTTTGGGGTTATTTCAGTAATTTTGGGGTTATTCTGGGGGCTATTTGGGGTGGTTTCATCATTTCAGTGAGTTTGGAGCTGCTTTGGTCATTTTGGTGCTATTTTGGTTAAACTTTGGGCTGTTTCAGGGATTTTGGTCATTTTCGGGGTTGTTTTGCCCATTTTTGGGGCTATTTTGGCCGTTTTTGGGGCCCATCCCAGGGGGTCCTCTCGGGGGTCCGGGGGGGAGTTGGGGGTGCAGGGGGGAGGGGCAGTCGGAGGTAGGTGCTTTAAAGTCCATTTATTTTTGTTTTTTTTTTTAGAAAAACAGGCACATTCAGTCCACGGGAGCCGGGGAGGGGAAAATTTGGGATTTGGGGGGATTGGGGGAATTTTGGGGGGGTTCCCCCAGCCCCAAACACCTCCCCTCCCCCCCAGCGGCGTTTTGGGGCCAAAAGGGGCTTTTTCCCCCCAAAAAAATCCAACCTCAACCCCCCCCCCACCCCCAACCCCAAACCAGCCCTGGGGGGGGGAGTGGGAGCCAGGGGAAAACCCCAAAATTGGGGGGTTTTGCCCCATTTTGTGTCAGCAGGGGAGGGGTGGGGGGGAATCCCCAAATCCAGGAATTCTGCCCCATTTTGAGGTGGGGGAGGGGTAAGGCCTCGTGGGGGTGGGGGAGGGGCCGGGAGCATCCTTTGGGGGGGATAAAAATGGGGGAAAAATGAATAAAAAACAAAGTGGGAAAAATCCCTCAAAAATGAAAAAAAAAAAAAAAATTCCCAAAATAGCTCCGGAATTCCCAAAAAGAAAAAAGGGGGAAAAGGGGAAGCCAGGAGGGGGAGGGGGGTGAGTTTTGGGGTGAAATCCTGGGAATTGGGGAGGAGAAAGGGATGAAAGTCACCCCAAAAATGTCACCCTGGATGGGGGGGGTGTCACCCCAAGAAATGTCAGGAGGGGAAAAAATCGGGGAAAAAAGGAGCCAAAATTGGGAAAAGGGAGGAAAAAAAGAGGTGGAATGAAGGGAAGGGTTAAAACAAAAAAAAAAAAGGATGAAAAAATGTGAAAAAAAGAAGGGGAAAAGGGGAAACAGAGGGGGGAAAAGGGGATGGGAGGGAAAAAAAGAAAAATAAAAAAAAGGGGGAAAAAAGAGGGGAAAAAACCGGGGAAAAAAGGAAAAAGGAGCTAAAAGAAAAGGGAAATGAAAGGCCCCAAAGGCGAGGGGGGAGGATGAGGAGGGGATGGGGAGGATGAGGAAGGGCAAGGTGAGGATGAGGAGGATGAGGAGGGCCGGGTGAGGATGAGGAAGGGCAAGGTGAGGATGAGGAGGGCCGGGGGAGGATGAGGAGGATGAGGAGGGCAAGGTGAGGATGAGGAGGGCAAGGTGAGGATGAGGAGGGCCGGGGGAGGATGAGGAGGATGAGGAGGGCAAGGTGAGGATGAGGAAGGGCAAGGTGAGGATGAGGAGGGCAAGGTGAGGATGAGGAGGGCAAGGTGAGGATGAGGAGGCCGTGGGCACGGGAGGAAGAGCGGATCAGGAGCTGTTCTGGTTCTGGTAGATCGACGCCTTCTCCTTGAGCAGGTCCAGGCAGAGGTGGCAGCTCCAGCTCCCTGCGGAACGGAGCAGCCTTCGGCCTCGGCCCCCCTCCTCCCCAGGGGCCACTAACCAGCCAGTTAACCAGCCAGTTAACCCATCACCCAGTTAACCCATCACCCAGTTAACCAGTGAGGGCGGGAGGGAGAGGGAGAAGCAGAAAGGAGGAAGAGGAAGGAGGAGGAGGAGGGAAAGGAGAGGAGGAGGAAGGAAGAGACCAAAGAAAGGGGAGGGAGGAAGAGGAGGAGGAAGAGGAGGAGGAAGAGGAGGAGGAAGAGGAGGAGGAAGAGGAGGAGGAAGAGGAGGAGGAAGAGGAGGAGGAAAAGAGGAAGAGAAAAGGAAGGGAGGGAGAGGATGGACAGAAGGAGGAAGAGGAAGAGGAGGGAGAAGGAGAAGAAAGGAAGGAGGAGGAAAAGGAGAATGAAGGAAGAGGAAGAAGAGGAGGAAGAAGAGGAGGAAGAGGAGGAAGAGGAAGAAGAGGAGGAAGAAGAAGAGGATTTGGGACAATAAAAGCCCTCCCCACATCCCAGGGGGAAGCCCAGGGAGAACCCGGAGGGATGGGGGATCCCAGGGAAGGATTTGGGACGGGATCCCGGGGATCAGGATCCCAGGGAAGGATTTGGGACGGGATCCCGGGGGATCAGGAATTTCAGGGGAGATTTTGGGGCAGGATCCCAGGGAAGGATTTGGGAGGGCATCCCAGGGGAAGTTTTGGGAGGGGATCAGAAGTTCCAGGGAAGGATTTGGGATGGGATCCCAGTGAATCAGGAGTTCCAGGGAAGGTTTTGGGGCAGGATCCCAGGGGAGGTTTTGGGATGGGATCCCAGGGGATCGGGATCCCAGGGGATGATCTGGGACAGGATCCCAGGGAAGGATCTGGGATGGGATCCCAGGGGAGGTTTTGGGAGGGGATCAGGATCCCAGGGGATGATCTGGGACGGGATCCCGGGGATCAGGATCCCAGGGGAGGTTTTGGGGTGGAATCCCAGGGGATCAGGATCCCAGGGGATGATCTGGGATGGGATCCCGGGGGATCAGGATGCCAGGGGATGATCTGGGACAGGATCCCAGGGAAGGATCTGGGATGGGATCCCGGGGATCAGGATCCCAGGGAAGGATTTGGGGTGGGATCCCGGGATCAGCCCCCGGGGCCGGACTCACCCTCGGGGGGCTCGGACATGGGTGGGGTCAGGCAGTACATGTGGTACCCGCGGTCGCAGTCGTCGCAGAACAGCAGCTGGTCCTGGCCCGGGGACACCCCATCATCCCACGGCCCAAATTCCCCCTTTTCCCCCCAAAAATCCTCCCCCGCAGCTCCCTAAAGGATTCCCATCATCCCACGGCCCAAATTCCCCCTTTTCCCCCCAAAAATCCTCCCCCACAGCTCCCTAAAGGATTCCCATCATCCCACGGCCCAAATTCCCCCTTTTCCCCCAAAAAATCCTCCCCCGCAGCTCCCTAAAGGATTCCCATCATCCCACGGCCCAAATTCCCCCTTTTCCCCCAAAAAATCCTCCCCCACAGCTCCCTAAAGGATTCCCATCATCCCACTGCCCAAATTCCCCCTTTCCCCCCCAAAAAATCCTCCCCCACAGCTCCCTAAAGGATTCCCATCATCCCACGGCCCAAATTCCCCCTTTTCCCCCAAAAATCCTCCCCCACAGCTCCCTAAAGGATTTTCCCCACCCCAACACTGTCCTCCCCCGTATCCAGAAAGTTCTGCAAAGGCAGAAGTTTCCTGCAGGAAGATTCCCAGGGATGATGAAAAGCCCAGGATTTCTCCCAGAATGGCTCTGGGATCCTGCAGATTACCAAAATCCAGTTTTTTTCCCCCAAAAAAGCCTTTCCTGGGTCACATGGACTCCTAAACCCCAAGGATTTCCCCCACTAAAGAGCCTCCAATGGGAATTTCGGGCCATTCCCAGATGGTCTGGGGGCATTCCCGGGTTCCAGGTGAGTTCTGGGGCATTCCCAGATAATTCTGGATATTCCCAGGAGATTTTGGGCACCCCAGGAGATTTTGGGCACCCCCAGGTGGTTTTTGGCAACCCCAGGAGATCTTTGGCACCCCCAGGAGATTTCTGGGCACCCCAGATTTTGGGCACCCCAGGAGATTCTGGGCACCCCAGGAGATTTTGGGCACCCCAGGAGATTCTGGGCACCCACGTCGTTCTCGGAGGTGCCGCAGATGTTGCAGCACTTGCACTCGATGCACTGCCAGCGGTACGTCTTCACCGCCGCCATCATCACCGGCGTGAACTGCAGGCACGACGGGTGACCTGGGGACACGGGGACACGGCAGGGACACGTCAGGGACATGGCAAGGACATGGCAGGGACACGGGGACACGGCAGGGACACGGCAAGGACATGGCAGGGACACAGCAGGACATGGGGACATCAGGGACACGACAGGCCCAATCCAGAAGGAAACCCTCAGATCTCCATTCCCAAAGATCTTCCCCAACCCCAATCCAGGAGGAGGAAACCCTCGGATCCCGATCCCAAACATCCCCCCAGCCCCATCTGGGCCCCGATCCAGGAGGAAACCCTCGGATCCCGATCCCGAATGTCCCCCCAGCCCCATCCCTGATCCCAAACATCCCCCAGCCCCATCCCTGATCCCAAACATTCCCCCAGCCCCATCTGGGCCCCGATCCAGGGGAAACCCTCGGATCCCGAACGTCCCCCAGCCCCATCCCGATCCCAAACATCCCCCCAGCCCCATCCCTGATCCCAAACATCCCCCAGCCCCATCCCTGATCCCGAACGTCCCCCAGCCCCATCTGGGCCCCGATCCAGGGGGAAACCCTCGGATCCCGATCCCAAACATCCCCCCAGCCCCATCTGGGCCCCGATCCAGGAGGAAACCCTCGGATCCCGATCCCGAACGTCCCCCAGCCGTGCCCACCGGAGCGGCCGCAGTCGGAGCAGGACACGAGCTCCTCGGGCTGTCCCGTCTTCTTGTTGATCTTGGAGTCCCCCAGGCAGAAGTCGCAGTAATTGTTGGGAAGCGCCAATCCGTCGGGACCCTTCTTGGCTGGAAAAGGGAATTGCTGGGGATCAGGGCCGGGAATTGCCCACTTCTCCCCGGGTGCTCTGGGGTTCTCCCCTCACATTTCTGCTCCTCGGAGCGCTGGGACACCGGCGTGGGCGGCTGCGAGTCGTCCTTGTCGTCGCCCTCCTCCTCGGCCAGGTGGGAGTGGGCGTAGTGGTAGCTGAGCCCCGGGCGGTTCTTGTAGCGCTTCCCGCAGACTGCCGGGGAAATCCGGGAAAAACCCCGGGAAATCCGGGAAAAACCCCGGGAGAGCCCGGTTAGGGGCGGCCAGGGGAGGGAAATCCCAAATCCTGAACCCTCCTGGCCGATCCCAGCGCCGGGCTCGGAGAGGAAAGAGGCTGGAACTGGGTGAAAGCACCCGGAATTGCTAGGGAATGGAATTCCAGGTGAATTCCCTGGGATCCCAAAGGAATTGCAGGTGAACACCCTGGGATCCCAAAGGAATTGCAGGTGAATTCCCCAGGAGATCCAGAAGGAATTCCAGGTAAATTCCCCAGGATCAATCCAATGGCAAAATCCTCATTGGGAATGTGTCGTGGAGAGGAAATTCCCACCCCACAAATTCCCATCCTTAGGTTAAAAACCGAGGGAAGGGGGAATTTGGGAATTCTGGGGTTCCAAGGAAGGATTTGGCAGCGGCCATGGATCCATCCCAGCTCCTTGGAACCCCAAAATCCATCGCTCTTCCTGTTCCCCACCCCAGAATTTGGGAGATTTCTGCCTGGATCCAGCTCCTCGTGGATCAGGGATCAGCTCCAGGTCCCCAGCGCTCCTTTTCCAGGGATTTTTGGGTTTTTCCTTATCCAAGGACACCCCAAAATCCCTTTCCAGCCCCGTTTTGGTGTGGGAAAGATGAGCCCGAGGAATTGGGATAAAATCCCAAAAAAGCAGCACCGGAGCGGGAATTCCAGGGCTCGATGCAGATGTTTCCCAAGTTTCCCCTGCATTTTTCCAAAAACTGGGAATGAGCTGCTTTGGGATGAGATTTCCTGATTTCGGAGCTTTTCCAGAACACCACGGGAGTTTCTGGATCCGCTTCCACCTCAGGATCTCCCCAGACCGTGGAAAAATCAGGAAAAAAACCAGCTGGATCGGGGAAAATGGGAGCTGAACTTCCAGAGGGAGGCTGGCTCCTGCAGCCACGCTGGATATTTTGGGATGAAAACCACGGGAATCGCCCCGGGATCGGTGGGCTTCCAGGGGAAAACGGGATTGGAGCAGCAGCGAGCAAGAGGCAGCAATCCCAACGTGATTCCCAGGAAATTCCCGCTTCCCTCCTGATCCACGGGGCTCCAAAGTCACCTTTGCTCCCCCCAAAACCTCCAGGACAATCTCCAGACTCCACTCTGGAATTCTCCTCCCGAGGGGAGGAAGAGGAGCCTCAGGAACATCCCGGGAATATCCCAAATCCCCCTCCCCACCTGCGGCCCATCCCCGTTTTTTGGGGCTTTTTGGAGGCAAAATTCCGCGGATTCGGAGCGGGAAAACAACGGGGGGGCTTTGGAGGCAGCGGCACATCCCGGGATTTGGGATTGGGATGGGAACTCTGGGATTGGGGTGGGAACTCTGGGATTGGGGTGGGAACTCGGGGATTTGGGTGCAAATTCTGGGATTTGGGTGGGAACTCTGGGATTTGGGTGCGAACTCCAGGATTTGGGTTCAAATTCCGAGATTTGGGTGGGAACTCTGAGATTTGGGTTCAAATTCCGAGATTTGGGTGGGAACTCTGAGATTTGGGTGCAAACTCCAGGATCTATGTGCAAACTCCAGGATTTTGGGTGAAAATTCTGGGATTTGGGTGCAAACTCTGGGATCTGGGTGCAAACTCCGGGATTTGGGTGCAAACTCCGGGATTTGGGTACAAACTCCGGGATTTTGGGTGCAAACTCCAAGATTTGGGTGCAAACTCCGGGATTTGGGTGCAAACTCCGGGATTTGGGTGCAAACTCCAAGATTTGGGTGCAAACTCCGGGATTCTGGGTGCAAACTCCAAGATTTGGGTGCAAACTCCAAGATTTGGGTGCAAACTCTGGGATTTTGGTACAAACTCCGGGATTTGGGTGCAAACTCCGGGATTTGGGTGCAAACTCCGGGATTTGGGTGCAAACTCCAAGATTTGGGTGCAAACTCTGGGATTTTGGTACAAACTCCGGGATTTGGGTGCAAACTCTGGGATTTGGGTGCAAACTCCAGGATTTTGGCTGCAAACTCCGGGATTTTGGGTACAAACTCTGGGATTTTGGGTGCAAACTCCGGGATTTGGGTGCAAACTCCGGGATTTTGGGTACAAACTCCGGGATTTGGGTGCAAACTCCGGGATTTTGGGTACAAACTCCGGGATTTGGGTGCAAACTCCGGGATTTGGGTGCAAACTCCGGGATTTGGGCGGAACTCCGTGTTTTTCCCATTGCTGGCTCCGCAGGGGGGTTAATCTTTGTTTTCCCGGCCCCGTTCCCTGCTGGAAAAGGGTCAGGGGGCCCGAGCGGGGCCGGCGCTGACGTCGCTCCCGTGGCCTTTGGCTTCTCCCTCCCCTCCTCCTGCCCACCCCGGGGCTCCGCAGGGGGATTGGGGGTTTTTTTTTGGTTGTTTTGTTGTTTTTTTTGGGTTTTTTTTGGGTGGAAAAAAGGGGGAAAAAAAAGGAGGAAAAGCAGGAAAAACGAGCAGAGAGAGAGCGGAACTACCTCGGTCGGGAGGTTTCAAGGAATGCTTTTGTTTGTAACTGTCTGAAACACAGAAAGAGAAGTCGTGAGAGGACACGGACACACACGGAAAACCGGGAAAAAAGGGCAGGAAAAACACAACCTCAGGGAGCCAGGGGGAGAATTAGTGCTGGGAAGCGGCAGGACAGGAGGAAGAAGAGAGAAAAAGGAGCTGGCAAAGCCTCCCTCGCCTTCCCCATCCCGCTATCCCTGGATTCGTGGGCCGGGAGGGACAGAGCCCCCACTCCGAGGGTTTTGCTGGAATTCACGGCTCCCAGATCCTTAGGGAGGGCTGGGAAGGGCTCCCGGGGACTGGGATCCCACTGGAAAACCACTGGGATGAAGGGGAGGGGCCTTCCCGGCCTTTTGGGGGGTTGCTGGGGAAGTTCACCCTGGTTTTTGATCCTGCTTTTCATCCTGGCTGCAAGCTGCTCCGATCCTGGCTCGTATCCTGCTGCCTGCCAGTATTCCCGGTGGGAAAAGGCCCCGGGAGGAGGGTGGGAAGGGACCCGGGGCTGTCCCGGCACTCACTGTCACACGCGTAGGGCTTGTCCCGGTCCTCCAGGATGGCGGCGTCCAGCTTCTTGCGAGCCCCGCCCACGCCTTTTCCCTGCGGAAAAACCGGGATTTCGGGAAAAAACCGGGATGGGGAGCGGGGAAAGGAGCGACCCGACAGCGCCCCGCGGTGGGAACGGCCCGGAAGCGACCGCGGATCCTTGGGAATTGGGGAAAAATCTCGGCGCGGAGCCCGGTTTTCCCGGCCGCGTCCCAGGAATGGCCTGGAATTACTGCCTGGAATTACTGCCTGGAATTACTGCCTGGAATTACTGCCTGGAATTACTGCCTGGAATTACTGCCTGGAATTACTGCCTGGAATTACTGCCTGGAATTACTGCCTGGAATGGCCTCACCTTGGCCTTGCCCTTCCCTCTCCGCTTGGGCGTGTCCTCCTCGTAATCCTCATCGTCCAAATCGTCCAGGAAATCGTCGGGCTCCAGGATCCGCTGGGAACGAGCGGAGCAGAGGGGTCAGAGCAGGGAAAAATGGGGGAAAATAGGAAAAACCGGGAAAAATGGGGGAAAATAGGAAAAACCAGGGAAAATGGGAAAAAATAGGAAAAACCAGGAAAAATGGGAAGGGATGCAGGAGGAGCCACAGCTGGATCCATCCCAGAGGAGGCACCAAAAGGTTTTTGTGAATGGAGAGGGAATTTCAGGTGTTTTATCCCCAAAAAAACGTCCTGGAAGGGCCTGATTTGGTGGGAAAGCGCTTGGAGAAGGAATTAAGCGAAAAGGAAAAGGAAAAGGAAAAGGAAAAGGAAAAGGAAAAGGAAAAGGAAAAGGAAAAGGAAAAGGAGAAAAGGAAAAAAGGAAAAGGAAAAGGAAAAGGAAAAGGAAAAGGAAAAAAAGGAAAAGGAAAAGGAAAAGGAAAAGGAAAAGGAAAAGGAAAAGGAAAAGGAAAAGGAAAAGGAAAAGGAAAAGGAAAAAAGGAAAAGGAAAAGGAAAAGGAAAAGGAAAAGGAAACAAAGGAAAAGGAAAAGGAAAAGGAAAAGGAAAAGGAAAAGGAAAAGGAAAAGGAAAAAAAGGAAAAAAAGGAAAAGGAAAAGGAAAAGGAAAAGGAAAAGGAAAAGGAAAAGGAAAAGGAAAAAGGAAAAGGAAAAGGAAAAGGAAAAGGAAAAGGAAAAGGAAAAGGAAAAAAGGAAAAGGAAAAGGAAAAGGAAAAGGAAAAGGAAAAGGAAAAGGAAAAGGAAAAGGAAAAGGAAAAGGAAAAGGAAAAGGAAAAGGAAAAGGAAAAGGAGGCTGGGGAAAGATTTCCCGGCTAAAAAATCCTGTGGGAAAGCCCCAGGAAGGGAAAAATGCGGAATTCTGGGAAAACGACCCCAAAACTCCCCTCTCCCTGAATGACAGGATCAGAAAGTTCCCTGAATTTCTGGGCTGGAATTTCCCTCCCGTTGATTTTTGGGAGCAGGATCTTTTTTTTCCCAGAATTTTGGGACCAGCATCTCCCTCCTTCCCAAATTCCCAATTCCTGGTTGGAATTTCTGGTCCCCATCCCGGAATTCCTGGTCCCCATCCCGGAATTCCTGGTATCCTGAATTCCTAGATCCCATCCCGAATTCCCACTTTTCTGGTTGGAATTCGTGATATCCTGAATTCCTATCCCGAATTCCCGGTATCCCGAATTCCTGGTTCCTGGCTGGAATTCCCAGTTCCCAGCCGGAATTCTTGCTATCCTGCCCGGAATTCCCGCATTCCCGTCCAGAATTCCCACATTCCCGTCTGGAATTCCTGCTATCCCAGCGGAATTCCCGCTATTCCGGTCAGAATTCCCATTATCCCGCCTGGAATTCCCGTATTCCCGCCTGGAATTCCCACATTCCCAGCCAGAATTCCCGCTATCCCATCCGGAATTCCCGGAATTCCCGCATTCCCGCTCTCCGGAATTCCTGCATTCCCACTATCTGGAATTCCCGCCTTCCCACTATCCGGAATTCCCGCATTCCCGTCTGGAATTCCCGCATTCTCGCTATCCAGAATTCCTGCTATCCTGCATTCCCGCTCTCTGTCATTCCTGCCTTCCCACTCTCCGGAATTCCCACATTCCCGTCTGGAATTCCTGCATTCCTGTCTGGAATTCCTGCATTCCTGTCTGGAATTCCTGCATTCCTGCTCTTCGTCATTCCCGCTCCCCGTCATTTCCGCTCCCCATCATTCCCGCTCTCCATCATTCCCGTCATTCCGTCATTCCTATCATTCCTGCTCTCCGTCATTCCTGTCATTCCCATCATTCCCGCTCTCTGTCATTCCCGTTGTTCCCGTCATTCCCGCTCCCTGTCATTCCATCATCCCCGTCATTCCGTCATTCCCGCTCCCTGTCATCCCCGTCATTCCCATCATTCCCATCATTCCCGTCATTCCCGTCATTCCCGTCGTTCCCGTCGTTCCCGTCATTCCCGTCATTCCCGTCATTCCCGCATTCCCATCATCCCCGTCATTCCCGCTCTCCATCATTCCCGCATTCCCGCTCTCCCGGGGCACCTTGCGGGCGCGGCTGTTGGCGCCGGGGAAGTCGGCCAGGCCGTCGTCGTCGCCGCGCGGCTCCGGCAGCGCGCGCTTCTCCGGCGGCTCCGTGCGCAGCAGCGCCTCCAGGCTGCTGCCGTCCGCCGCCAGCAGCGCCTCCTTCTTCAGAGCCTGCTCCGCCTCTGGGAACCGGGAACCGGGGACGGGGAACGGGAACAACGGGACAGCGGGGACAACGGGAAACGGGAAACGGGAAAAAGGGGAACGGGAAACAGGGACAGCGGGGAACGGGAACGGGGAACGGGAACGGGGAACGGGACACGGGGAACGGGGAACGGGGAACGGGGAATGCGACAGCGGGGAGCGGGGAACGGGGAACGGGGAACGGGGAACGGGGAATGGGGAACGGGGAACGGGGACGGGGAACGGGAACGGGAACGGGGAACGGGAACGGGGAACGGGGAACGGGACACGGGGAACGGGACACGGGGAACGGGGAACGGGAAACGGGACAGCGGGGAATGGGGAACGGGGAACGGGACACGGGGAACGGGAACGGGGAACGGGGAACGGGGAACGGGGAATGGGGAACGGGAACGGGAACGGGGAACGGGGAACGGGACACGGGAACGGGAAACGGGACAGCGGGGAATGGGGAACGGGGAACGGGACACGGGGAACGGGAACGGGGAACGGGGAACGGGGAACGGGGAATGGGGAACGGGAACGGGGAACGGGAACGGGGAACGGGAAAAAGGGGAACGGGAAACAGGGACAGCGGGGAACGGGAACGGGGAACGGGAACGGGGAACGGGGAACGGGGAACGGGGAACGGGACACGGGGAACGGGGAACGGGGAACGGGACACGGGGAACGGGACACGGGGAACAGGGAACGGGACATGGGGAAACGGGAAACAGGACAGCGGGAAACGGGGAACGGGAAACGGGGACAGTGGGAATGACGGGAAACGGGAAAATGGGAACGGGGAACGGGGACAGCGGGAATGACGGGAAACGGGACAGCGGGAAACGGGGAACGGGAAACGGGAACAGCGGGGAAAACGGGAAACGGGAACAACGGGGAAAATGGGGAAAAAGGGAACAATGGGAACAACGGGAAAAACGGGGACAACGGGGAAAACAGGGAAATGCGAACAACGGGGAAAAAGGGAACAACGGGGGGGAAACGGGGAAAACGGGGGGGAAACGGGAACAATGGGGAAAACGGGAACAACGGGAAACGGGAACAACGGGGAAAACAGGAAGAACGGGGAAACAGGAGGGAAACGGGCAAAAAGGGGGGGGAACGAGAAAAACGGGGGGGAAACAGGAAAAACAGAGGGAGAACGGAAAAAACGGGGTAAAAATGGGAAAAACAAGGGGGAAAATGGGGAAACAGGAAAAACGAGGGGGAAAATGGGAGATAGATGGGGTAAAAATGGGGTAGAAAATGGAGGATAAATGGGGGTAAAAATGGGAAAAATGGGGGGGGAAATGGGGAAAAAACAGAGAAAAATAGAGAAAAATGGTGAAAAACTGGGAAAAAGGAGGGGGGGTGAGGGATGCTGGCGGATCCGGGGTGGAATTCCCAGGGATCCAGCAGGAATTCAGGGAATTACCGGGTTTGATGGAAGGGAAGGAGAGGCGGGGGTCCTCCGGGGGGTGGGCGCGGCGTTTCTTGCGCCAGCGCCGCGCCGGGTACGAGTAGAGCTGCCCGGCCGCCAAACCTGCGGAGAAATCATTTCCCAATTGTTCCCCATCATTTCCCAATTGTTCCCCATCATTTCCCAATTGTTCCCCATCATTTCCCAATTGTTCCCCATCATTTCCCAATTGTTCCCCATCATTTCCCCGTTGTTCCCCATCATTTCCCAATTGTTCCCCATCATTTCCCAATTGTTCCCCATCATTTTCCCGTTGTTCCCCATCATTTTCCTGTTGTTCCCCTTCATTTCCCCATTATTCCCCATCATTTCCCCACTGTTCCCCATCATTTTCCTGCTGTTCCCCATCATTTCCCAATTGTTCCCCATCATTTTCCTGCTGTTCCCCATCATTTTCCTGCTGTTCCCCATCACTTCCCCTTTGTGTCCCCATCATTTCCCCATAATTTCCCTGTTGTTTCCCCATCATTTCACCATTGTTCCCCATCATTTCCTCATTGTTCTCTATCATTTCCCTGCCATTTCCCATCACTTCCCCGCCGTTTCCCCACCATTCTCCCATCACTTCCCCACCATTCTCCCATCACTTCCCCACTGTTCCCCATCACTTCCCCACTGTTTCCCATCACTTCCCTGCCGTTTCCCATCACTTCCTCACCATTCTCCCATCACTTCCCCACTGTTTCCCATCACTTCCCTGCCGTTTCCCATCACTTCCTCACCATTCTCCCATCACTTCCCCACTGTTTCCCATCACTTCCCCGCCATTTCCCATCACCGTTTCCCCGCCGTTTCCCCGCCGTTTCCCCGCCGTACCGGGCCCGCGGTGCCGTTTCTCCATCCAGATGTAGCAGTTGCTCTGGGCCACGCCGGTCTGCGAGTCCAGGAAGGGCAGGCGCACGCTGCGCTCGGCGCAGAGCCGCGCGTTGTAGCTGTGGCACTGCTCCATGGCGTCCCGGTAGTACTGCTCGCCCAGCCTGCAACGGCACCGCGGCACGGCGGCGTTGGCGCCGGGAACGGCGGGATTGGCGCTGGGAACGGCGGGATGGGCACAGGGAACGGCGGGATGGGCGCTGGGAATGGCGGGATGGGCGCTGGGAATGGCAGGGATGGGCACAGGGAATGGCAGGGATTGGTGGTGGGAACGGCGGGATTGGCGCTGGGAACAGCGGGATTGGCGCTGGGAATGGCAGGGATGGGCGCTGGGAATGGCAGGGATGGGCACAGGGAACAGCGGGATGGGCACCGGGAACGGCGGGATGGGCGCTGGGAACGGCGGGATTGGCGCTGGGAATGTCAGGGATGGGCACAGGGAACGGCGGGATGGGCACGGGGAATGGCAGGGATGGGCGCTGGGAATGTCAGGGATGGGCACAGGGAACGGCGGGATTGGTGCTGGGAATGGCAGGGATGGGCACAGGGAATGGCGGGATTGGTGCTGGGAATGGCAGGGATGGGCACAGGGAACGGCGGGATTGGTGCTGGGAATGGCAGGGATGGGCACAGGGAATGGCAGGGATGGGCACGGGGAATGCCGGGATGGGCAAAGGGAATGGCAGGGATGGGCAAAGGGAATGGCAGGGATCAGTGCTGAGAGTGCCGGGATTGGCACCGGGAATGCCAGGATGGGCACTGGGAATGGCAGGGATGGGCATGGGGAATGCCAGGATAGGCACTGGGAATGGCAGGGATCAGTGCTGGGAGTGTTGGGATCGGCACCGGGAATGCTGGGACTGGCACAGGGAATGGCAGGGATGGGCACGGGGAATGCCGGGATGGGCACAGGGAATGGCACAGGGAATGGGAGGGATTGGCAAAGGCAATGGCACGGGGATTGGTAGGGATCAGTGCTGGGAACGCCGGGATCGGCACCGGGAAAGGCGGCATGGGCACGGGGAACGGCACAGGGAATGGGACGGGGAATGGCAGGGATGGGTACAGGGAATGGCGCAGGGAATGGGAAGGATTGGCACAAGGAATGGCAGGGATTGGCACCGGGATTGGCAGGGACGGGTACAGGGAATGGGGAACCTCTCAGGGATGTCAGGGATACCAGGGGAGTGTCAGGGATACAAACGGAGAGACTCGGGGATAAAATCCTGGAGAATATCAGGGATAAACCTGGAAACCCTCAGGGACAAAATCCTGGAGAATATCAGGAATAAACGTGGAAATCCTCCGGAATAAAGTTTCCAATTTCCCATTCCTTGGCTTCTTCAGGACACTCTCACAGGGGCGGGAAGGGAAGAGATGAAGCCAAGGGATGGACAGGAAAACACAGGGATTTACAGGAAATACGGGGATTTACAGGAAATACAGGGATTTAAAGGTAAATACAGCAATACACAGGGAAATACAGGGATTTAGAGAGCAATACAGGGAATTAGAAGGAAGCACAGGAATATACAGGGAAATGCAGGGATTTCGAGGGAGATACAGGGATTTTGAGGGAAATACAAGGATTTCGAGGGAAGTACAGGGAAGCTCCCCCCAGCTCGGCCTCCACAGGACCCTCTGGCAGGGATGCACAGGGAAGCAGTGCAGGAATAAGCAGGAAGGTACAGGGATATTCAAGCAGTGCAGGAAAAAGCAGGAAGGTACAGGGACATTCAGGGATATTCAGGGACATTCAGGGATATTCAGGAATATTGAAGGAGGCACAAGGACTCTCCAGGGGTGCACAGGGAAGCAGTGCAGGAAAAAGCAGGAAGGTACAGGGACATTCAGGGATATTCGGGGATATTCAGGGATATTCAGGGATATTGAAGGAGGCACAGGGACTCTCCAGGGATGCGCTGGGAAGCAGTGCAGGAAAAAGCAGGAAGGTACAGGGACATTCAGGGATATTCAGGGATACTGAAGGAGGCACAGGGACTCTCCAGGGATGCGCTGGGATGACTCCCCCGTCCTTGGCCTCTCCAGGACGCTCGCAGACGGAGTTTAGGGCCACACGAGGGAGCACAGGGAAGCACAGGGATACGATCCAGGGAATTTTCCAGGGGCGAACCCCCGCCTTTGCCCTCTCCAGGACCCCCTCAGGGCCAGACTGCGGGACCCCCCCGGCCCCTCGGGACCCTCGCAGGCTCTGCTCTCCCCTCACACCTCTGCGGCCCTCCCGGTGCCGGGGGAGGATTTTGGGGTGTCCTCAACGCCCCCCTCAGCAAAGTTCACGGCGAACAATGCGCGCGTGTCGCTTCCTCCCCACCCCCCTGCCCGCCCGCTTGGTCCCGTCCGGCGCGCGCGGGGCCAAGGGGGGGCCCCGCTTCCCGCGCCCGGCCGGGCCGCACCATTCCCGCGCCGCGGGGGGGAGACCGGCGGTGTGCGGGGAGGGGGGGGAGCCGCACTCACAGCTTGACCACATTCTGAACCACCGCCGCCATCTTGGCTCCGCCGCCGGGGCGCCGCGGGGCGCGTGCGCGGAGGGAGGGGCGGGAGGGGCGGGGAGGGGGATGATGGAGGAGGAGGAGGAGGAGGAGGAGGAGGAAGGAGAGGGATGGAGGGAGGAGGAGGAGGAGCGGGGAGAGGGAGGGTGGGGAAAGGGGAGGCGGAGGGAGGGAGAGGGAGGGCCGGGGGAAGGGAGCGCGGAGTCCTCCCGGCCGCTGGGGGGCGCTGTGCGCCGCGCGCGTGCGCGGGGGGGGGGGCGCGAGAAAAGGCGGGAAAAGGGGGAGTGGGGGAGGGGCGAAAGCCTGAGGGGAAAAATGGCGGGAAAAGGATCTGAGGGGGGAAAATGCACGAAAAAGGAGAAAATCCGGGAAAAAGGGGCGGCTGAAGGTACGGGGAGGAAGGGAGGGCGTGGGGATGAGGGTGGGAGGCAGAGTGGGGGATACGGGGGGAGACTGAGGGGAAAAATGGGAGAGAACAAAGCACGAGAGTGAGGCAAAAATGGACAGAAAGTGAGGGCGGAAATGATGGCAGAGGATGAGGGGGTTTATCGTGGAAAAAGGAGATTTGAGAGACCGCACTGCTCCCTAGATTCCCTGGAATGGGGCTGGGGGTGAGATCCCTTCTCCCCATGGATAAAACAAAAGGAACAGCCCCGAGTTGTGTCAGGGGAGGTTTGTTCAGGAAAGTCCCTGGAAAGGGTTGTCCCACCCTGGGGTTATCCCAAAAAAAGCCGGGATGTGGCACATGGGGACGCTGTTCAGGGGTGGCCGGGTTGGATTTTGATGATCCCAAAGGTTTTCTCAGCTTTTCCATGGAATGGGGTGAGAAGAGGGAGGATGGGGAGGGATGGAGGAAGGAAGGGATAACATGGAAAGAGGGGTGAGGGTTGGGAGGGAAATGAGGGATAAATTGGGGATGGGGGAATGAAATGAGGGATGAACAGCTGGGAGAGGGGAAATGAGGGATAAATTGGGGATGGGGGAATGAAATGAGGGATGAACAGCTGGGAGAGGGGAAATGAGGGATAAGTGAGGATGGATCCCTCAGATCCCCCCAGATTCCTTACGGCTCCTCATCCCCAAAAACTCCTGCCAAAAGTTCCCATTGTTGAGCTCTTTTCCCTTTTTCTCCAACCTGAATTAACCAAGTGTCCCCAAATTCATCCCTCAGGACCGAGGTCACCCACAGACCCCACGGCGAGCGTGGTTTGATGGCAGCTTCCAGGTGAGTTTTCCTTTCCAGGTGAATTCCTCATTTATTTCCAGGTGAATTCCACATTCCAAGTGAGTGCCTCAATTCCAGGTGAATTCCCCATTTATTTCCAGGTGAATTCCTCTCTCTTTTTCCTCCTTATTTCCACATCCTACCTGGGTTTTTTTTTCCCTGTTTGCTGGGAATTTGCGTTTCTCCCCCAAGGTCACCCCCTGGTCAAACCTTCCTCCTCCTCCTCCTCCTCCTCCTGGTAATCCCAGGCCGGCTGTTGCTCCGGCTCCGTTCCCGGCTCCGGCCACGCCGGGGGTCAGGCACTGACCGCTGGCGTGGGCGGCGTTAATCCAGCGGAAATCCCGGGATAACGAGGAAATTGGGAGGGAGGCCTGTGCCCCTGCTGGGGTTAATGAACGATTCCATCCTTGATTGAATCCGGAGTTATTCTCCAAAAAGGGAGGGGGAGCTGAGTCAGGGCTGCTCCGGATGACTCAAATTCTTGGAATTGGGAGCAAATCAGCAGCTGTGGTTTGCATAAATCATTAATTCGGGGAGTGATTAATTAGGGGAGAAGTGAAGGAGGCTCCAATTCTGTGGAAAGGGATCCCAAATGATTTATTCATTAATTAAAAGTTAATTAAGGAATTTGTTTTTTTTTTTTTTTTCAGGAGATGAGATTGAGGGAAAAAAAACATTTCAGGGATAATAACACTAATTTTGGGGATAATTTCAGGGGTTTATAGCAAGTTGGTCTGGGGGGTGTGGGAGGGAGGGAAGAGAGAAAGGAGGGGAGGGGGGGAGAAAAGCAAAATCACCTTTTCAAGGTTAAAAAAACCCCAAATTTGATAAATTAAAGGAGCTTTTCCAGGACTGGAGCAGAGAGAACAGAAACGAGTGAACGAGATCCCAGATTAAAGCTGGAGCACCCCAAAAGTCAGCCCTGGGTTGTGGAAGGGAAAAAACCGGGACACAAAAGGGACAAAACAGGAAAAAAGGGGATTTTGGCTGATTTTGATTATTTCGAAACCGCTCCGGCAGCGACGGTTTCGCAATTCCTGGGCCGAGGTGGGGCACAAACAGCTCCATCTTCAAATCACTGATTAAGGTGGAAGCCAGGAAAACTGGGGTGAAATCCAGGAAAAAAAGTCCATCCACATTGTCCCAGCCCAGCTCGCGCTGGAAAACCCCCAAACCACAGAAATCCACCCAAAATGAGCCGTGCTGGGCTGGCTTCCCTTCACGTTGGTCCGAGTGGCAGCTGTGGCGTGTCTGGAGCCACCTTCCCATCCCAATCTCTGGGGTTAATTAATCACAAATGTCCCGAGGGTTAATTAATCGCAAACGAGGCTCTGAAACGGCTGGAATTGATTTGGCGAGGAAAAATCCCAAAATAAATAAAATGTGGACAGAGTGTGGGGGGAGAAAAGAGTTCAGAGCAGGGAAGAGTTGGACCAAATAGAAATTAAACCTGATCGAGCCCAATCAACCTCGGTCTGCTAATTATTTTACAGACGAAAACGTTGGGAAATAGGTTTATCCCCAAATTCTGGGTGTTTGCACCAAAAGCGGTTTACCGACGCAGAGGGGGAGGGGAAGGAAGAGGCGGGACAAGGGTTCGTTAAGGAGAATCTAATGAGTCATTAGTCAGATAATCTAAATTAGACTCGCTGGTCAGGAGGGGCCCGACTCTGCCCTGGGGGGATCCCGGCCTCATTCTGGGCTCAAACTCCCCGGAATCGGGAAAAGATGGAATTTGTGACAGGAGCCTGGGCAAGGAGGCCCCGCGAAGTCACCGGCAGCGTGTCCAGCTGGGTTTTTGTCCCATTCCCCAAAATCCAGCTGGAATTCCCCGTTCCCGCCGCTCCCAAACAGTCGGCGGCGGATCCGTCGGCCCGGATCGGGATTTTGGGTTGGTTTTGCGTCTCCTCGAGGATTCCCAGCCCAGCCCCGCTCCTGCCGGCCCCAGAGGGGTTTTTTGGCCCCTCCGTGGATTGAGTTCCTAAAACAAGAGCCCTGCTCCTCCACGGGGACTTTTGGCTTCTCCACGGGGAGTTTTGGCGAGATCTCCCGGGGGAGATTGCCCCGTCTGGGATTTCCAAAGGATTTCACGGAGCAGGAGTTGAAGTGACGGCGCCGTGACGGTTCAGAACAAACCCCGCTGCGCCCCCAAATCCTCCTGGCCGGAATCTTTGGGAATTCATCCCAAAAGAGGAATTCATCCCGCGGGGTCCGACGGACACGGGGTCGCGTTTCCAGTGGTCAGCTCTGGCACTGAGGAGAGCTCGGGGGTTCTGCCCTGAGGGCGAACCCTCACCCGGCGAGAGGAAAGGCGGAAAATGAGCTGGAATCCAAGCTGGAATCCGAGCTGGGATCCGAGCTGGGATCTGAGCTGGAATCCGAGCTGGGATCTGAGCTGGGATCAGAACTGGGATCTGAGCTGGGATCTGAGCTGGAATCTGAGCTGGAATCTGAGCTGGGATCCGAGCTGGAATCCGAGCTGGGATCCGAGCTGGGATCTGAGCTGGGATCTGAGCTGGGATCTGAGCTGGGATCTGAGCTGGAATCTGAGCTGGAATCTGAGCTGGGATCCGAGCTGGAATCCGAGCTGGGATCCGAGCTGGGATCTGAGCTGGGATCTGAGCTGGGATCTGAGCTGGGATCTGAGCTGGGATCTGAGCTGGGATCTGAGCTGGAATCAGAGCCAGAATCTGAGCTGGGATCTGAGCTGGGATCTGAGCTGGAATCAGAACTGGGATCTGAGCTGGGATCTGAGCTGGGATCTGAGCTGGAATCAGAGCCAGAATCTGAGCTGGGATCTGAGCTGGGATCTGAGCTGGAATCAGAACTGGGATCTGAGTTGGGATCTGAGCTGGGATCTGAGTTGGGATCTGAGCTGGGATCTGAGCTGGGATCTGAGCTGGAATCAGAACTGGAATCCGAGCTGGGATCCGAGCTGGGATCTGAGCTGGGATCTGAGCTGGAATCCGAGCTGGAATCTGAGCTGGGATCTGAGCTGGAATCCGAGCTGGAATCAGAACTGGGATCTGAGCTGGAATCCGAGCTGGGATCTGAGCTGGGATCTGAGCTGGGATCTGAGCTGGGATCCGAGCTGGGATCTGAGCTGGGATCCGAGCTGGGATCTGAGCTGGAATCAGAACTGGGATCTGAGCTGGGATCTGAGCTGGGATCAGAACTGGGATCTGAGCTGGAATCCAAGCTGGAATCAGAGCCAGAATCTGAGCTGGGATCAGAGCTGGAATATGAGCTGTAGTCAGAGCTGGGATCTGAGCTGGGATCTGAGCTGTAATCAGAACTGGGATCTGAGCTGGAATCCGAGCTGGGATCTGAGCTGGGATCAGAACTGGAATCTGAGCTGGGATCTGAGCTGGGATCTGAGTTGGAATCCAAGCTGGAATATGAGCTGTAATCAGAGCTGGGATCTGAGCCGGAATCCGAGCGCCGTGTCCGAAAACCGCCCCGCATCCTGCTCGCCATCCTCATCCTCGCCGTCCGCCTCCCCGCGCCGTCACGTCCGGATCTCCGGGCGGGCGCCGCGCTCGGCCCGGTGCCGGTCCATGACCCGCAGCACGTCCTCCAGGATGGACGGCCCCAGGTCCACGTGCAGGGACAGCAGCGAGCCGGCGTGCGCCGGGAAGGGCTCGGCCTCGCCGGCGCCGGGCCGCGGGGACGACGGCGGCGCCGGGGCCTCGTCCGGGCGCAGCCGCGGGGGTTTCGGCGGGGCCCGCGCCGCGGGCAGGCTCAGCGCCCGGGCGGCGCCGAGCGCCGGCAGCGAAACGGCGTTCTGGAGCGGCGGCGCCGCGCGCGAGGACTCCAACGGCGCCGCCGCCCCGCCGCGCTCGGCGTCGCGGCCGCTGGGCAGCAGGTGCAAGTTGCCCTGCAGGAAGGAGATGTCCCCGAAAGCGTCGCTCTCGCCGCCGCTGCCCACGTGGATGGTGTGGCGGAAGTCGCCCAGCGGCGGGCTGATCATGTCCGAGGACAGGATGTCGCGCAGCTTCTCCTTCTTGCCCTTGCGGCTGCCCCGCTTCAGGTAGATCGGCACCTTGGTGGACATGGCGGCCGCCGGCACGCGGCCCAGCTGGCCGGCTCAGGACAGCCTGCGGAGGAGTGGGGGAAAGGCTCAGTTCCTCACCCTCCAAACCAACCCCAGACCTTCCCTTGGGGTGTCCTCACCCTCCAGACAACCCCAGACCTTCCTTTGGGGCATCCTCACCCTCCAAACAACCCCAGACCTTCCTCTGGAACATCCTCACCCCCCAAATGAATCCTAGACCTTCCCCTGGATCATCCTCACTCTCCAAACCAATCCCAGACTTTCCCTTGGAGCATCCTCACCCTCCAGACAATCCCAGACCTTCCTCTGGAACATCCTCACCCTCCAAACCAACCCCAGACCTTCCCTTGGGGCATCCTCACCCTCCAAACCAATCCCAGACCTTCCCCTGGATCATCCTCACCCTCCAAACCAATCCCAGACCTTCCCTTGAGGCATCCTCACCCTCCAAACCAATCCCAGACCTTCCCTTGGGGTGTCCTCACCCTCCAGACAATCCCAGACCTTCCCTTGGGGTGTCCTCACCCTCCAGACAACCCCAGACCTTCCTCTGGAACATCCTCACCCTCCAAACCAATCCCAGAACTGTCCTCACCCTCCAAACCAGTCCCAGACCTTCCCCCAGAGGCGCAGGTGGAAGCCAGGCGCGGGTGGGAGGGAGGGAAGCAGGGAAATCCAGAGGATTTGTGATTTTGGGGAGGAGCCGGGCTGTGCACTTGGAGGTCGGGAGAGCAGAGTGCTGGGAAGAGGCGTTTTTAACCCAAAAGGGATTTTCTCACCCCGTCTCTCGGCCCCACCCAGTAAAAACCAGAGATTTTGGGGATCTGGGGCCACAAGGGGAAGGAAGTTGGGGTTTTCCCGTTTCAGTCGTCAGCTCTGAGCTCAGCCATCGGATCTGGGCCGCATTTTCCAGCTCTGGGGAGAAATGAGGCAAAAATGGGAATTTGTGGTGCCGTGAATGTGTCCAGCTTTGGGAATTGCCTCAGTGGGAGGGAAAAGGGATGGAAGGAGTTTGGGGCCGCCAGAAGGTTCCCTGTTAAATCAGCAAGTGGGAAGTTCCGGAGGTTTTCACCCTTATCAGGAATTTTCAGGGGAAAAGAATTCCATCCACCCCTGTTTTTGTAAGGGAGCAGCAGTGAGGGATTTAGGGACACCCTGAGGGGCCCCTCCCGGAATTCGACCCAGAAAAGCCCCGGGAGGATTTATCCCTAAAATCAACAACACCACCGAGGGCCCGAGGGATGGAAAATCCCATTTCCCCTTCACCGCTCCAAACCTCCCCCAGCCGACTGCTGCCCGCCTGTCCCTGCTTTGGGGAATGTTCCCTCATCATTCCTTGTTTTTAGGGAATATTCCCTTATCATCCCCCGTTTTTAGGGAATATTCCCTTATCATCCCCCGTTTTTAGGGACTATTCCCTTATCATCCCCCGTTTTTAGGGACTATTCCCTTATAATTCCCTGTTTTTAGGGACTATTCCCTTATAATTCCCTGTTTTTAGGGACTATTCCCTTATCATCCCCCGTTTTTAGGGACTATTCCCTTATAATTCCCTGTTTTTAGGGACTATTCCCTTATAATTCCCTGTTTTTAGGGAATATTCCCTTATAATTCCCTGCTTTGGAGGAATACTCCCTTATTATCCCATTTTAGGGACTATTCCCTTATAATTCCCTGTTTTTAGGGAATATTCCCTTATCATCCCGTTTTTAAGACATTTATCCTGTTTTCATGGAATTCCCTCCCTCCTCTCCCGTTTCCATGGAATTCTCCCCCATAATCCCCCGTTTCCATGGAGTTCTTCCCTGTTTTCACAGAATTCTCCCGTGTTTTCATGGAGTTCTCCCCATTATCCCGTTTTCATGGAATTCTCCCCCATTTTCATAGAGTTCTCCCCCGTTATCCCCCGTTTCCATGGAATTCTCTCCCGTTATCCCCCGTTTTCATGGAATTCTGCCCCGTTTTCCCCCCATCCGCCCAGACCCCGTTACCGACCGGCGCTGGCGCCGCTCCCGAGGCCGCGAGGGGAGGGAGGGGAGGGAGGGGAGGGGAGGGGAGGGAGGGGAGAGGGTCCGGGAGGGGAGAGGGTCCGGGAGGGGAGAGGGTCCGGGAGGGGAGAGGGTCCGGGAGGGGAGAGGGTCCGGGAGGGGAGAGGGTCCCGGGCGGTCCCGGGGATCGGGGCCCGGCCCCGGCTCCGTCCGGCGGCTCCGGGCAGGAGAATCCTGACGGTGCAGAAGCGGCGCCGCTAATCCCGGGATTAGTGCGGGACGGGCGGGAGGGGCGGGGACAGGGATGGGACAGGGATGGGGACAGGGACAGGGATGGGACAGGGATTGGGATGGGATAGGGACGGGACAGGGATGGGACAGGGACAGGGATGGGACAGGGACAGGGATGGGACAGGGACGGGACAGGGATGGGGACAGGGACAGGGATGGGACAGGGACAGGGACAGGGACAGGGACAGGGATGGGACAGGGACGGGACAGGGATGGGGACAGGGACAGGGATGGGACAGGGACAGGGACAGGGACAGGGACAGGGACAGGGACAGGGATGGGACAGGGATGGGGATGGGACAGGGATGGGACAGGGATGGGACAGGGACAGGGATGGGACAGGGATGGGGATGGGGACAAAGGGACAGGGATGGGACAGGGATGGGGATGGGGACAAAGGGACAGGGATGGGGACAGGGACAGGGATGGGACAGGGATGGGGATGGGGACAGGGACAGGGATGGGACAGGGATGGGACAGGGATGGGACAGGGACAGGGATGGGGATGGGGACAGGGACAGGGACAAGATTGGGGACAGGGACAGGGACGGGGACAGGGAATCTTCCTCTGGAATCACATCCACACCGGTGCCGCGGGGAAGCACCGCGGCCATTGGAAAAAGGGGAACGTAGGGCAAAAAGTAGGATTGAAGTGGAGAAAAAAAAGTGAAATTGTAGGGAAAAGAACTGGGCTGTAGGGAAAAAAAAATGGAATTCTAGGAGGGAAAATGGGTTTGTGGGGGAAAGAAGTGGATCTGTAGGGAATAAGGTGGATCTGGAGGGAAAGAAGGCTGTGAAATGTGGATCCCCAGGTGTGGCTGGGGCTGACGGGGATGCCTGTCCCGGTGCTCCGGGATTTTTGCCTCCTGGAAATCTCCGGCAGCCCGAACAAGGCCCCGGTCCCTCCCCTGGGCCGCTCCCGCGCGGCTGCGCCGGGACAAAGCCCCGGAACGTTCCGGGAGCTCCGGGAGCTCCGTTCCCTTTGCGCTGCCAGAGGGAAACCCCTGCAACGGGCGACTCCAGCCCCAAAATCCCCTCCTCTGGAATTCTGTAGGACTTTATTTTTTTTTTTTCCTCCCCCAGGCAAATCCTGTAGGGAGATCCGGAACAGGTGAAAAATGGGCTGGAAAAGGAGGAAAACCGTGAAGAAAGCTCCAAAAAAACCCCCAATTTCTGGGAGTTTCCACCCCTGAAATCCCAGGAGAACCCAGGACACCCCAGAAGGAAGAGTCAGGAACGAGGAAAACAGGGAAAAAGAGCAAAAAACAGGGGAAAAAAGGGATGTTTTCCCCAGGATCTGAGTGGGAGGAGCTCCAGGAGGTGTTTCCAGGACTCCGACCCTTGGAATCGCCTGAATCAGCAGATTCGATTCCCACGGAGGAAAATTTGAGGAATTTTCCCCTGTTTCCATCAATTCCGGCTCCAATGGAGGATATCCTGTTCCTTTTCCACCCGTTTTTGGTGATTTAGGGTTTGGATTGGGAGGAATTTGGGCTCTTTCTCTGAAATTACAGGAAAATTTTGGTCCTTTTTCAGCACTTTGGGCTTCAGCCCATCCAGGTTTTTCACTTTCCACCTGTTCTTGGAAATTCAGGCTTCAGCTCAGGAAACATTTGGGATTTTTTTTGCCTCTTGCCACAAATTTACCTCTCACAACCTGGACATTCCGTTCCTTTTCCACCTGGTTTTGGAAATTTCTACCTCAATGTGAAATTTTCTGCCCATTTTCAGCCCCTTGAGCTTCAGGACCTCAACATTTTTACATTTCCCACCGTTTTTCCAGAAAAATTCCTCACTTCCTGCCCATTTCCAGCATTTTGGGCCCTGCCACACAGAAATTTGGGGGGTTTTAGCCAATTTTCAGGCATTTTGGCACTGTCTGAGCAGCTCTTCCCCACTCCGGTGTCCCCACGAGAAATCCCATCCACATTTTTCCCCAAGCGGGGATTCGGGGATGGAATGAAATTCCTTTTCCCATGGGAATGGCCCGAGGGAGGAGCAGCCTCCAAGATCTCCTGGGGTTCCTCCCATTCCTCCCCTCCTGACCCGTTCCAGCCTTTTTTTGGTGCCCGATTTTAAATCCCCGCCTCCGGATTCGCCCCGGGGTCGTGCCGCGGGCTGGATTTTCCCGAAAAAGGATGGAAATGCCCCATTGCCCTGCGGTCCCGAGCGGCCCAGAGGAAGAAGAGCCCTTTGGGATGAAGGTCCTGGGGTTTTTTGGGGAACGGGGATTTTGGGAGCGGCGCCAGGACCCGTCCGTGGGATCCGGCCCCGCGCTGGCCACGGGAAAAGCTGGAATTGGTTAAAATCGGTTAAATCCGGGAAAGAATTCCCTGATCCCGCCCCACCTCGGGGATCCAGCGGAGGGTCCGGCGCGGGGGCAGCGCGGCGCTGACAATTCCATGGGGACTGCGGGACCTGCCGGGTCCTCCCTTTTCCCAGGAAAACCCTCGGGACAATCCCAGGAAAAGCCGGACGATGAGGAAGGAAGGAAGAAGTCTCGGCCTCGGCCACACCCCGGTGTCCGCGGTGCCAAAAAATCCAGGGAAAAAACCAAAATCCAGGGAAAGCAGCGGCGGCTGCGTCGGGCGGCTCCTCCCGGGCCGGGATTCCCGGGAAGTGGCGCTGGGAGCGGCCGCGGCTGGGAAAGGGATCGGAGCCTGCCCGGGACACTCCGGAGCGGCGCCTCGGGAATCCGGGGCTCGGAAATCCAGAGGTTCGGGAATCCGGGGGCTCGGGAATCCGGGGGTTTGGGAATCCGGGGGTTCGGGAATCCGGGGGCTCGGAAATCCGGGGATTCTCCTGCTCGCAGGAAAAAACGCCCGGAAAGCGCCGGGCAGGGATCCAGGAGCTGTTCCGGGGATCCAGGAGCTATTCCATGGATCCAGGAGCTATTCCAGGGATCCAGGAGCTGTTCCGGGGATCCAGGAGCTGTTCCGGGGATCCAGGAGCTGTTCCAGGGATCCAGGGGCTGTTCCAGTGGCTATTCCATGGATCCAGGAGCTGTTCCGGGAGCTATTCCAGGGATCCAGGAGCTATTCCATGGATCCAGGGGCTGTTCCGGGGATCCAGGGGCCGTTCCGGGGCCGTTCCAGGGATCCAGGAGCTGTTCCGGGAGCTATTCCATGGATCCAGGGGCTGTTCCGGGGATCCAGGAGCTGTTCCAGGGATCCAGGGGCTGTTCCAGTGGCTATTCTATGGATCCAGGGGCTGTTCCATGGATCCAGGAGCTATTCCATGGATCCAGGGGCTGTTCCAGGGATCCAGGGGCTGTTCCGCGGCCGTTCCGCTGCTCTAAGCCGGGAGCAGGCGGAGCCGGGGAGCTCCAATTAAGCGCTGGTTTAATTAAGCCGGGAAGCGGGGAGGAGGTGGGGGAGGGATCCGCTCCTTTTTCCTGATCCAAGGAAGGAATCGCCGCTTTCCCTTTAAATCCGGGACGCGACAGCGCCGCGGACGCGGCCGGGGGCAGGAGGGGCTGCGCCCGCGCTCCCCTCCCCTCCCCTCCCCTCCCTTCCCTCCCTTCCCTTCCCTCCCCTCCCCTCCCCTCCCTTCCCTCCCTTCCCTTCCCTTCCCTCCCCTCCCCTCCCCTCCCCTTCCCTCCCTTCCCTCCCCTCCCCTTCCCTTCCCTTCCCTTCCCTTCCCTTCCCTTCCCTTCCCTTCCCTTCCCTTCCCTTCCCTTCCCTTCCCTTCCCTTCCCTTCCCTTCCCTTCCCTTTTCCCGAATTCCCGGCGGTGTCACCTGCGGACCTCGGGATTGGGATCGGGGCCGGGATTTGGGGTCAGGATTCGGGATTTGGGGTCAGGATTCGGGATCGGGATTTGGGATCAGGATTCGGGATTTGGGATCAGGATTCGGGATTGGGATTTGGGATCAGGATTTGGGATCGGGGCTGGGATTTGGGATCGGGGCTGGGATTTGGGATCAGGATTCGGGATCGGGATTTGGGATCAGGATTCGGGATTTGGGATCGGGGCCGGGATTTGGGATCAGGATTCGGGATCGGGGCCGGGATTTGGGATCAGGATTTGGGATCGGGGCCGGATTTGGGATCAGGATTCAGGATCGGGGCCGGATTTGGGATCAGGATTTGGGATCAGGATTTGGGATCAGGATTTGGGATCGGGGCCGGGATTTGGGATCAGGATTTGGGATCAGGATTTGGGATCGGGGCCGGGATTTGGGATCAGGATTCGGGATCGGGGCTGGGATTTGGGATCAGGATTCGGGATCGGTCCCGGCGCAGCCGCTCCCGAGCGGATCCCAGGCCCCCATCCCGGCCTCAATTCCCTTCCCGGGAATTCCCGGAGCTCCCTCGGCCTCTCCTCTGGGAAGGAGCCCCGAAAATAAATCTGGAAAAACCCCAGCGGGACCGGCTCCCTCCCAAAACCCTCGGAATTCCCGAATTAAATCCCGAATTAGGGATGGATCGTACGGTGGGGGCTCTGTGGGGGGGAAGAGTCGAAATTCCCCAAATCCCCCCAGGACCCGGCTCTGGCTCTTCCTGCTGCTGTTTTAACCAAAATCGGAGTTTTTCCAAGGGAAACCGAGGCGGGGGGAGGAGAACCCAAGGGGAAACCTGGGAGGGAATGGGATTCTGCTCCCCTCCCCTCAGGTGCAAAAAAACCCGAAAATAAAGCTGGAAATGAGAGGAAAGTAAGATTTTATGGATGTTGGAAAAACTGTATTTGATTTGGGGTGAGAAGTGCTGGAATTGGGCAAAGAGCAGAGGAGGAACCGGGAGGTGACCTTGGCACTTCCCAACTGCTCCATGCAGATATTTAGGGAGAAAAAGGAGATTTTTGGGAAAATTCCGGCCACACGGCAGAGTTGTGAGTTTCCCTTCCCAGCCGCAATTTTCTCTGGTTTTCCCCCAAAATCCACCCCTTGGATTTATCTTTTCCCATAGGAAATGACACCGGGACAGGCAGAAACTTTAATTAATTTTCACCTTCATCATCATCATCATCATCATCAATTTGGGGCAAAAATTTTGGGAAAAGGGTCAAAGCCAGACCCGCAGCTGTTTTTTCCTGGGAAGCAGCAGGAAGCAGCGCCAGGATTCCACAATTAATTGGTTCTGGACTAATTAAACTCCAAGTTCCCTAATGAGGTCACCGAAGGCAAAGGGTGATGCCAGGACAGGGAGGATCCCACGCCCGGATTCCGCTTCCCAAATTCTGTTTTACTGGAGGTGAATCCTGAATCCTCCTGGGGAAATCCTCCACATGCCAAACGGTTCTGGGGCTTTTAAACTGGAATTCCAGCAGTTTTAATTGTAATTCCAGGAGTTTTAACCAGAATTCCCAGAGTTTTAACCAGAATTCCAGGAGTTTTAACCAGAATTCCCAGAGTTTTAACCAGAATTCCAGGAGTTTTAACCCCAATTCCTGCCCCTGCAGCCCTGGGTGGGAACGGGCAGAGCTGGGAGCTCAAATCCTCACGACCTGGGCGGCCACGCAGGGGCTGCTCCGGGGGGCGTCCCTGGGAATGTCCCTGGGAATGTCCCTGGGAATGTCCCTGGGAATGTCCCTGGGAATGTCCCTGGGAATGTCCCTGGGAATGTCCCCGGCATTCTCTGCAGGATTGTCCCCGGTTCTGTCCCCATCCCTGTCCCCGGTTTTGTCCCCATTTCTGTCCCTGGTTTTGTCCCCATCCCCGTCCATGTTTCTGTCCCCGTCGCTGTCCCCAGTTCTGTCCCCGGTTTTGTCCCCAGTTCTGTCCCGTGTTCTGTCCCTGTCGCTGTCCCCAGTTTTGTCCCCATTTCTGTCCCTGGTTTTGTCCCTGTTTCTGTCCCCATCCCTGTCCCCGTCCCTGTCCCCATTGTTGTCCCCAGTTCTGTCCCATGTTCTGTCCCCGTCGCTGTCCCCGGTTTTGTCCCCGTTGTCCCCATCCCTGTCCCCATCCCTGTCCCCGGTTTTGTCCCCATCCCTGTCCCCGTCCCTGTCCCCGTCGCTGTCCCCGTTGTCCCCAGTTCTGTCCCCATTTCTGTCCCCGGTTTTGTCCCTATTTCTGTCCCCGTTGTTGTCCCCATCCCTGTCCCCATCCCTGTCCCCGTCGCTGTCCCCCGGCCGCTCTCTCCGCAGCAGCAGCCGCCCGTAGGTGCCCCCAGCCTGGCCCTTGGTCAAGCGCCCGGGGTTGATGCAGACACAGCCCAGGACGTCCTGCGGGGGACACGGACACGGATGGGGACATGGACACGGACGGGGACACGGACAGGGACAGAGGACAGGGACAGAGGACAGGGACAAGGACATGGGACAGGGATGGGGACAGGGATAAGGGACAAGGATTGGGACACGGACAAGGATGGGGGAACAGGACAGGGAACAGGGACGGGGATGGGGACAGGGACAGGAGACAGGACAAGGGACAAGATTGGGGACACAGACAGGGGATGGGGACAGGGACAGGGACAGGCACAGGGACAGGGACAGATTCCTGACCTTGACGAAGAAGCGCAGCTCGGACGGCGTCACCAGGACGTCGGGGGTCACCGGCAGCGCCGCGAACGCCGCCAGCGCCTCGAAGTCCACGTTGAGCTCCTCGGAGGGCGGGTACAGGGGGTAGAAACTGCAGGGGGGGTTTCGGGGAGAAAAAAGGGGGTTTTGGGGAGGACAGAGGAGTTTTTGGGAAGGCAGAGGGGGTTTTTGGGGAGGAAAGAGGGTTTTTGGGAGGTCCTCACCTGCGCTGGGTCAGGATGTGCCGCAGGATCCGCGTGAAGCGGTCGGAGACGCCGGAGGAGCTGTGGGAGAAAGGGGAGGGAAATGGGTGAGAAAAGGGAGGAAACAGGAAAAAAAGGATGGGGAAAAAGGGGAAAATGGGAAAGGAAAATGGGGAAAGAGGAGATTGGGGGGGGAAGGGAAGAGAGAAAAGGCAGAGGAGAAAAGGGGAAAAAAGGGGAAAAAAGGGGAAAAAATGGGGAAAATGCTAAAAAATTGGGGGAAATATTAAAGAAAGGAAGGGGAAAGGTTAAACAAAAAGGAGAAAAGGTCCAAAAAAGGGGGAAAAGGTTAAAAAAGAGGCACCTGCTGATCTCCTCAGCCCCCATGTGGAAGAGGAGGTCGGTGGAGGTGAGGCCGAAGATGACGCCGTCGATGTCCAGGGTGCAGGGCTCGGGCACCAGGAGCACGCGCTGGACACACGGACACGGGGCTGGACACACGGACACCCCAAACCCAGCCAGGACACCCCAAACCCGGCCAGCGCACCCCAAACCCGGCCAGGACACCCCAAACCCGGCCAGGACACCCCAAACCCGGCCAGGACACCCCAAACCCGTCCAGGGCACCCCAAACCCGGTCAGGACACCCCAAACCCGTCCAGGGCACCCCAAACCCGGTCAGGACACCCCAAACCTGGCCCAGGACACCCCAAACCTGGCCAGGACACCCCAAACCCGGCCAGGACACCCCAAACCCAGCCCAGAATGCCCCAAACCTCCTAAAATGCTCAAACCCCACCCTGGAATGCCCCAAATCTGCCCTGGAATGCCCCAAATTGGCCCTAAATCACCTCAAAACTGCCCCAATCCCACCAAGTTTCCCTTAAACCCTCAAAATGTTCCCCAAAATCCCCAGGGCCGAGCTAGATTTTCTGCAGGAACATCAGATCTGCTCCTGAGGGACAAAGAATCATTAAATGAAGTAATTTGAACCCAAAAAGGGCTGGGAGGGGCGTTGGGAGCTCTGGAATTCCAATCCCAAATCCTTTGTCCCCCTGGAAGCTGCAGCAGCAGCAGCAGAAAAAGGGGAATTTCAGCCCAAATCCCAGCTGGGGTTTGCCAGGAGGGGTGGGGAGCTGCTGGGAATGGATTTTTTGGGGGGGAAAAGCGGAATTTTGGGGCAGGTACCGCTTTGTCCTCCTTGGGCAGGTTGGGGAAGGAGAAGGGCGGCTGCGGATACACGAAGTCGTGGGACACGTCCCGGAGCGAGGGCACCAGCACCAGCTGGGAGCCAGCACTGCGGGAGGGAAAAAGGAGAGAATTTTGGGGTGAAAAGCAGCACTTTTGGGGAAAAAGAGCCCCGTGGGGATGGGGAATTTGGGGCTGTTTCCGTGGCCACCTCCTGGTGCCCTCGATGATGGTCCCGAGGCAGAGGCGGAACACGTCAGAGAAGGGGCTCAGGAGCTGGCAGCTCTGAATTGGGGGAAAACAGCGGGATTGGCACAATTCCCCTGATTTTGGGGATCTGCTGCTGCCCCAGATCCGCAGGGATTGAGGGGGCTTTGGGGGGACCCCTCCTCACCTCCACCTGCTCGTGCTTGGCGTCCAGGAACGGCCCAAACTGCGGAGAAATGGGGAAAAGCAGCAAAGAGTCACTTCAAATCACCGCCCAGAAAGGATAATTTTTAATAATTCTCATCAATGAACCCAAATTTTAGCCCACACCCCTAAAATTTTAGGACAAAATGAGACCAAAAAGTGGAAATTGCTGAAACAGATGCATTGTGCCCAGGCAGGGAATCAGGATTTGACTCCTAGGGCAGCATTTGCTCTTAAAATTGAGCTTTTCTGTCACTTTGGGGTGAAAAATGGGGATTTTGGGGATTGCTGGGTGAAAAGTGAGGGGTTTTGGGCACTCCCAGGGTGAAAAATGGGTGTTTTGGGGTTCAGAGATGGGATTTTAATGTGAATTTTCCAGGGTTTGGAGCCTCCCAAGCGTCTCGAGGCTGCGGGGTCGGGGTGAGGGGTGCAGGATTGGGTTAATAACGATGGAGGTAATTAAATATTCATGGTTAATGAGGTTAATTGTCCTCACCAGGATACAAACGTCGGGGCGGTCACGGGCCACGACCTCCAGGAGGTCACTGAGGGGCTCGAAGGTGATGCTGTCCGAGGGCGTGAAGGGGCCACAGGCCACCAGCACCATCCTCTGCTCTGGGGAAAAAAGAGGGTTTTGGGGAAAAAAACGGGGTGTTTGGGAGAAAAAAATAGTTTTTTGGGGAAAAATGGGGTTTTTGGGAGAAAAAAGGGTTTTTTGGGGAGAAAAAAGGGGGTTTTAGGGAGAAAAAAGGAGTTTTTTAGGAGAAAGGGTTTTTTGGGGAGAAAAGGGGGTTTAGGAGAAAAGGGGGACGTTTAGGAATGAACAGGGATGGAAAATGGGGCGGTTTGGAGACAAAAAGGAGGGTTTGGGGGATGGAAATGGGAATGTGGGGAGGAAAAAAGGAGGGATGAGGAGAAAAAGTGGCTTGGGGAGAATAAAAAAGGGGGATTTAGGGACAAAAAAGGAGATTTGGGATCCCAAAATGGGGGTTTGGGGATGAAAAATGAGTTTGAGAGGGGAAAAAAGAGGGATTTGGGGGTAATAAAGGGAGTTTTGGGGACAGAAAGGGAGACTGGGGAAGGAAAAGGGGGAGATGGAGAATCCAAAGGGCACTTTGGGGGAAAAAAAAGGGGATTTGGGGACAAAAAATGAGGATTTGGGGACAAAAAGTGAAGGCCCCAGGGCTCACCTGCCATCGGCTCCGTGGGGGTGTGGAAGGGCAGAGGGACCCCCTGTGGGAAACCAGGAGGGTCCAGAAATGCCCCAATCCCACCCCAAATGTCCCAATCCCACCCCAAATCCCCCCGGGAGCGGGGTCACCTCGTAGAGCTTGGTCACCACCATCCTCCTGCCCGTGCTGTTGGTGCCTTCCAGGGCCACCACCTGTGGGACACCGGGATTGGGGGAAAACCACGGGAAATCGGGAAAAAGCGTGGGAACCAAGGAAAAGGATGGGAACTGGGGGAAAATGTGGCAGGGATTGGGGAAAAGGGGCAGGGATTGAGGAAAAAAGGGGCAGGAATTGGGGAAAAGGGCAGGAACTGGGAAAAAGGGCAGGGATTGGGGAAAAAAAGACAGGAAAGGGGGAAAGAAGCAAGAATGAAGGAAAAGGAGCAGGAATTGGGGAGGGCAGGGAGGGAAGGGGGATCCCCAAAGCCGCACCTGTCCCGGGAACAGGGAATATTCCGGAAGCTCCGAGAGGTCCAGAGGGACCTCGGCTCCCCCCGAGTGCTCCCGGTCCCCCACCAGCAGCACGGATTTGGTGTTGAGCTTCCCGTTCCCGTCACAGCCGATCTGCCCCAGCACCGTCACCGGCTCCTAGGGACCCAAACGGGGGGATTAACCCCAAACGGGGGGATTAACCCCAAACGGGGGGGTTTCACCCCAAAATGAGGGGGTTTCACCCCATAACAGGGGCTGGGGTCTCACCTGAGCCGGGAGCACAGCGGAGCTGAAGCTGTCCAGGCCGTGGTGCCTCTGCAGGACCTCCCCGAGCTCCTCCACCCGCCCGGCCAGCGCTGGGAGGGGACCCCGGTGTCACAAACACCCCCTGACCCCACCGGGGTGACCCTGGTGTCACCAACACCCCCTGACCCCACCAAGGTGACCCTGGTGTCACCAATGCCCCCTGACCCCTGACCCTGACCCCACCGGGGTGACCCTGGTGTCACCAACACCCCCTGACCCCAACAGGGTGACCCTGATGTCACCAACACCCCCCGACCCCACCCCGGGGTGCCGGTGCCACCTTCCCGCACGTCCAGCGCCTTCTGGAACATGCTCTTGTAGGGTTTGCTGAGGCTCTGCTCGGGCTGGCCGAAGATGGTGACGCCGCAGCCGCCGCGGCCGCGCCAGGCCAGGCCCTGGCCGGAGCCGAGCGAGGCCACGACCTCGCCCCGGCCCCCACGGGACGAGTATTTCTGGGAGGGGGTGACACTGTGGGGACACGAGAAACAGGGCTGGTTCAGGCCTGCGCTTGTCCCACCCTGAAACTCGGTGAGGTTTTGGGTTAATCTCCTGTTCTGAGCATGAAATGATAAATTGGAGCTTAGAGGGATGAATTCCCTGATCTGTGAGCAGGGCGTTTTAACAGGTTAACGAGGTTTAAACACAAGTGTTTGTAACTTTAAAGACTTTGTGATTGCAAGGAGGTCAGTGGGAATTTAACCATGCCCCCCCCTAAATTTACAGAGCTTCAAAAGGCTCCATCTTCCATAATGGTGTGATTTTAAGGGGAAGGAAGGAAGAAAAGAGGGAAAAGGGATTCAGGGAAGCCCCCCAGGCCCCTCACCCACCTCGGGGAGAAGCTGCTGGGGGAGAAGAGCCCGTAGGGGCTGCGGGACGGCGCCGCTCGCTTGGGCCGCGGCGTCTCCGGGGTGGAGTTGCTGCGTTTCTGGGAGCCCTGCAGGGAACAGGCGCAGCAAAAGGACATTCCCAGGCTGCTCTGGAGGCAAGCCCCGCGGCTTTGGGGCGGTGCCCACCTTGGACGGGGTGGTGTAGGCGTCCAGCAGCTCGTCCTCCTGCTCCTCGTCGAGGCTGGCGCGCGTTAAGGGGCACCAACGCTGCAGGTTTGGGGTGAAACCCCCCCAGGAGCCCCAAATCCAAGAATTCCTCCCATTCCCAGCCCCCTGCGGGGGATCTGTGACAGCTCACGGCACCCCACTTTCTGCCAGACCCCCCCCAAAGGGCTCGGGATCTCCGGGGAATGTCCTCGGGATCACCTCGGGATGAGGGATACAGCTCCTGGAGCGAGTGGATGTCGTGGAGGAGCCCGCGGCGCTCGTCCCGCCCGCGCCGGCCGCGGCTGCCGCGCTTGGCCAGCACCTGGGGCGGCAGGACAGGGTTGGGGGGATGGCGAGTGCTCCCCGCCATCCCGGGGGCTCTGGGGAAACCAGGAGTTGGGAACTGGGGACCCCCACCTCGTGCTCGAAGGCGTCCAGGCCCTCGGGGGTGAGCTGCAGGTCCAGGTCTTTGCTGGTGACGAAGGCCAGCAGCTCGTTGGCCAAGGCCACCGGGCCCAGCCTGTGGCTCAGGCACAGCTCCACCACTGCGGGGACAGAGGGGTCCCAAATCCCAGCCAGACCCCCCCAGAAAACGTTTGGGTACCTCCGAATCACCCCCTCAAGCCTTTGTGCCCCCCAAAACAGCCCTCGGTGACCCACATAAACCAAATAATCCCTCACAGCTCCCCCCACACCCCCAGACCCCCAAACTCCCCCTCAGCGCACCCCAAACCTCCAGACAGACCCCAACTCCCCTCACAGCCCCTCTGACACCCCCAAACCTCCAGACAGACCCCAACATCCCTCACAGCCCCTCTGACACCCCCAAACCTCCTGACAGACCCCAACTCCCCTCACAGCCCCTCTGACACCCCCAAACCTCCTGACAGACCCCAACTCCCCTCACAGCCCCTCTGACACCCCCAAACCTCCTCTGACAGACCCCCACTCCCCTCTGACACCCCCAAACCTCCTGACAGACCCCCACTCCCCTCACAGCCCCTCTGACACCCCCAAACCTCCTCTGACAGACCCCCACTCCCCTCTGACACCCCCAAACCTCCTCTGACAGCCCCCCACTCCCCTCACAGCCCCTCTGACACCCCCAAACCTCCTCTGACAGCCCCCCACTCCCCTCTGACACCCCCAAACCTCCTCTGACAGCCCCCCACTCCCCTCTGACACCCCCAAACCTCCTCTGACAGGCCCCCAACTCCCCTCTGACACCCCCAAACCTCCTGACAGCCCCCAACACCCCTCACAGCTCCCCCCGCACCCCCAAACCTCCTCTGACAGGCCCCCAACACCCCCTTCCTCCTTCCCAAGTCCCCCCATCTCCTCCTCCCCCCAGGCCGCGCCCCCCCGGAGCCCTCACGCTTGTCGGGCACTTCCTCGCCGTCGCAGCGCAGCTCGAAGAGCCGCAGCTCCCTCAGCACCGCCTCGGCCGTCACCGGCTCCGGGCCCCGCTCCGGCTCCGCCATGGCCGCGCTCGAACCGCGCGGGCGCCGCTCCGTGAGGGGAGGGCGCGGCCACACCAAATAAGGAGAAAGGGGCGTGGCCACGGCGAGGAAAGGGGCGTGCCCATTCATAATTAGACGGAACGGACCAATAGGAGCGCGATGGGCGGGAAAGGGGCGTGGCCAGGTGCTGCCCATTGGGGTGGGAGGGGAAAAGGGCGGGAGGGAAAAAGGGCGGGAAAGTTCGCGCCCTCAGAGCGCCGAGGGGGCGGGGCTGAGGCGGCTCTGAGGGAACCCGGGGCGCGACCGGGCCTGATGAGTGGTGGATATAATTCACGCTATTTCTAGTGTGATATTCAATATTTGTTGGAGTATACACGTGTTATGTGCGGTAGATACAATTTGCGTCATTTTTAGTATGATATATGTGATATTGAACATTTGTTGGAGTATGCACGTTTGTATTAGGAGTCCCCCACACCCTTCCAGGCAAAACCTGGTGTGTGTTGAAACACAATTTACAAGCAAAAGGATGTGGCTCGGCCAGGAGATGGGACATGTCTGCATGATCATCACATAAACTACCAGAGATGGAAATCCTCGGGCAGATCCATGTGAATGCAGCGTTCCCATAAATTTCATCAAGGGATTCACCAACTCCGGACACTGAATTGTTCCTCCTCATCACCAAAACAGAAAATCTTATTAACCTATGGACTCTGAAGGGAAGAAAAGACTGATTGCTGAAATCCTGGCCTCAGGTGGAATTTTCCCTATAAAAACCGCTCGTGCCAGGCTGGAGGTGTGGGCATAGAGAAAACCTCTACTGAGGCTGACTCCTTGTTGCACACCCAGGGTCGATTCCCGGGCTCGGCTCTGTTTTTTTTCCGTAGCTGGCTAGATAGAATTTGACCGCTAATAAAACTATTTTTATTTTTAATTTGGCTGAATAAATTTTAATTTCTAACATGGCCATGGGGGGTACCGGGTCTGGGGGTCCTGCTCAGGGTCACACCTGCCCCAGGAATTCTGCCCCGGGTCCGGGGTCCCCTCATCCCCTCCGAGCCTCGTCCCAGGAGTCACGAGCAGATTTTAAGTCACAAGCACCAAAACATCTCAAAACCACATGAATATAACCCCAAATATGTGATCTGTAACCCCAAGGCAACCCCTAGGCAACCCCTAAACCTGTTATTTTGCAGCACTTTGAAATGCCCTCATCCCCCACCTTGAGGGGAAAAAAGAACTGCCAGAAAAAGGAGTTTTGACTTAAATAACATTTTTTTTCTTTGGTTTTTACCTCATTTTTAATTTATACAATAAAAAAATCACTTTATGGCACCCAGGGGCAGCAGATCCCTGAAGCGAATGGCGACGGCCGGGACTCCGTCAGCAAAGAGGCACCAAAATCCGGAGGATTTGCCCCAAAAGGGCAAGCGTGAGGCGAGGGACGGATGGGGGGCTTCGGCAAAGCTCGGTGGGGGTCCTGTGTGACCCCCACCCCACCCCCTCATCCAGCCTTTTCTGCTGAAAAAAGCCAAAAAAAGGGAAAAAACCGGCGCGGGGTGGTGGAAGGCACTTGGAGAGTCTGGTCAGGCGAACATGGTGAGCTGGAGCCACTGGGGAGGAGGAGGAGGAGGGTGAGGGAGGAAGGGGAGCAGGAGAGGGGGAAGGAAGCGTGGGAAAAGCAGGAGAAGGAGGGAGAGGAGGAGGATGAGGAAGGGCAGGAGGAAGGCCTCGAGCTGCCCCCGGTACCTGCAGCAGGTCGAAGGTGACGACACCGTCCTTGTCCACGTCCATGGCCTGGAAAAACCCTGAGGGGAGGGAAAGGCATTGGGATCTGGGGGGGGGTTCCATTCCTGAGGGAAAAGCGTGGTTGGGAAGGATCATTTGGGATCTGGGAGGGATTGAGTGGGATCATTTGGGATGGGGTAAGAGGGATCAGTTGGGATCATTGGGGATCGGGGTGGGAGGGATGGTTTGGGATCATGGGGGATCACTCAGGACTGAGGGAAGAATGATTTGGGATGGTTTGGGACAGTTTGGGATGGTCTGGGACGCTTTGGGGTGGTTTGGGATCACTCAGGACTGTGGGAGGGATGGTTTGGGGTGGTTTGGGATCACTCAGGACTGTGGGAGGGATGGTTTGGGGTGGTTTGGGATCACTCAGGACTGTGGGAGGGATGGTTTGGGGTGGTTTGGGATCACTCAGGACTGTGGGAGGGATGGTTTGGGATGGTTTGGGATCACTCAGGACTGTGGGAGGGATGGTTTGGGGTGGTTTGGGATCACTCAGGACTGTGGGAGGGATGGTTTGGGGTGGTTTGGGATCACTCAGGACTGTGGGAGGGATGGTTTGGGATCACTCAGGACTGTGGGAGGGATGGTTTGGGACGCTCTGGGACGCTCTGGGGTCATTGGGGTGCTCGGGGGTCACGGGGCTCTCACGGAACATGGTCTCCAGGCGCACGAGGCAGCAGACGAAGCTGTCGAAGTCCAGGGCCAGGTCGGGCTCGGCGTAGCGGGTGATGAGCAGCTCGTGCAGCCTCTTGCTCAGCCGGTAGCCTGGGCCAGGGGACAGCCCGGGGGTCACCCGGGGGTCCCGGGGCAGGGGAGGGTCCCGGGGGTCCCTGGGGGTCACCTGCAGCCTCCAGCGCCAGGCGCAGCTCGTAGGCGCTGATGGAGCCTGACTTGTCCAGGTCAAACTTGCGGAAGATGCTCTGGCAGGAACAGCCCCCCAAGGGGCAGGGGTCACCAAAAAAACACCAAAATCCCCCCCAAAAGAACAGAGGTCACCCAAAACACCCCCATGTGCCCCAAAATTCTCCCCTCAAAGGAGCAGGGGTCACCCAAAACACCTCCCTGTACCCCAAAATCCCCCCCAAATGGAGACCACCCACAAAAAAAGATGCCAAAACCTTCACCGCACACCCCAGCACCCTCAAAAAAGTAGGGAAAAGAGTGTGAGGGGGGGTCTCAAATCAGGAGGGAGACCCCAAATTGCCCAGGAGCGAGGAGAGCCCCCAGACCCACCAGGAACAGGAGAGCCCCCAGACCCACCAAGAGAGCCGCCAGACCCCCTGGGAACAGGAGATCCCCCAGACCCACCAGGAGAGCCCTCAGACCCACCAGGAGCCGGGAGAGCCCCCAGACCCACCAGGAGAGCCCCCAGACCCACCAGGTAGTTGCGGATCCGGTTCCAGAGGACGTTGAACTCCACCAGGCCCAGTTTCCCGTTCCCGTCTTTCTGGGGGAGGGGGGTTAAGGAAAGGGGGGCTCCAGGGGTCCCCCCAGAGCCCCCCCGGCCCACAGGCACAGGATACGTCCATCAGGTTCACCATGCTGCGGCAGGACTCGATGCTGAAGCCCTTGGTGCGCAGGTCTTTGTCTGCCATGAGGAATTTCGGGGGTTAACGAGGGTCGGGGTGTTAATGAGGAACAGGGTGTTAATTGGGGGAAGGAATCCCGGCTCACGTTTGGCGATGATGCGGTTGAGGATGGTCTGCAGCTCGGTGACGCTGATCTCCAGGTCCTGGGGAGGGGACAGGGGGTGGCCCCGGTGTCACTGCCGAGCAGTGACGTCACGGCCAACCAGTGATGTCACGGCCGAGCAGTGACGTCATGGCCGAGCAGTGACGTCATTGGTAACCAGTGACGTCACCACCAACCACTGACATCACTGCCAAACAAGGACGTTGTAGCCAACCATTGACATCATGGCCAACCAATAACATAATTTACAACCAATGATGTCACTGCCAACCAAAAACGTCATGGCCAACAAATGATGTAATAGCCAACCAATGATGGAATTGCCAGCCAATTATGGAATTGCCAACCAATTATGGAATTGCCAACCAACTACACCATCACCAACGACAATGCCATCGCTACCCAACGACATCATGGCCAACCAGCCATGGAATTGCCAACCAGTGACATCGCCACCAGCCCTCACCGCTCCCTTACCGGCCCCGCCAGCTGCCTGAAGAGCTGCTTGAAGTTCTCATCGATTTCGCTCTCGCCCAGCACTTTCTGGGGGGAAAAGCGGAGGTTTTGGTAACCGCCCCGCCCCGGCGCCCCGCCGGCCCGTCCCCGTGTCCCTGTCTGACCTCGTCCGGCAGCGTGGCCTGGATCTTGTCGTCCATCTCCCTGCGGACAGACACAGCGCGGGCTGAGCGCGGGCGCGGCGCGGGCTGGCCGGCGCTGCCGCGGCGACGCTTACTCGGTGCCGGCTCTCTTCTCAGAGAAGACGCGGAGCACGAAGTCGCCCTCCTTGTTGGGCTCGAAGGTGGAGGGCACCACGATGTACTCGCCGGGCGGCAGCCGGAAGCGCGTGCTCACCTCGCGCAGGTTGATGAACTGCTCGGAGCGCGCGCGCGAGGCGTTGGCCAGGAAGAACTCCCGCTTCAGGTGCACGCCCGACCTCCCCACGTACTGCGGGCACCGGGGGAAACGCTCCAGAGCCGCCCCAAAAACACCCGCGGGGGCGGCCTGCCCCGACCGGCGCCGCGCCGGACCGGCGCCGCCGGCGCGTGGCACCCACCTCGGGAGGGACCTGCGGAGAGACGGGACACCGGGCACCGCGGTCGGTGACGGCTGACACCAGGCAACCACAGCTGGCCCTGACTGAGCCCAGCTGGCCCCGCTACCTCGTAGACAGCGAAGCCGATGGTCTCCATGTCCTTGCCGTAGCGGCGCTCGCGGCGCCGGTGCTTCTGCATCAGCGCCAGCAGGAAGCTGCAGCCCGGCTCCCGCCCGCCGTCCTCGTCCCGGTCATCGTCCACCTCCTCCAGCTGGATCTTGAACTGGGGGTTGATCCAGAACGTGGCTGCAAAGGGGGCACAGGAGGCTCAGCGGGCGCCCGGCCCGGCGGGCCCGGGGCCGGCCCCCGGCGCGTACCGGGGTAGTTGCGGCAGCCGCCGGCGGTGCTGCCGCGCCGCCACGTCCCGTCGTAGAGCCGCGTGTTCCACTTGCGGAACTTGCGGGACTGCAGCGCGTCCGGGGTGAGGTTGCAGATCTCCAGGCGGGTGAATTCCCGCAGGAAATCCCGGAAGGACATCCTGCAGGAAGAGTTTGTTTGCCCTCATTTCGGGGCCCGAAAGGGCCGGGAAAAGGGGTTTGAGTTGAACTTCTCCTACCAGAATTCCCCATCCTCCATCTTGACCATGAGCTGCTGGCGCAGTGCCGGCTCCACCGCGTGCCACTCGGCCGAGCTGCGGGGACAGCGGGGTCAGCGGGGCGCTGGCTCATTAGCGCTAACGAGCTCAGCGCTAACGAAGCCTCACCCGTCGCTCCAGGCGCCCGTCCACTCCACCTCTCCCCAGGGATTGCGCATCCGGATCAGCTCCAGGGCCTGCCCGCGGTACGGGATCTGCCGACGGCGCCGTCAGGGCTCCACCACCCAAAATCCACCCTTTTCCCCCCAAACCGCCGTCCGCCCTCACCTGCTTGGCGCCAGTCACCGAGTAGGCGTGGCCCTTCACCAGCTTCTTGAAGGTCACCGCCTCCATGTCGAAGGCGCTGGTTATCTGCGGGGAGCCAGCGCGGCGTTAGGCAGGGAGCGCCCCAAATCCCGCCGGTTTTGCCCCGAAACGCCGGGGGTGACTCACGTCGATGGAGCAGCCGAGCAGGGAGCCGCGCTCCAGCGCCTTGAGGATGATCTGGTAGAGGTCGGCCGGGGGCCGGCGCAGGTCGAACCACTCGGTGACGCCGCCCGTGAAGTCCTCGAAGCCCTCGGAGGTGCTGCCGCCCGACAGCGCCTCGTAGCAGCCGTTCACCCTGCGCGGCAGCCGGGGCGGTTTTTGGGGGGTTCTGCCCCAAAAAGGGGCGCGGGGAGCGGGGAGGGGCCGTACTTGGCGTAGGCCTTTTCCAGCAGCGCGCTCCAGAACTCGGAGCCCTCGGCCGAGTGCACGAAGAGCAGCTTCCCGTCCTTGGTGGGCAGGAAATCGTCCACCACCACGTCCAGCCACTCGCCAAACTGCCAGATCTGGGGGCACAAGGAGGAGGGAGCCCCCTGCTTCATCCAGGGATTTTGGGGGGAAAACGCCCAGTTTGGGGTCCCACAAGGCAGCGGGGAAGTGGAGTTGCCATCATGGAATAGGACACGAGGAACTGGGTGGGGAAAGGACACAAAGTACTGGGGGACCCTCCCAAAATTAGGGGTGTGACCAAAATGGTGGAGGTAATCCTCAAAACGCTGGGGGGTCACCCCAAATTTGCAGAGTGGAGCCCCAAAACTGTGAGAATTCCCCTCGAAATGGTCAAGGGGAGGCCTAAAAAGGTGAAGGAAGCCCCAAAATGGCGTGGGAACCTCAGAATGACAAGAGGAGACCTGAAGCGATGGTGGGAGCCCCCAAAACGTTGGGATTTGCACTCAGAACGGCAGAAGGGAGCCCCGAGCCCGGGCTTTGCTGACCTGGAAGTGGAAGATGCCGGCGTAGCCCTGCTGGAAGCTCTGCCCGTGCGGCACCACGCGGTGCAGGAGGGTCTCGTTGAGCGTCAGCGAGGCGATGGCCGCCAGCAGCCAACAGTCACCTGGACAGAGCCAAAAACGCCAAACCGTTGGCCGAGCCGCCCCCCAAACCGCCCAGAGCCGGGGCGGAGAGCGAGGATCCCTCACCCAGCGCTCCCTGGCAGATGTCAGTGCGCGTGGCGCCGTCCACGATGAACTGCGGGCGCGGGCACAGCTCCTGCGGGAAAGCCGAAATCAGGAATGCTCCCGCGCTCCCACGCGACTTTTCGGGGGGCGCGGGGACGGAGCCGGGCTCACCGTGGGCCTCTTCCACTGCACGCCGCGCGTTTTGGAGGAGCCGGGGCCCAGCTCGCGGAAGCCGAGGGAGGCGGCGGCCGGGGGGAAGGAGGGGTCCCGGAACAGGGTCCCGGAGCGCCGGCACTCCTCGGCCAGCTGCCCGAAATCCTGGCCCAGGTAGCGCACGGCGTTGTCGTGCCGGCCCAGCCCCAGCTCCTTGGCCCGCTGGCGCCGCACCTGCGCCGAGACGCCGGTGCAGAACACCGGCACCACGGGCGGCTCCGCCATCCTGAGGGACCGCAGGGGCAAAAAACGGGGCTGAGATGGGCGGTCTGCACGGGGACGGGGAGGTTGGGGTTTTTGGGGGGGGATTTGGGGTTTTGGGTGTGGAACAGGAAACACACACTCGGGATTCAGGGAAAAATGGGGCTGAGATGGGCGGTCTGCATGGGGAGGGGGAGTTTGGAGATTTTGGGGGGGGGGGATTTGGGAGAGATTTGGGGTTTTGGTGGGTGAAACAGGAAAAGTGTGCTCGAGATTCAGGGAAAAACGGGGCTGAGACGGGCGGTCTGCACGGGGAGGGGGAGTTTGGGGTTTTTGGGAGAGATTTGGGGGGGATTTGGGGTATTTGGGGGGATTTGGGCTTTTGGGTGTGGAACAGGAAAAACACACTCGGGATTCAGGGAAAAACGGGGATGAGACAGGTGGTCTGCATGGGGAGGGTGGTTTGGGGGGGATTTGGGGTTTTTTTGGGGGGAGATTTGGGGTTTTGGGGGGTGAAACAGGAAAAGCGTGCTCGGGATTTGGGGAAAAACAGGGGTGAGACGGGTGGTCTGCAAGGGAAGGGGGAGTTTGGGGTTTTTGGGGGTGAAAACAGGAAAAACAATCTGGATTCAGGGAAAAACGGCGGTGAGATGGGTGGTCTGCATGGGGATGGGGGGGTTTGGGGTTTTTTGGGGGAGAATTTGGGGGTTTTGGGGAGGAATTTGGGATTTTCCCCCAGATTTGGAGTCCTGCCTGTGTTGGGTGGGAGGAAATTGGGGCGATTTTGATGAGTTGAGAGTGATGCTGTTCTGGGGGAAAAAGCGAGAATTCCAGGGGCAGGGAAGGTCACACAGATCCCAAATCCTGGGGTTTCACCCCAAAATGGCCCTGTCAGAGTGAACTCCTGACACTCCCCACACGGGACAGCCCCAAAGCTGAGGAAATGGGGAAAGTGCCCCAAACTGGTCGTGCAGGTTGAGGTGTGGCCAGGGGCCCAACCCCAAGGGCCTTCCTCAAGCCCTGAGGGAGGTTCGTTAAGCTTTGGGGTGGTTAATTAAGCACTAGGCATGTTAATTAAATGCTAATCAGAGCCACCGAGGAACGACAGAGCCGTGACAGGGGTGGGGGCACAGCAGTCCCCCTCCCAAAATGAGGCTAAACTCGGGGTTTTCTGTCTCCCCAAGGGTCAGGGACACCCCAAACTCAGGGATTGTGCCCCAAAAATGCACAAATCAACCCCAAAATGGAGGTGAGGGGGAGTCCAACCCACCCTCCTGCCCAGGGGTCCCCCCAGTTCCCTGTGTCCCCCCTCCCTGACAGCGCCAGGTCCCCCTGCCCCCCTGCCCACGTACGTTTTTGGGGTGAAGTTCACAGAAACAGCCTCTTTTCACCCCGTTTCGGGGGCCTGGAGCCCCGGCAGGTGCCGCGGGGCGAGGGCCGGGCCCGGCTGCAGCTCCGCTGCCACTTCTGCCCCGGCGCTGGGGAGGAAGCACCGGAAAAGAACCAAAACCCCAAGTGCAAACCAGCACAGCTCCAGCCAAAGCAGCAACAACCCCCGTTCCCCCTGCCGAGGCGGCCCCGACACCCCAAAATCCCCTTTTTTGGCAAAAGCACGGCTCGGGGGGCGGGGTGCGGGAGCCCCCAGAGCTCGCAGCCCGTTCCCGGCTGCGGGCAGGGACGGGAGCAGTGCCGGGGGCGGTTTTTGCCCGTTCCGGCGGGTTTTTGCCCCGTTCCGGAGTTGTGTAAGCGGGTCCGGAGGCGCTCCCGCTGTGTCACCGGCCGTCCCCGCCCGGGCCCGCTCCGTACCTCTCTGCCGGCGGGGGCGGCGCTCCCGGTCTCGCCGCTGTTTTGGGGGAGCAAACGGGGCAAAAGCGAATTTGTCACCCCAAACTTCCTGGAGCGGCGAGGCGAGGCCGCCCCCACCCCGAGACTCCTCCCTGCGCCGCTCCCTCCCCCCGCGGGGAGCGGCTCTGGGGGAACCGGGGTGGGTTTGGGGAAAATCCTGCGGGAATTTCACCGCATTGGAGCGCGGAGGGGCGCGGGTGGGCTGGGCACGGCGGGGGCACTGGGGGTGGGCAGGGATGGACACTGGGGGGATGGACAGGGATGGACACTGGGGGGTGGGACACGCAGGGATGGACACTGGGGGGTGGACACTGGGGGTGGGCAGGGGGATGGACACTGGGGGGATGGACACTGGGACACGCAGGGATGGACACTGGGGGGTGGGCAGGGATGGACACTGGGGGGGTGGACAGGGATGGACACTGGGGGGTGGGACACGCAGGGATGGACACTGGGGGGATGGACACTGGGGGATGGACAGGGATGGACACTGGGGGATGGACAGGGATGGACACTGGGGGATGGACACTGGGGGGGTGGACACTGGGGGATGGACAGGGATGGACACTGGGGGGATGGACACTGGGGGGGTGGACACTGGGGGGGTGGACACTGGGGGGTGGACAGGGGGATGGACACTGGGGGGATGGACACTGGGGGGATGGACAGGGATGGACACTGGGGGGACGGACAGGGATGGACACTGGGGGGTGGGACACTGGGGGTGGGCAGGGGGATGGACACTGGAGGGATGGACAGGGTGGGACATGCAGGGATGGACACTGGGGGGACACTGGGACACACAGGGATGGACAGAGATGGACACTGGGGGGATGGACAGGGATGGACACTGGGGGGATGGACACTGGGGGGGTGGACAGGGATGGACACTGGGGGGATGGACACTGGGGGATGGACACTGGGGGGGTGGACAGGGATGGACACTGGGACACGCAGGGATGGACAGAGATGGACACTGGGGGGGTGGACAGGGATGGACACAGGAGGGGATGGACACTGGGACACGCAGGGATGGACAGAGATGGACCCTGGAGGGGATGGACAGGGTGGGACACGCAGGGATGGACAGAGATGGACACTGGAGGGGATGGACAGGGTGGGACACGCAGGGATGGACAGAGATGGACACTGGAGGGGATGGACAGGGTGGGACACGCAGGGATGGACAGAGATGGACACTGGAGGGGATGGACAGGGTGGGACACGCAGGGATGGACACTGGGGGGATGGACACTGGGGGGATGGACACTGGGACACGCAGGGATGGACACTGGTGGGACAGGGGGGGTGGACGTCTGTGGGGTGTGTGTGACACGGGTGACACACTCACCACAGACTCCCCCCCCAAGTCAGATGCTGCTCCCCCTTTTTAATTTTTCACCATTTTTTCCCCACAGAAAAAAAATCAAAATTAAGGATTTTTGAATATGTGTTGCCCATGTTCTGTGTTTTTTCCCCCCCCCTCATTTTATGCGTTTCTCCCCCAAAAATGGGGAGGCAGGAGGGGAGAAAAGGAGCAATTCTGGGCAATTTTGGAGGGTTTGGGTGAGAAATAAGAAGGAAATGGAAAAATAAAAACCTAAGAAGATATCACCCCAAACCACCAGCTGGGATGGCAGGAAAGAGACACTTGTGAGCAAAAATAGGGGTTGGGTTAAAAAAACCCAAAATTGGTCGGGTAAAAACCAAAGAAAGGGCATTGAGGGTGTGGCACAGCCCCAGTTCCAGCAGGTTTTTCCCCAAATCAGGTGTGGAGCAGCCCAAATTCCAGGGGGTTTTGGGTCAAAAGCAAAAAAAAAAAAAAAAAAAAAAAGGGCAGTTTTGGGACAAAATCAAAAAAGGGCCAAATCTGGGGGCAAAAATTAATAAAGAAAAGCCCAGTTCTATGTCAAAAGCAAAAAGGGGGCAATTTTAGAATTAAAAAATGAGAAAAAAGGGGCTCAATTTGGGGTCAAACCAAAAAAGAGCAAATTTCCACACAGAAAGGGCCCAAATTCCTCACAAAATTAAAGGGAAATTGGGTCCAAACTCGCTGTAAAATCCCCAGTTTTGAGGATTTTTTTGCCCTGGCCCTGTTTGGGCCTTTAGGGTTACCCCAGGCTGCCCAGGGCTGCTTTTGGGTGGGAATCAGGGATTTTTGGGTGGGATTTAGGGATTTTGGTGTGATTTTGGGTGGGAATCAGGGATTTTGGGTGATGGGATTTACAGCAGTCTGGGAGCAGGACTCTGAGGTTTGAGCACCTCTGGGGTTAATTAGGGTCCTGCTTTATTAACAGGGGCATCACTAAGGCCCTGCTTGATTGGGGGGAGTATCATTAGGGCCCCCACTTCATTATTAGGAACATCATTAGGGCCTCCACTTAATTAGCAGGAGCATCATTAGCACCTCTCACTTCATTAGTGGGGCATCATTAGGATTCCCTACTTCATTAATCGAGGCATCATTAGAATTTCTTGCTTAATTAGAGACACTGACTTCATTAGCAAGAATATCCAGAGAATCTCCTGCTTCATTAGGGACCCCCACTTAATTACTAGGGGCATCATTAGGACCCCCACTTGGCTGGGAGGGTGTTAGGGCCCTAATTAAGGCAGGGCTCTAATTAAGGACTGACAGGGCAGGGGGTTGCAACCTCTCGTGGGCAGCCATCAGTGCCATGGCCAGCAGGTCCTGCAAAAAAAGGTAAAAAACAGCTGATTGAGGCAAAAAACAACTCAATTCGGGCGAATTCTTAAAGAAAACAAAACAAAAAAGTGGTTTTGGTTGGACTTACCTTGTCAGAGACCCTGGAAAGGGATGCCTGCCCAATGGTGTCTTCTTGGGGAAGAGAAAAACAACGAGAAAATCAATTTTTAGGTAAAACCGCCAAGTTTGGAGGTTCTGGAATGTGAGGGGCGGATTTTGCCCGGTTTGGAGGGGAGCTCAAAAACCCCCAGAACAAGAATTAGCATTCAACCCCTTTAAAGCTTCAAGTGACCCCAAACCCAACCCTTGTAATGCCCAAAAATCCCCAAATCCCCCCAAAACCAGACCAAGCGCTTAATTCCCTAAAGCTCAGGTCAAGCACAGGTTTAAATCGCTCTCGTACCTCTCTGCCTCACCCATACTGCAGGATTAAAGGACTCTCTGAAGTTTAATCTTTCCCTTTCAGCTATGTTTTAGTACGAGTGAAGGTGCTGAGTGGATTTTCTGCTGCCAAAAAGGAAAAAGCGCCAAAACCCCCTCAGGGGCTCCGGCGCCTTCCCGCCTTTTTCCTTCGCCTCAGCGGCCGTAGCCCCGCCCCTTTCCGGGAGCCGCATCCTATAGGCTGTGAGGCCGCACCTACAGCCAATCAGAAGGCAGATATTGACTAAGCCACGCCTCTCTCTCACGAGCTGCTGCATTTTAATGATGGTATCAGCCAATCAGAGATGAGGCGCGCAAAGGAGGCGTCGCTGATTGGCTGGGCGCCATGAGGGAGAAGTGTGAAGGGAGGGGCAGCTCGGGGGGGAGGTTTGTGAGGGGGAAGGGGATGGCGGAAGGCGATGCGGACGCAAAGGATCGGGTGAGGCGCGCGGAACGAGAGAAGCGGGGAAAGGCGACAAGTCCGGCTGGTGCGGGGCGCACCCACGGCGCTCAGGAGGGCGCTGCCCTCGCCCGCGCCGCCCCTCCCTTAGCAACAGCCGCCGGCCGAGCGGCGTCGCGCGGGGGAGGTTTTTTCTGATTGGCCGAGCTCCGCCGCGCCTGGCCAATGAGCGCGAGCCACGGGACCCTGCGCGTCCCCGCCCACCCCCGCGCCGGCGGCGGGGCCGCTCGGAGCGTACCAAGCGCGGGCGCGCGGGGGGGGTGAGCACAGCGGTTCAGTGTTTAGGGGAGCCACGGCCGCACACTCCCGTGCAGCGGGAGGAGACGGGGCTCATTGGGATCTCTGCAGGGAGGAGCGGCTCTGGGGGGCGAGGTGAGGGCAGCAAACTGGGAGTGAGCCCCTCCTCTCCCCGGGCTTCCCCTCCCCCCGTGCAGCGCGTGGTGCGGTCCGGGCGGAAGTGAGGTGTCGCGCGCTGCGGCGGTTCCGGTGTGGGAGCGGCCGGGGCTGAGGCGGGGTCGGGCCCGGTGAGTCCCGGCGGGTCCCGGCGGGTCCCGGGGGGCGGGCAGGGCACGGCGGGGGCGGCCGGAGGCACCGGTGGACTCGCGGGAAGCTGAGGGAGCCGTGACAGTTGCGGGTTCCCTGTGGAGGAGGGGACGCGGATGTGGGGGGGGGGCAGAGGGACGTGAGGGGACCCGGGGGGTTTGGGGACATTGGGGGGGACAGAGGGACAGGGGGACATTGAGGGGGACAGAGGGATATGCGTGGGTTATTTATATAATAATAAAATAATGTCAGTTATTTTCGGGGTTAAGCCCCTGATTTTGGGGTTTCCATGCTGAGGCTGCGCCTTGTGTGACAGCAGGAGCCCGATCCCTCATTCTGTGGATTGTTTTTGGGGTGAAATCCATTCTTTTTTGGGCGAAATCCATTCTTTTTTTGGCTGACATCCATTCTTTTTGGGGTGCAATCCCTGTTTCTGGCGGTTCCAGGCTGAGGCCATGCTCTGTGTGACAGGAGGAGCCTGACTGCTGATTTTTTGAGTTAAATGTGGGTTATTCTTGGGGTTAAATCCATTCTTTTTGGGGGTTAAATCCATTCTTTTTGGGGTTAAACCCCTGGTTTTTTGTGGATTCCAGGCCGAGGCCATGCTGTGCATGGCGCTGGGCACAGCAGGTGCCTGACCCCTGATTTTGGGGTTATTTCTGGTGTTATTTTTGGGGTTAAAGCCCCCTTTTTTGGCTGTTGCAGGCCGAGGCCATGCTGTGCACGGCGCTGGTCATGGCAGGAGCCTGACCCCTGATTTTGGGGTTATTTTTGGGGTTAAAGCCCCCTTTTTTGGCTGTTGCAGGCCGAGGCCATGCTGTGCACGGCGCTGGTCATGGCAGGAGCCTGACCCCTGATTTTGGGGTTATTTTTGGGGTTAAAGCCCCCTTTTTTGGCTGTTGCAGGCCGAGGCCATGCTGTGCACGGCGCTGGTCATGGCAGGAGCCTGACCCCTGATTTTGGGGTTATTTTTGGGGTTAAAGCCCCCTTTTTTGGCTGTTGCAGGCCGAGGCCATGCTGTGCACGGCGCTGGTCATGGCCGGCAGCCTGGCGCTCACCACGGCCGTGGTGGCCCACGCCTACTACCTGAAGCACCAGTTCTACCCCACCGTGGTGTACCTGACCAAATCCAGCCCCAGCATGGCCGTGAGTGCTTCGTTCCTCGTTAATCACCCCTAATTACCCCGGGGCCAGGCTCAGGGCCTGCCCACGCTGCCTCACTTCTGCTTTTGGGGGCTGAGGGGCTCCCCCAAACCCCCTGGGGACGGCAGCGGGGCTGGTTCCGCCCATCCAGCCCCGGGTTTGGGGTGCCAAACACCCCTGGGCTGGCTCCAAAATGCCCTTTGGGGGCTGCTGGCTCTACAGGTGTTGTACATCCAGGCCTTCGTGCTGGTCTTCCTGCTGGGCAAGTTCATGGGCAAGGTGTTCTTCGGGCAGCTGCGCGCGGCCGAGATGGAGGTGAGCCTTTGGAGGGGGAGTTTTGGAGCCCAGAGGGTCCTTGGTGCTGTTTTAGGGGGGTATTTGTCACCCCAGAGGGTCCTTGGTGCTGTTTTAGGGGAGAATTTGTCACCCCAGAGGGTCTTTGGTGCTGATTTAGGGAAGAATTGATGCATTTTGGAGCAGGATTTTGAGCCAGTTTGGGTGGGGATTTTGAACCCCAAACGATCTTTGGTGCAAATTTTGGTCCCCCATAGGCTTTGGGCCCCGTTCTGGGGTGAATTTTGAACTCTCTGGGTTTTTGGGCCCATTTTGGGGTGAATTTTAAACACCCAGGGTTTTTGGCCCCGTTTTGGGGTGAATTTTGAGCCCCCAGGGTTTTTGGGCCCATTTTGGGGTGAATTTTGAGCCCCCAGGGTTTTTGGGCCCCGTTTTGGGGTGAATTTTGAGCCCCCAGGGTTTTTGGGCCCCGTTTTGGGGTTCACCCCGGGGGGCTGCCCCTGAATCTGTCCCTCAGCACCTCCTGGAGCGCTCGTGGTACGCGGTGACCGAGACCTGCCTGGCCTTCACCGTCTTCAGGGACGACTTCAGCCCGCGCTTCGTCGCCCTCTTCACCCTCCTCCTCTTCCTCAAGTGCTTCCACTGGCTGGCCGAGGACCGTGTGGATTTTGTGAGTGTTGGCAGCAGGGAAAACAGCTCAAAAAACGCCCCAAAAAACCCCAAATCCAGCCTTAAACCACTCCAAAAATAAGCCAGAATCAACCCAGAACTTGCCAGAAACCAGCCCAAAAATAACCTGAAATCAACCCAAAAAACAGCCCAAAAATAACCCCAAATCAGCCTGAAACTAGCCCAAAATTAACCCTAAAACAGTCTGAAACCAACCCAAAAATAACCCCAAACCAGCTTGAAACCAGCCCAAAAATAACCCCAAATCAATCAGCCTAAACCAGCCCAAAACCAACCCAAAAATAACCCAAAAACCAGCCCAAACCAACCTGAAATGAACCCTAACCCAATCAACCCCAAAAATATCTCAAATTCACCCCACAACTAACCCCAAACCAGCCAAAGCCACCCCAAAACAGCTGGAAATGAGCCCTAATCCCATTTTTTTGTGGAAAAAACTGGATTTTCCTCCCCTGCACAGATGGAGAGGAGCCCCAACATCTCGTGGCTCTTCCACTTCCGAATCGTCTGTGAGTGCTCCTCATTTGCATATTTTTGGGGAAGAACCCGGGGCAGCCGAGCGTGCTGAGGCCTGATAACCCGAAACACCCTAATCAGCAGCAGCTCGTTAATGAGGTGGTTCCTGGGGGGGTTAATGAGCTCCGTGGAAGGAAAACAAGGATCTGGATCCACGGCAAAACGGGGTGGGAAAATGGGATTTAGGGATGTACTCCCCAAAAATCATAAAAATGGGATTTAGGGGTGCACTTCCCAAAATCAGAACAACAGGATTTAGGGGTGTAGAAAGCAGTTTTGGAAGGAATTTTGGGGTGTTGGTGGGCAGGAAGCTGCAAGGTGTGGCTGGCAGTGGAGATACCTAATTAATTACCTGTTAATTAAGCTCCTCGTTAGTGGGGGGGTGTAGGAACCCCCCCAAAAGCTGCTCCCGAGGGTGGATCCCGTTCAGTTTTTGGGTCTCCCGGCCTCTTTTCCCAGCCCTGATGTTCCTGCTGGGAATCCTGGACTTCCTCTTCGTCAGCCACGCCTACCACAGCATCCTGACCCGTGGCGCCTCCGTCCAGCTGGTCTTCGGCTTCGAGGTGGGTGCGGGGGGTCCCGGGGGTCCCCGGGGCCGCTCCCGGGGCGGGACGTCCCACCTGGCTCCTGTGCCACCCCCAGTACGCCATCCTGATGACCATGGTGCTGACCATCTTCATCAAGTACGTGCTGCACTCCGTGGACCTGCAGAACGAGAACCCCTGGGACAACAAGGCCGTGTTCATGCTCTACACCGAGCTCTTCACCGGTACCGCGGCCGCTCGCGGGTGGGGGGGCTCAATTAGGCGTTGGTTAACGAAGAGATGAAGTGCTGGGGGAGTTGGGGTGGGTTTGGTTGGTCAGCGAAGAGTCAAAGTCTTGGTGGTGCTCGGTTGGTCTTCATCGGTCAGCGAAGAGTTGGCGCCTTGGCGTTCAGCTTGGTTGGTCAACAAAGACTGGAAGTCTCGGTTTCCGAGAAGGGTTGGAAGGTTCATTAGGGTTTTTGTTCATTAGCGATGATCCAAAGCGTTGGTGTTCTACTGGTCCTGGTGGTCAGCCAAAACTTTTCATGTTGGTGGTGCTTGGCTGGTCTTGGTTGGTCAATGAAGATCCAGAGTCTTGGTGAGGCTCAACTGCTCTTCATTGGTCAACGAAAACTCAAAGTCCTGGTGTTAAGTGGTCTTGGTGGTCAACCAAAACTCAAAATGTTGGTGGTGTTTGGCTGGCCTTGGTGGGTCAGTGAAGACTCAAAGTTTTGGTGCTTGGTTGGTCAGTGGTGACTCAAAGTTTTGGCGCTCAGCTGGGTTTGGGTCATTAATGGAGGCTTGGACATGGTGGCATTGGTGCTCAGCTGGCTTTGGTTGCTCAGCTGGTCACCTCAGGTGTCCCACGGGCCCGGGTGGCCGCGGGGCCGCAGCCCGCCGCGGGCGGTCCCAGCGTGTCCCGCTGTGCTCTCCCCAGGGCTGATCAAGGTGCTGCTCTACATGGCCTTCATGACCATCATGATCAAGGTGCACACCTTCCCGCTCTTCGCCATCCGCCCCATGTACCTGGCCATGAGGTGAGGCCCCGCGGCCCCGGGGGCGTCCTGGTGTGATCCCGGTCCTGCTCCCGGCCTGATCCTGTCCTGATCCCATCTGGATCCCCATCCTGGTCCTGGTCCCGATCCTGATCCTGGTCCTGATCCCCATCCCGATCATGACCCTGTCCTGATCCTGATCACGATCCCAGTCCTGATCCTGATCCCATTCTGATTCCATCCCAATCCCAGTCTTGATCCCATCCCAATTACAATCCTGATCCCAATCCTGATCCCATCCTGATCCCAATCCTGATCCTGATCCCATCCTGATCCCAATCCCAATCCTGATCCCATCCTGATCCCCGTCCTGATCCTGATCATGATCCCAATCCTGATCCTGATCCCATCCTGATCCCATTCTGATCCCATCCCAATCCCAGTCTTGATCCCAATCCTGATCCCATCTCAGCCCCAATCCTGATCCCATCCTGGTCCCAAACCCATCCCAGTCCTGATCCCATCCTGATCCCAATCCTGATCCCATCCTGATCCCCGTCCTGATCCTGATCACGATCCCAATCCTGATCCTGATCCCATTCTGATTCCATCCCAATCCCAGTCTTGATCCCATCCCAATTACAATCCTGATCCCAATCCTGATCCCATCTCAGCCCCAATCCTGATCCCATCCTGATCCCAATCCCATCCCAATCCTGATCCCATCCTGGTCCCAATCCTGATCCCATCCTGATCCCAATCCCATCCCAGTCCTGATCCTATCCCAATCCCCGTCCTGATCCTGATCATGATCCCAATCCTGATCCTGATCCCATTCTGATCCCATCCCAATCCCAGTCTTGATCCTATCGCAATTACAATCCTGATCCCAATCCTGATCCCATCTCAGCCCCAATCCTGATCCCAATCCCATCCCAGTCCTGATCCCATCCTGATCCCAATCCCATCCCAGTCCTGATCCTATCCCAATCCCAATCCTGATCCCATGCTGATCCTATCCTGATCTCACCCCACTCCCGTTTCAATCCCGATCCCAATCCCGCTCTGCTCCAGGCAGTTCAAGAAGGCCGTCACCGACGCCATCATGTCCCGCCGGGCCATCCGCAACATGAACACGCTGTGAGTGCCCCAGAAACCCCAAATCCCAGGAAAATCCCTACATCCACCCCAGAAACCTCAAATCCTGGGAAAACCCTACATCCACTCCGAAACCACAAATCCCGGGAAAACCCTGCATCCAGCCACCACAAAAACCCCAAAATCCCAAATTCCAAAGTCCCTTTTCCCCCTAAATTGCCCCCAGCTGTGGGGTGGGACCAGCTGTGGGGCTTTTGGGTCAGCTGTGGGGTTTTTGGGGCCAGCTGTGAGGTTTTTGGGTCAGCTGTGAGGTTTTTGGGGCAGCTGTGAGGTTTTTGGGGCCAGCTGTGGGGTTTTTGGGGCCAGCTGTGAGGTTTTTGGGGCAGCTGTGGGGTTTTTGGGTCAGCTGTGGGGTTTTTGGGGCAGCTGTGGGGTTTTTGGGGCACCTGTGGGGTTTTTGGGGCCAGCTGTGGGGTTTTTGGGGCCAGCTGTGAGGTTTTTGGGGCAGCTGTGGGGTTTTTGGGTCAGCTGTGGGGTTTTTGGGGCAGCTGTGGGGTTTTTGGGTCAGCTGTGGGGTTTTTGGGGCAGCTGTGGGGTTTTTGGGGCAGCTGTGGGTTTTTGGGGCAGCTGGGGGATGTTTTCCCCACAGCTATCCCGACGCCACGGCCGAGGAGCTGCAGGCCGTGGACAACGTCTGCATCATCTGCCGTGAGGAGATGGTGACGGGCGCCAAGCGCCTGCCCTGCAACCACATCTTCCACACCAGGTCTGCTGCCCGGGGATTCCGGGAATTCGGGCATTTTGGGAGTGGTTTTGGGGGTGGTTTTGGGGGTGGTTTTGGGGGGTGTCACCACTGCAGGTCTGCCAGCCTGCAACGGCAATCCTGGTGCTGATCCCGATCCCAATCCCAATCCTGATTCCATCCCAATCCAATCCTGATCCCAATCCCATCACTGTCCCCCCAATCCTGATCCTGATCTCAACCCTGATCCTGATCCCAATCCCGATTCCATCCCAGTCCCAGTCCTGATCCCGATCCTGATCCCAATCCCATCCCAATCCAATCTTGATCCCAGTCCCGATCCCAATCTTGATTCTGTCCCAATCCCATCCCCATCCCAGTCCTGATCCCGATCCTGATTCCATCCCAATCCCAATCCCCGGCATCACAGTGCAGGTTAATGAGGTCATTAGTTAATTCGTGATTAATTAATTAGGGGTTCATTAGCGGGAAAAGGGTTGAATTCTTTTGTGGGGGGTCAGAGGGACACGGAGGGGTCTCGGGGGCCAACAGCTGACAGGAGGGGAGTTAATTTAGGGGTTAATTAAACCAGCGGGGGTGGCACTACTGTGTTAATTAACGAGGGCGCTAACGAACCCCTGCAGCTGCCTGCGCTCCTGGTTCCAGCGGCAGCAGACGTGCCCCACGTGCCGCATGGACGTGCTCCGCGCCTCGCTGCCGCCGCAGCCGCCCCCGGAGCCGCCGGCACCGGCACCGGCACCGGCGGCGCAGCCCAACAACTGTGAGTGAGCACGGGACGGAGGGGGGACGGGACACCCGGGTGTGGGTGACCACGGGACACCCAGCTGTGGGTGAGCACGGGACACCCAGCTGTGGGTGACCATGGGACACCCAGGTGTGAGTGAGCACAGGACATCCAGGTGTGGGTGAGCATGGGACACCCAGGTGTGAGTGAGCACGGGATGGAGGGGGGACGGGACACCCAGCTGTGAGTGACCACAGGGACACCCAGCTGTGGGTGACCATGGGACACCCAGTTGTGGGTGAGCACAGGACATCCAGCTGTGGGTGACCATGGGACACCCAGGTGTGGGTGACCACAGGACACCCAGCTGTGGGTGACCACAGGGACACCCAGCTGTGAGTGACCATGGGACACCCAGTTGTGGGTGAGCACAGGACATCCAGCTGTGGGTGACCATGGGACACCCAGGTGTGGGTGACCACAGGACACCCAGCTGTGGGTGAGCATGGGACACCCAGGTGTGGGTGACCACAGGACACCCAGCTGTGGGTGAGCATGGGACACCCAGGTGTGGGTGACCACAGGGACACCCAGCTGTGGGTGAGCATGGGACACCCAGGTGTGAGTGAGCACGGGATAGAGGGGGGACAGGGACACCCAGCTGAGGGTGACCACAGGACACCCAGCTGAGGGTGACCACAGGACACCCAGCTGTGGGTGAGCACGGGACATCCAGGTGTGGGTGACCACAGGGACACCCAGGTGTGGGTGAGCACAGGGACACCCAGCTGTGGGTGACCATGGGACACCCAGCTGTGAGTGACCACAGGGACACCCAGCTGTGGGTGACCATGGGACACCCAGCTGTGAGTGACCATGGGACACCCAGTTGTGGGTGACCACAGGGACAGGGACACCCAGCTGTGAGTGACCATTGCTGTGGGGACAAAAGGAGGGAGAGGCCCTGTGGGCAGCCCCTGACAGTGACACCCCGACAGTGACACCCCAACAGGGACACCCCGATAGTGACACCCCAACAGGGACACCCCGACAGTGACACCCCGATAGTGACACCCCGACAGTGACACCCCAACAGTGACACCCCAGCCCGGGACACCCCGATAGTGACACCCTGACAGTGACACCCCAACAGTGACACCCCAGCCCGGGACACCCCGATAGTGACACCCTGACAGTGACACCCCAACAGTGACACCCCAGCCCGGGACGTTCCCGCTGTGCCGGCCCCGTTGCCTTCGGGGTCGGGCAGGAGGGGCTGCAGTCGTGGCCGCAGCGCTGCCCTGTCCCCGCAGTTCCCCAGGGGATGCTGCCTCCCTTCCCGCCGGGAATGTTCCCGTTCTGGCCGCCCGTGGGGCCCTTCCCGCCCGGCCCCGGCGGCGTCCAGGCCCCGGCCGGCACTGACGGCACAGCCGCGGCCGCCGGTGCCGCTCCTGGTGAGTCCCACCCCGAATCCCACCCGGAATCCCATCCTGAATCCCACCCTGCCCCAAATCCCACCCCGAATCCCACCCCGAATCCCATCCTGCCCTGAATCCCACCCCGAATCCCACCCCGAATCCCATCCTGCCCTGAATCCCACCCCGAATCCCACCCCGAATCCCACCCTGAATCCCACCCCGAATCCCACCCCGAATCCCACCCTGAATCCCATCCTGCCCCAAATCCCACCCTGAATCCCACCCTGCCCCGAATCCCACCCCGAATCCCACCCTGCCCCAAATCCCACCCTGAATCCCACCCTGAATCCCACCCCGAATCCCATCCTGCCCCAAATCCCACCCTGAATCCCATCCTGCCCCAAATCCCACCCTGAATCCCACCCCGAATCCCATCCTGCCCCAAATCCCACCCTGAATCCCACCCCAAAATCCCATCCTCTCCCAAATCCCACCCCAAATCCCATCCCCTGCCCCTTGTCCCACCCTGAATCCCACCCCGAATCCCATCCTGCCCCAAATCCCACCCCAAATCCCACCCCAAATCCCATCCCCTGCCCCTTGTCCCACCCCAAATCCCCCAAACCCAAATCCCACAAACCCCACTCCCCTCACTTTTCCCACCAAATCCCCCCCGAACCCAAATCCTCCCCAAATCCATTCCCGCTCCCTTTTTCCACCCTAAACCTCCCCGTACCCAACTCCGCTCCTTTCCCACCCCAAAAACCCCCTGTCCCGCCCCAAACCCTTCTCCCCCTGACCCCTCTGTGCCCCCAGGTGCCCGTCCCGGTGCCGGTGCCGGCGCTGCCGGGCCGGAGCCGGGCGGTGCCGGGGCCGTGCCGGGGCTGCCGCTGCCGCCGCCCTGGGTGGGGATGCCGTGGCCACCCCTCTTCGGTAGGATTGGGATTGGGGATTTGGGAATTGGGGATTGGGGATTTAGGGTTTGGGGATTGGGGATTTGGGGATTGGGGATTGGGGATTTGGGGATTTGGGGATTGGGGATTGGGGATTGGGGAATTTGGGATTGGGGATTGGGGATTGGGGAATTTGGGATTGGGGATTGGGGATTTAGGGTTTGGGGATTGGGGATTTGGGGATTGGGGATTTGGGGATTGGGGATTGGGGATTTAGGGTTTGGGGATTGGGGATTTGGGGATTGGGGATTTGGGGATTGGGGATTGGGGATTGGGGATTTGGGATTTGGGGATTTGGGGATTTGGGAATTGGGGATTGGGGATTGGGGATTGGGGATTTAGGGTTTGGGGATTGGGGATTTGGGGATTTGGGGATTGGGGATTGGGGATTTAGGGTTTGGGGATTGGGGATTTGGGGATTGGGGATTTGGGGATTGGGGATTGGGGATTGGGGATTTAGGGTTTGGGGATTTGGGGATTTGGGAATTGGGGATTGGGGATTGGGGATTTAGGGTTTGGGGATTTGGGGATTTGGGGATTTGGGAATTGGGGATTGGGGATTGGGGATTGGGGATCTGGGGATTGGGGATTTGGGAATTGGGGATTGGGGATTGGGGATTGGGGATTGGGGAATTTGGATATTTGGGGATCCCAGGATGCATCCCCGCCCCTCCCTGCAGGGGTGCCGCCCATGCTGGGGACTGGGGATTTGGGGATTTTGGAATTTGGGGATTTGGGAATTCGGGGATTTGGGAATTCAGGGATCCTGGGATGCACCCCTTACCCCTCCTGCAGGTGTGCCGCCCATGCCAGGGATTCGGGGATTTGGGAATTCGGGTATTTGGGGATTTGGGAATTCAGGGATTTGGGGATTTGGGAATTGGGGGTTCAGGGATCCCGGGGTGCACGGCTCTCCCGCAGGCGTGCCGCCCATGCCGGTGCCGCCGGCCGGCTTCGCGGGGCTGACGGAGGAGGAGCTGCGCGCCATGGAGGGCCACGAGCGGCAGCACCTGGAGGCGCGGCTGCAGTGCCTGCACAACATCCACACGCTGCTGGACGCTGCCATGCTGCAGATCAACCAGTACCTGGGCGTGCTGGCCTCCCACGGGTACTGGGATGGGCTGGGGGGGACTGGGATGGGACTGGGAGGGACTGGGAATGGACCAGGGGGGACTGGGATGGACTGGGAGGGACTGGGGGGGACTGGGATGGACTGGGGGGGACTGGGATGGGACTGGGGGGGACTGGGAATGGACCGGGGGGGACTGGGATGGACTGGGGGGGAACTGGGAGGGACTGGGAATGGACTGGGAATGGACTGGGAGGGACTGGGAATCGACTGGGATGGACTGGCAGGGACTGGGAATGGACCGGGGGGGACAGATCAACCAGTACCTGGGCGTGCTGGCCTCCCACGGGTACTGGGATGGGCTGGGGGGGACTGGGATGGACTGGGAGGGACTGGGATGGACTGGGGGGGACTGGGATGGGACTGGGGGGGACTGGGAATGGACCGGGGGGGACTGGGATGGGACTGGGATGGGACTGGGGGGGGACTGGGAATAGACTGGGATGGACTGGGAGGGACTGGGATGGGACTGGGGGGACTGGGAGGGACTGGGAATAGACTGGGATGGACTGGGATGGGACTGGGAATGGACCGGGGGGGACAGATCAACCAGTACCTGGGGGTGCTGGCCTCCCACGGGTACTGGGATGGACTGGGAGGGACTGGGAGGCACTGGGAGGGACTGGGGGGCACTGGGAGGGACTGGGAGGCACTGGGAGGGACTGGGGGGCACTGGGAGGGCTCGGTGCTGACCACCCCCCACTTCCCCACTCCGGGAATTTGGGATAACTCTGGGGTCACTCTGGGATCCCCCCAGGACCCCCCGAGCCGCCCCCCGGCCGCCCCCCGACCGCGAGACCCCCCCGGAGGAGCCCCCGGCGCCGGGACCCTCGGGAGCCGCCGGAGCCGCCGGTGCGTGAGGAGCCCCAAAAGCGGGCTGGACCGGGCTGAACTGGGCTGGACCGGGCTGAACTGGGCTGGACCGGGCTGAACTGGGCTGGACTGGGTTAAACTGGTGCTGAACTGGGCTGGACCGGGCTGAACTGGGCTGGACCGGGCTGAACTGGGCTGGACCGGGCTGAACTGGGCTGGACTGGGTTAAACTGGTGCTGAACTGGGCTGAACTGGTGCTGAACTGGGCTGAACTGGTGCTGAACCAGGCTGAACTGGTGATGAACTAGGCTAAACTGGGCTTAAATGGGTTAAACTGGTGCTGAACTGGGCTGGACTGGTGATGAACTGGGCTGGACTGGTGATGAACTGGGCTTAAATGGGTTAAACTGGTGCTGAACTGGGCTACACTGGGCTGAACTGGTTCTGCACTGGGTTAAACTGGTACAAACCGGTTCCGCCCTGCTCTCCCGCAGAGCCGGCCCCCGCCGAGGATGAGGAGGACGCGGCCGAAGGCTCCGAGCCCCGGGAGGGCCCCGAGCCCCCCGAGGGCCCCGACACGGCCGAGCTGCGGCGGCGGCGGCTGCAGAGGCTGGGGACCCCCCCCCACTGACCGGGACCCCCCCAAACTGACCGGGACCCCCCCAAACTGACCGGGACCCCCCCCACTGACCGGGACCCCCCCAAACTGACCGGGACCCCCCCCACTGACCGGGACCCCCCCCACTGACCGGGACCCCCCCCACTGACCGGGACCCCCCAAAACTGACCGGGACCCCCCCCCACTGACCGGGACCCCCCCCCACTGACCGGGACCCTCCCCCACTGACCGGGACCCCCCCACTGACCGGGACCCCCCCACTGACCGGGACCCCCCAAAACTGACCAGGACCCCCCCAAACTGACCGGGACCCCCCAAACTGACCGGGACCCCCCCACTGACCGGGACCCCCCCACTGACCGGGACCCCCCCCCACTGACCGGGACCCCCCAAACTGACCGGGACCCGCCCCCCCAGACTGACCGGGACCCCCCCCAGACTGACCGGGACCCCCCCCACTGACCGGGACCCCCCCAAACTGACCGGGACCCCCCCCCAAACTGACCGGGACCCCCCAAACTGACCGGGACCACCTTCCCACTGACCAGGACCCCCCAAAACTGACCGGGACCCCCCAAAACTGACCGGGACCCCCCCCCAAACTGACCGGGACCCCCCAAAACTGACCAGGACCCTCCTAAACTGACCGGGACCCCCCCACTGACCGGGACCCCCCCAAACTGACCGGGACCACCTTCCCACTGACCGGGACCCTCCCAAACTGACCGGGACCCCCCCACTGACCGGGACCCCCCCCACTGACCAGGACCCCCCACCCTGACTGGGACCCCCCAGACCGACCCGAAATCCCCCCGGGAACCCCCCAGGACCCCCCAGACCAACATGAGATCCTCCCCAGGACCCTCCCTCACCTCCAAGACCTCCCCCCTCCCCATTTTCCATGGAAATTCCCGGCTGGAAGCGAATCCCAGTCCCCTTGGTGACCCCAGCCCCATTTCCCCAGCCCCTGACCCCTTTTCCCTCTCTCTTCCCCCATTTTTTCCCAATTTTCCCGCACTTCTTCTCAATTTCCCCCCATTTTTTCCCAATTTCTCCCCATTTTTCCAATTTTTTCCCTATTTCCCTGCATTTTCCCCATTTTTTCCGGATTTCTCCCCGTTTTCCCCCAATTCTCCCTCTCCCCTGAGCCAGGGTCGGGTCCCTGTTGTTCCCTTAGGGTTTCAGGGTGTCCCCCCCTCCCCAAACCCACGCTGGGGGGGCTTTGACCTCTGACCTCACCCGGCCCAGGGAATTCGGGACCCCCCTGGGATTTTGGGGTCCCCTCCCATGGGAATTGTGGGGCTATCCTGAGGATTTTGGGGACATTCCTTGGGATTTCGGGGGTCCCCAGATGGAATTTTAGGGCACCCCTCCCCCCCCCCTCCCCCGGTTTGGGTCCTGCCCATGGGAATTTCGGGATTTTCCCAGGAATTTGGGAATTTTGGGTCCCCCCCATGGAATTTCTGGGTTCCCCCTGGAATTTTGGGAATTCTGCCCCCCGATTAACAGTATTAACCCCTCGCCCCACACCCCCCCAGTCCCAAACTGGTTTGGACTGGTTGGCCACGGCCGGGGTTGCAGTTTCTCGCTGACTTTTGCCCAATTCCGGGCGCTTTTGGCCCAAATCCCGCCGCAATTCCGGGCCGGCCGCGCCCCCAGTGCCTCTGGAACCCCAAATTCTCAGGGAAAAACCAAAAATCCACAACCCCGCGGCCGGAATCGATGGAAAACGGCGCTTTTGCACCAAAACGGGCTGGGGGGGGAGACTTGGGGCAAAAAGGAGCCAAATTGGGATTTTCGGGTTTGAGGCGGATTCTTTTCCTTTCTTCCTTTAATTTTTTGGGCACTTTTGGCCCCAGTTTGAGTGGCTTGTGAGGAATTTGGCAATAACGAAACGGCGCCGCTTTGGGGAGTTGATTTTGAACCCTTCCATGCTGTTTTTTTCCCCATTTTGAGCCAAAATCATCATTTCTTTTGGGTCTGTTTGAGGGTTTTTTTGGGTGGATTCCTTAAAAAATCCCCTCGTTTCGGGGTGAAGCCACGGGGAGGGGGAGGGATGGTTCCGGGGGGTGCTGGACCCCAAAATCTCTCCTTTTCCCCCCGAAGCGGTGGCGGAATTATTTAATTTGTAAATAATGTACAAATTTTTACCAGCTCCGGTGTAAATACAATAAAGGTTGCAGTAAAGCTCGGCTCCTCCCGCCGGCCATTTGGGGATTTGGGGAGGATTTGAGGGAATTTGGGGCGTTTGAGGGGATTTGGGGTGAGGGAGGGGCTGGGCTGGGCGAGATCTGAGGGGGCTTGGAGAGGTCTGGGGGGGATTTGGGGGCTCTGAGGGGACCCTGAAATGGGGCTGGGGGCTCCCCGCGGGACCCTGAAATCGGCCCCAAATCGGTCCCAAAATTGGACCCAAACCAGTCCAAAATCAGGCCCAAAGCAGCCCGAAACCAGCCCAAAATTGGCCTCAAATCAGCACCAAAATTGGCACCAGTCAGCCCCAAATCAGCCCCAAAATCAATCCCAAAATTGGCCCCTGCTCTTATCTCAGCTCCCTCCGCATTTTCCCTCACATTTTCCCATTTTTTCCCCTTTTCCCCCACATTTCTGCCAAATTTTCCCCATTTCCCCCCCAGCTCAGAAAACCTGACGACCCCTTGGGGCTCCTGGGACCCCTCAACTTTTCAGGAGGTGACCCCAACCCTTCCTACAAGTACTGGTACCAGGTGGGGTTTTTGGGGGGGGTTTTGGGGTCTCCAGGGGGGTCCCCAGGCTGATCCCCCTCCCCTTTTATCCCTCCCCAGCACAGCTCCAGCCCCGGTGGCCACCAGAGCCCCTGGTGCTGCAGCCACTCCCCACGCCCCTGCACAGACTGGGGGACCCCTCCCCAAAATTTGGGGGGTGGGCATTGTAAATAAAGAGGCTGTGAGGAGTTACCCTCATTTATGAGGCGTTTATTCCGTTTTGGGGCAGCTTCCAGCAGATTTTGGGCTACCCCAAAGTGGATTTTGAGATCCTCTCTGTGGGTTTTGGGGTGACCCAGGTGGATTTTGGAACCCCAGTGTGGATTTTGAGGTACCCCCAGCAGGTTTTGGGGTGCTCCAGAAGGATTTGTGGCTGTCCCCAGCAGCTTCCAGGCAGATTTTGGGGTGCTCCAGGTGAATTTGGAGGTGCCCAGGTGGATTCCAAGGCTCCCTGTGAATTTTGAGCTGCTCCCAAGAGATTTTGGGCTGCTCTAGGTGGATCTGGAGGTGCCCCAAATACATTTTGGGGTGCTAAGGTGGATCTAGAGGTGCCCCAAACAGATCTTAGGAGGCCAAGGTGGATCTGGAGGTGCCCCAAGCTGATTTTGGGGTGCTCCAGGTGGATCTGAAGGTGCCCCCAGGAGCTGTTGCGCTGCCCAGGCTCCATTTCGGGATGCTCCAGCCGAATCCACAGCAGATCCCGGGCAGACTTTGGGATCTCCCGGGCAGATTTTGGAGTCCTGCAGCAGTTTTGGGGTCCTCCGGGCAGCTTTTGGGGTCTCTAGAAGCCCGTCTGGAGCAGCCACTGCCGCACCTGCGGCCCCCAGTGCCCGCGGAGCCGCAGCGTCGCCGTCACCTCGTTCACCTGCGCCGGCACCTCGGGGACCCCCAGGGAGCCCAGGAACGCGCTCAGGTCCCGCTGCAGCGCCTGGGGGGCGTCGCGGGGGTCAGGGGGAGCCCCCCAAGACCCCCGGGGACCCCCAAAACCTCCCCCGACTCACCCAGATGTCGCCGTGGATGTGGCGCAGCTCCGTCAGGCGCCGGCCCTGCCGCTGCCCCTCGTACACGGGCAGGTTGTGCAGGCGCGAGCGCCGCACGAAGTAGGGCAGCTCCGGGGGGGGCCCTGCAGCAATTAACACCCCCGGGGGTAATTAACATCCCCCGGGGGTAATTAACAGCCCCCGGGGGTAATTAACAGCCACCCCGCCTAAATTCATTTCACTGCGCCTAAATTTGCTTCACTGCGTAGTTTGGTATTCACTAATTTCTCCTTCAAGGAAATATTTTGGAGCCTTCCCCGGGGTAATTAATACTCACCAAGGGGTAATTAACACTCGACAAGGAGTAATTAACATCCCCCTAGGGTAATTAACAGCATCTGGGGGTAATTAACACCCCTCCAAGTGAATTAACAGCCACCACGCCTAAATTCACTTCTCTGCGTAGTTTGGTATTCACTAATTTCTCCTTCAAGGAAATATTTTGGAGTCCTCCCCGGGGTGATTAATACCCACCAAGGAATAATTAACACTGTCTGGGGGTAATTAACACCCCCCCAAAGAAATTCAACCCACCCCGGCCCAATTCACTTTGGGGTAAATAAATCTTCTTTGCTCTTTGGGCTGAGATGATTCCCTCTTGAAGAGAGTGTTTTGGGTAATTAACCCCAGGGTAATTAACACCACACGGGGGTAATTAACAAGCTCCCAAGGTAATTAAGCCCCCCAAGGTAATTAAACACCTCCCACAAAGTCATGAAGCTCCCCCAGGATAAATTAACTGATAAAGAACCCCGGTGATTCTTGCTTCGGGGTAAATCACCCCCTCTAATTACCCCCAGCGCTAATTACCCCCAGCTAATGAGCCCGGGTAATTACCGACCTGCGGGGGGGCTCCAGCCGGACGGGGTCGGGTATTTGGGGTGCGGGGGGGGCTCAGGGACGCGGCTGGGGGGCAGCAGCCGCTCCACGAACCCAAATTCAGCCGTGGACTCCTGATAGCCGGGGGGCCTGGCCGGGGTCTGTGGGACCCAAAAATCCCTGAGAGACCCCCAAAAATCCCTGAGAGACCCCCCCAAATCCCTGAGAGACCCCCCAAAATCCCTGAGAGACCTCCCCGAAAAATCCCTGAGAGACCCCCCAAAATCCCTGAGAGACCCCCCAAAAGTCCCTGAGAGACCCCCAAAAATCCCTGAGAGACCCCCCAAAAATCCCTGAGAGACCCCCCAAAATCCCTGAGAGACCCCCAAAATCCCTGAGAGACCTCCCCGAAAAATCCCTGAGAGACCCCCCAAAATCCCTGAGAGACCCCCAAAATCCCTGAGAGACCTCCCCCAAAAATCCCTGAGAGACCTCCCCCAAAAATCCCTGAGACCCCCAAATCGCCCTCCCCCATTTCTCCACCTCAAAACCCCCAGTTCCCCTCTCCCTTTTTAGGAACCCCCCAAATCTCCCCTCTGCATTCCCCCCCTCAGTTTCTTTCCCCAAACCCTGCCTCCCTCCCCAGTTTCCCCTCAGGCTCCAATCCCCCTTCACCCCTCAAACCCCGCACTCCAACTCCCCCCTCACAGCTCCCCAGCGAGCCCCTCCCACCCCAAACCCCCGCCCCAGGGTACCTGCACCCCCCTGAGCCCCCGGCCCAGCGCCCGCAGCCTCCGGCCCAGCGCCGCCAGCGCCGCCATCTTGGCTCCTCCTTCTTCCCCTCCGCCTTCCCGCCGCGTGACGTCAGCGCGCACGTACGTGACGTCAGCGCGCGCACGTGACGTCAGCGCGCTCCCCGCGCACACGCTCGCAGCCCTGAGGGAGCCGCTGAGGTGGGGCCGGGCCGGGGGCGCCGGGCGGGAACTGGGGGGGATCTCAGGGCTCTGGGGGCTCCGGGCCGGGAATTCGGGGGGATCTCAGGGCTCTGGGGGGGATCTCAGGGCTCTGGGGGCTCCGGGCCGGGAATTCGGGGGGATCTCAGGGCTCTGGGGACTCCGGGGAGGGAATTCGGGGGGATCTCAGGGCTCTGGGGGGGATCTCAGGGCTCTGGGGGCTCCGGGGAGGGAATTCGGGGGGATTTCAGGGCTCTGGGGGGGATCTCAGGGCTCTGGGGGCTCCGGGCCGGGAATTCGGGGGGATCTCAGGGCTCTGGGGACTCCGGGCCGGGAATTCGGGGGGATCTCAGGGCTCTGGGGGCTCCGGGGAGGGAATTCGGGGGGGATTTCAGGGCTCTGGGGGGGATCTCAGGGCTCTGGGGGGAATTTCAGGACTCTGGGGGCTCCGGGGAGGGAATTCGGGGGGATCTCAGGGCTCTGGGGGGCATCTCAGGGCTCTGGGGGCTCCGGGGAGGGCTTGTGGCGGCTCTGAGGGGGTTTGAGGTGGGGGGCAGCGTTGTGGAGGTTCTGGAGGGGCTCACGGGGGCGTTGCTGGGGGCGGGAGGGGTTCAGGGAAGGATCCTGAGGGGGTTTGTGGTGGGGAGGCTTTCTGGAGGAGTTTGGGGGCATCTTTTGTGGGATTGGGGGGTGTTTGGGGGTCTGGGGAGGTGTTTGGGGAGCTCTGAGGGGGATTCAGGTGTGGGGGGGTCTGGAGGGTTATTGGGGATTTGGGGGGGCTGCAGGAGCAGCTGGGAAGGCTCTGGAGGGGGTTTGGGGGGGTTCTGAGGGGGCTGCAAAGGTTTGGGGGTGAAGGGCGGGCCCTCGAGGCCTTGAGGGGTCGTTGGGGGGCAGCTCTGAGGGTGGGGGGCACCCAAGGGTGCTGCCGGTGACCCCCAGTGTGTCCCCACCCCCAGCACGGCCCTTTGTCCCCATGGCCCCCGGCCAGGTGACAAAGTCCGGGGGGTGGGAGAAGTACTGGAAAACGCTCCCAAAAGTGACAGGATTCCACTCAAAAGAACCAGAAACACCCCAGGACACACCCCAAAACTGCCAAAAACACCCCAAAACTGCCACAGCCCCCCAGAAACACCCCAAAACTGCCATGATCCCACCCAAACCAGCCAGAAGTACCCCAGAACACACCCCAAAACAGCCATAGTCCCCCAGAAACACCCCAGAACTGCCACAGCCCCCCAGAAACAACCCAAAATAGCCAGAAACACCCCAAAACTGCCATGATCCCACCCAAACCAGCAGAAGTACCCCAGAACACACCCCAAAACTGCCACAATCCCATCCAAAACAGCCACAGCCCCCCAGAAACACCTCAAAACTGCCACAGCCCCCAATATCTACTCCTGTCACCCCCAAAAGCCACCACTCACCTCCCAAAAAATAACCCTTGAATCACCCCCAAACCACTCCTCCCTCAGCTCCCTCCCTTCCCCTGATCTGCCCCCATTCCCAGGGGGTTCCCCCCCATTTTTGGGTTTTGGGGACCCCCCTCACCGCCTAATTCCCCCCTCCCCAGCCGCCACCATGCAGCTCTTCATTCGCGGCCAGACCCTCCTCACCCTCGAGCTCTCCGGCTCCGAGACCCTCGCCCAGATCAAGGTGAGCCCCCAGATTCGGGCTGTCCCATTCCCCAATCCCACCCTGATTTTGGGGTGCTGACCCCCTCTCTCTGCCCCCCTCCCCAGGAGAGGGTGGCCGAGCTTTCGGGGATCCCCGCCGAGGAGCAGCTGCTGCTGCACGCTGGGACCCCCCTGGACGATGAGGCCGTGCTGGGGCAGAGCCCCCTCCCCGAATTCACCACCCTGGACCTCTCCACGCGCCTGCTGGGCGGTAATTCCGGGGGGGGCCGCTAATTACCGGGGTGTTAATTAACAAAACGACCCCCCCCAACACCCCCATTTTCTTCCTCCCCCCAGGTAAGGTGCACGGCTCGCTCGCCCGCGCCGGCAAAGTGAGGGGCCAGACCCCCAAGGTGAGCGCTGAGGGGGCTCCCCCTGGCTTGAGGGGGTTTGGGGACCCCGCCAGGGGTTTGGGGACCCCCCTGACCCCCCCGTATTTAACCAGGTGGCCAAGCAGGAGAAGAAGAAGAAGAAGACGGGGCGGGCCAAGCGGCGCATGCAGTACAACCGGCGCTTCGTCAACGTCGTGCCCACCTTCGGCAAGAAGAAGGGTCCCAACGCCAACTCCTGAGGCCAATAAAGGAATTTGGGATCAATTCCCAGCATTTTGGGGCTTTACGAGATTTTTGTGTGTTTTACTGGGGTTTTTGAACTTTGTTTTAAAGTTGGTTGTGAAGCGTTCCGCGTGGTTTGGGAGTGAAGCTGGCCTAGAAGGGGTTCATAGGGGTTCCCGAGCAGCTGATGGGGCTGGTAATTAGAGAGAGGAGCTTAATGAGCCTTAATTTGGAGGCTGCTAATGAGAAGACTCTGTCTGGGGAATGATTCTCTACTGGGGAGGCGGAGAGAGCCGAGCGGTGCCGGAAACACCCGAGCGCGGCGGTGGGCGGGGCTGAGGAGCCGAGCGGCGACGGAAACACCCGAGGGATCCACGAAACCAGCCGGAAACACCCGATTGGAGGAGCGCGGAGCAGACAAGCCGCCATGAGAATTAATTGACGGCTCCGAACCCTTCGGAGCGCTGCCGGAAATTACCGAACGGATTCCGGCCGAACCAAACCTCCCCCGGCCTCAGCCGCCAGGGGGCGCCCCTCGCGCCTTTTCGCGCCTTTTCCGCCGCGCCGCGCTCCCGCCCCGCCCCCTTTCCCGGCATGCCCCGCGCACTATTTAAGCGCCCGCCAGGCGGCGCCGCGGCCATTTTGTCCTGGCAGCGGTGGGCTGGGGTGCGTTGTGATTTCATCGCGCTGAGGGGTTGTGAGGGGCTAGCAGGGGGGTGTGGCGGCTTCCATAATCCGCTCTCTCTCCCCTGGCTGCTGGGGAGCAGCCTGGAGCTCCCCCGGCGCTGATCCCCTCACGCTTCAGCCGCTGTGTCCGTCCCTGAGGGGCTCCATGAGGGCCCCGCGCCTGCCCCAGGGCCTGCTCGGGGATGAGCCTGTCACAGACCTGTGCTGATGGCGCGGTGAAGAATTTCGAATTCTCTGAGGGCTCGTCCTGCCTGGGGCTTGGCTGCCCTATCATTGTAATATATTTTGTTTCTAACGCTTTATTTTTTTGTTTCCATTCTAGTGTTGTTAGCCATGAAATGGAGCTTGTGCCTGAGGTGAGTAATTTAGTGTTTAATAAATTAGGTTTCAGGGCAGAGCGGGTAGCAGTGCTGCGGGGATGATCCCCATGAACTCTCTCTTGCTGATGGGGCAGTGGAGAAGCTTCTGGAACATTCTGAGTGGCACTGACCCAAAAAAGGAGTCAGATCTCCTGTGGGGAGGTTTAAAACGCTTCTGGAGCGGATCAGACTCACATTGAGGGTATTTAACCCTTTCCAAGAGTTAAAACCACGTGTAGAAGTTTAGATCCACTCTAGATCCTCAGCCTGGGCTTTAAAGCGTGGTGGGATTTAAATTTCAACTCGATATAAGAACCTGCTTGGTTAAAATTAGTATTTTAATGGATTTTTCCTTGTTCTCAGGGCATGAGCCATGGGGGCGCAGGTGAGTGGGGATTTGCAGAGGGGATGTGGGGTTTCAAATTTTGGTTTGTGGGGTAGAGTTTTGGGAGACGATTTGGGATTTTAAAAGACAGTATTGGGGGATTTGGGGAGGAGATTTGGGATTTTGAGAGAAGATTTTGATATTTAAGGGGATTTTGGGGTTTGGAATTTTTGGGTTTTGGGGATTTGGGGGTGGAGATTTTAGGGGGTTTTTGGGGTTTGGGGATGAGATTTTAGGGGGTTTTGAGGAGGGGATTTTCGGATGCTGGAGGGGCCATTGGGGTTTTGGCGAGGGGATTTTGGGGTTTTTTTGGGGTCTCCCCTGCCGAGGATGAGGCGATACCGCCCCAGACTGAGCCCTGTGACTGAGTGGTTCCCCCTGAGGCTCTGGGGGACCCCAGGGGAGTTTTGGGGGGGTCACCAATGGGGGTCTGGGGGTCTTTGTGCAAGCTTTGGTCATGGAAGGATTTTTGGGGGGATCTAAAGGAGTGTGAGGATTTTTAACCCTTGAATTTTTTCTTGTAGCTCTTCGATTTTGGAACGCTCATGCGTGGGTTCCCCATGGCACCTCCCCAGGTGAACCCTCCTTTTTTTATGGGGGGGAATGTTGAATTTCTATCTCCCTCAGAGCCCCCCGATTTTGGGGTGCAGATTTTGGGGTCCCCCACATTTTTGGCTGTTCTGTGAGGAGTGACAATGACAAGCATATGGCTGAGGGGCCCTGATGCCACGTGAGCGCTGAGAGCAGCTGGGCCGGGCCCCGCAACTAACTAATTAATTGTTTAATTCGATTTAATTAATTAATCACCACCATCCATTGATGTTTCGCAGCGGGAGAGCAGCAGAGGTGACCCTGGGGCCACCATGAAGTGACCACCACGAGCCCACCTCAGGTCAGAGCCCCCCCAAAATCCCTCCCCAATTTCAAAACCATCACACTGAGCCCCCCCCGAATTACCTAAATAATAGAAATTTAATTAAATAAACATAATTAATTTGTATTTTACAGTGGGATAGGTCTTGGGCCACCATGAAGTGACCACAAAGAGCCCCCCCTCAGGTCAGAGCCTCCCCAAGCCCCCCAGAATCCCCCGACCCCCCAGTCCGAAGCGATGAGACCCTGAGCTGGAGGCTGAGTCCGATGGCAGCTCTGAGTTACCAAAGCCCTGATCGGATTTGGGGAGGGGGCTGCACCCCCCTGCGGGGTTCCGACCCCCCCTGAGCCCCCCAATTTCCTCCACAGCCTCGGGAGCTGCGGATCCCTGTGGGCAGGTGAGAGCTGGGGGTCCTGGGTGGGTTTGGGGGGGTCCAGGGTGGGTTTGGGGGGTCCTGGGTGGGTTTGGGGGTCCCAGGCCCCCCATGAGGAAACCCCCACGTGTCTGACCCCCCCGGCTGGGCCCAGGACCTGCAAAGGTGGAACCCCCTGGAGCCCCCGGGGGGAGAGGAGGACAGAGAGTCCCAGCAGGGACGGTCTGAGGGGGCCTGCAGGGCTTTGGGGGGATTCTGTGGGATTTTGGGTGTCAGAACTCAACACTGACCCTCCCCTGTTTCCGTTCCAGGGTCCAACCCAGTCCTGCCCCCTCGGGGGTCCATAGATGGGGGACCCCAACCCCCAGAGGGGAATTTGGGGGGTTTTGGAGCCAGTCTGTGAATCCTGAGAAGATCCCAGGTAAATCCTCACCTGGAGGGGGAATTGTTCACTGGGGTGGGGGTCCCTGGGCTGGGACCCCCATTGGGGTGACCCCTGCAGGGACGATTTGGGGTAAATTTGGGGCTTTCCTGGTGATTTTGGGGTGTGGAGGCCCCCCAGGGGTGATGACCTCATGAATCTCGTTCGGCTGAAGCTGCTGCTGACAACCCCAGGCCTGACCGGGGGGGGCTTTTCCCCCTTATGGGGTCCCCAAATTCCCCGAGGACCCCCCTGACCCCCCTTGTGTTCCCTCCCTGCAGGTGACAATCCCAGGACACACCTGGAGCCAGGTATGTAAATGAGGGGGTGTGGCCTGACCCATGACATCACAGCCCCAGTTTTGGTGATGATGTCACTAGCTCACTTTGACCCCCCTGAAAACACCTGAACACCTGAAAAATTGGGGTGGGGGTCCCCGGGGGGGTCCTGGGGGGGAGGGGGCGCCCTAAAGCCCCTCCCCCCCTGCTGTCCCACAGGTGCGGCAGGAGCGGGGCTCAGGTGAGCCTGGGGGGGATTTTGGGGAGCGGGGAGGAGATTTGGGGTGTTGGGAGGGATTTGGGATTTCAGATTTTGAGCTTTGGAGAGCGGATTTGGGGTGTGGGTTTCAAATTCTATTTTGTGGGGAAGGGATTTGGGATTTACAAAACCATTTTGAGGTTTGGGGAGGAGATTTGGGATTTTGAGAGTCGATTTAGGGTGTGGAGAGGGATTTTGGAGAGTGGAGAAAGGATTTGGGGCTGTGAAGAGAAGACGTTGTGGTGAGGAACTTTGAGGTTTGGGGAGAAGATTTGGGGGGAGTTTTGAGGAAAGGATTTTGGGATGGTGAGGGGCCTCTGGGGGTTTGGCAGGAGGGATTTGGGGGACAGGATTTTGGGATTTAGGAGAGATTTGGGGTGTTTTTGGGGTCTCCCTGCCGAGGATGAGGCGATACCGCCCCAGACTGAGCCCTGTGACTGAGTGGTTCCCCCTGAGGCTCTGGGGGACCCCGGGGGTTTTGGGGGGTCCCAATGGGGGCTTGGGGGTCTCCTGGGTTCGGAACAGATTTTGGGTGATTTTTGAGGAGTTTGAAACCTTTTAACCCTTGAATTTCTTCCTGCAGTTCTTGGATCGTGGAAGTTCTACCAACATAAATAAAAACTGCTATTTTTGTTAAAAACATTGAATTTCTGCTTGTTTCTTATTTGGGGAGGAGGGACTGAGGGTGAGGGAATTGCGGAGGGGGGTCACACCTGAGCCCCTCTATGCTTTTAAAGGCTACAAAAACATCTCAGGAAGCCAAAATTCCGAATTTAAACTCATTTTTTGGATGATTTTGATAATTTCCAGGTCTCCTGTGCCCCAAAACCCCCCGGGCATGGAGGGGAGCCTCCCAAAGCTCCCCCAAACCCGCGGCGTCACCGTGGGGACCTGCTGGGGTGTTCTATGCAAATGAGAATGCTTATATGCTAATTGCACATGACGTAGCTTAAGGTTATGCTAATTGCGTTGGCGTCATGGCAAATAAGGCGCATGGCATGCAAATCGAGGTGCTCGATCGTCCAATCACATCACCAGAGGAACGCGGTGGGGCGGGGCTTCTAAGCGCAGGTGAAAGGCGGTGTTATGTAAATTGAAAAGGCGGGACAATGCAAATTAATCACAATGTTCAGCCAAGAGCATCATGGGAGCATAAATTTGGGGAGATTTTCGGGATTTTAGGGGTCCGTGTGTGAGAAGCGCGGGAGGGAAGCGCGGGACGGGGCGGGGAAGGCGGCCGGGAGCGGGGCCGGGCGGGGCGGCGGCGGCGCGGGGGTGTCCGTGAGGTGCGGGCGGGGCCGGTGCGGGTCCGGCGCGGGGCCGGGGCGGGGTCCGGTATCGCTTCTCGGCCTTTTGGCTAAGATCAAGTGTAGTATCTGTTCTTATCAGTTTAATATCTGATACGTCCTCGATGAGAGGACTTCATATTAAACGGATTTTTGGGCTCGGGAGTTGGACCCGGAGCTTGCTCCCTCCGCTCCGCGCATCGTGCCGGTATTGCAGTGCCTCCGGGAACGGTGCACCCCTCGGGGACCTGTGACGGTGAACAGCAGATGAGGAGATGCTTCGGGCGCGGCTCTGCGGCGGCAGCAGCCGCAGCGTCCCGGGATCGCGGCGCCTCCGGGAGCGGCGCGCCCGCCGGGAGCGTCACACGGTGGAAACTCACGATCGTGATTCCATCGCGATTGTCCCTTGGTGTCACCCCCAGCCGACGGGGACATCCCGGGGAACCGAGGGGCGGCACCCCACAGACCCCGGGACCCCCGCGTGTTTTGGGCAGGAGTGGAATTTGGGGGATCCCCCCCAGCCCCGTCGGGACCCCGCGGGTGTCACCGCCTGTCACCCTCCCGGTGAGCCCGGGGACACCCCGGTGCCCCGGGGGGGATTCGGGCTCCCCCCGGATCTGGGAGGGGTCCCCGACCCCCCCACACGCACTCGGGACAGGTTTTGGGGCGCTCGGAGCCGTTTCGGGGTTCGGGGTTCGGGATTTGGGTCAGGAGGGGCCGATTTGGGGCTTTTGGGGTCCCGCTGCCGCCCAGCCCCGAGCGCCTTGAGGGGAACGCGGGACCCCAATGGCGGCAGCGGCGGCGGCGGGGGGAATGCAAATGAGCGGGCGAAATTACCCTATTAGAGACGAGAGGCGGGGTTATGCTAATCACCAGCCGGCTGGAAAAGAGGCGGTGCCAATGCAAATAAAGCGGCGCAATCGGCCAATCACCATGCGAGGCGGGAATAATGGAGTGGGCGGGGCTATAAAACCACACTGCGAGTTTATTTGCATAAAGGGGCGGGGCTATGCACATTAACTGAACTTCCTCACAGCCGCGCAATGCATATTGGGAGCATTTTTTGGGAGATTTTTGGGATTTTAGGGGTCGCAAGGTGCCGGACCCGGGAGGGAAGCGCGGGATGGGACGGGGAAGGCGGCCGGGAGCGGGGCGGGCGCGGGGGAACCGAGGGGCGGCACCCCACAGACCCCGGGACCCCCGCGTGTTTGGGGCAGGGATGGAATTTGGGGGATCCCCCCCCAGCCCCGTCGGGACCCCGCGGGTGTCACCCCCTGTCACCCTCCCGGTGAGCCCGGGGACACCCCGGTGCCCCGGAGGGGATTCGGGCTCCCCCCGGATCTGGAAGGGGTCCCCGACCCCCCCCCACGCACCCGGGACAGGTTTTGGGGCGCTCGGAGCCGTTTCGGGGTTCGGGGTTCGGGATTTGGGTCAGGAGGGGCCGATTTGGGGCTTTTGGGGTCCCGCTGCCGCCCAGCCCCGAGCGCCTTGAGGGGAACGCGGGACCCCAATGGCGGCAGCGGCGGGGAGAATGCAAATGAGCGGGCGAAATTACCATATTAACGACGAAAGGCGGGGTTATGCTAATCATCCGCCTGCTGGAAAGGAGGCGGTGCCAATGCACATACAGCGGCGCGGGCGGCCAATCACAAAGCGAGGCGGGAAAAAATGCGATGGGCGGGGCTATGAAGCCACTATGCGATGCTATTTGCATAAAGGGGCGCGGTTATGCACATTTCCTGAGTCGCCACGCGCGCAGTGCATGCTGGGACGATTTTTTGGGGAGATTTTCGGGATTTTAGGGGCCGGTACGCGCCGAACGCGGGAGGGAAGCGCGGGACGGGGCGGGGAAGGCGGCCGGGAGCGGGGCCGGGCGGGGCGGCGGCGGCGCGGGGGTGTCCGTGAGGTGCGGGCGGGGCCGGTGCGCGGCCGGCGCGGGGCCGGAGCGGGATCCGGTATCGCTTCTCGGCCTTTTGGCTAAGATCAAGTGTAGTATCTGTTCTTATCAGTTTAATATCTGATACGTCCTCGATGAGAGGACTTCATATTAAACGGATTTTTGGGCTCGGGAGTTGGACCCGGAGCTTGCTCCCTCCGCTCCGCGCATCGTGCCGGTATTGCAGTGCCTCCGGGAACGGTGCACCCCTCGGGGACCTGTGCCGGTGAACAGCAGATGAGATGATCACAATCGCGGTTCCGTGGCGGCAGCAGCCTCGGCGCCTCCGGGAGCGGCGCGCCCGCCCGGTTCTGTTGTTGTAGATCAATAAATGCAGACCGCTCTGAGGGCTCGTGCCGGTTCTCCGGCCCCGGTTCGGTACCGGATCCGCCCCGCGGGAGCCCCGGGGCTCCGCTCCGCCCGTCGCGCCGCGAAATGGCGGCGCCTGCCCCTTCCTGAGGTTCAACTCCATCATTTCGGCGCTTTCCGGGTGAAAGCGGGGCTTGACGAGAATGATAATAAGTGTTAACGATGCTTAAAGAACGTACAAGGCGGTTTGAAGGGTTTTATTAAATGAATCAGTGAATTCACAACAGCGATAACGGGCGGGGGGGGCCACACGTTTCCTGGGGGAAACGCCTCCCACTCTCCGCCTCCGCGCTTCTTCCTCGCCGGGTTTCGTTTTTAAACGAAATAAATCTCGTTTATTTTCTGTATTTTAGGCGTTTTTAACCATTTTCCCGCGCCGGCGGCCCCGCTCGTCCCGCTTCACGCAGCAAAACAAAATGGCGGCGGGCGGGCGGGCGGGAAACTGCGCGTCAGGCGAGCGCCCCCCCCCCCCCCCCCCGCCAATCTTCACCCTCAGCCGCCAATCGGAGCGCGGCTTTTTCGCCGTCGCTGGGCAGAACAGAGCGGCCGCGGCCAATTAGAAAATCCGAGCGGCGTGGCGCGGCCGCTCGGAGGGAAGGGAGGGGAAGAGGCGCAAGAAGGGAAGAGGGGAAGAGGCGCCGCCGCCACATCGGGAGCGAGCGTTGCGCACGTAGGTGGGGCCGAGGGGGAAAGGGAGGGGAGAGCGGCGCGCGGCACGGCGCCTGCGCGCGGCGCGCGCCGCCCTTCCCGCGCACGCGCCGCGCCTGCGCCGTGAGGCGGCGCGGGAGGGGCCGGGCGGCGGCGCAGGCGCGGCTGAGGCGGCGGCGGCGGCGGCGGCGGCGGGAGCGGGACGGGCCCGGCGATCGCTCCGCGCTCCGGCCGCCCCCTGCCCTCCCTGCGGCGCTCCCGCGCGGCGCTCCCGCCTCGCGCTCTCGCTCGCTTCTCCCGCTCCCCGCTCCCCGTCCCTTCTCCGCCCCCTTCCTTCCGCCCCTGCCCTCCCCTCAGTCTCCGCCCCGCGGCCGCCTCAGGCCCGGCCCGGCCTCGCGCTCCGGCCTCGCCGCCGCCGCCGCCTCGGCGCGCCCGCGCTCCTTGCGCTTCCCTTCCCCTCCGTGCCCTCGCCCCCCGGCCCGTTCCCCGCGCGGCGGCCCCGCCATGGACGTGAAGCGGCTGAAGGTGACCGAGCTGCGGGCCGAGCTGGGCCGGCGCGGCCTGGACGCGCGCGGGCTGAAGGTGGAGCTGGCGCAGCGGCTGCAGGAGGCGCTGGACGCGGAGATGTTGGCGGCGGGGCCCGAGGAGGGCGGCGGCGGCGGCGGCGGCGGAGGAGGAGGAGGCGGCGGAGGAGCAGCGGCCGCCTCGAGCGGCGCCGCGGGGGAAGCGGGGCCGGCCGGAGGCCCCGGCGGGCGGCCCCGCGGAGAGGAGGAGGAGGAGGAGGAGGAGGAAGAGGAGGAGGAGGAGGAGGAGGAGGAGGAGGATGAAGAAGCGCTGCTCGCCGATGAGGACGAGGCGGCCGCCGCCGCCAGCGCGGCCCCCGAAGCGGCGGCCCCGGCCCCGGCCGGCCCCCCCCGGGAGGAGGAGGAGGAGGAGGAGGAGGAGGAGGAAGAGGCGGCCCCGGCCGAGCCCGCGGGGCCGGAGCCGCAGGAGCCGCAGGAGCCGCAGGAGCAGCAGGAGCAGCAGGAGCAGCAGGAGGCGGCGGCCGAGGCGGGAGCAGCAGCAGCAGCAGCAGCAGCAGCAGGAGGAGGAAGCGGCGGCGTGAACGGCGCCGAGCGGCCGCCCGAGGAGGCGCCCAGCGGGGATGAAGCGGCCCCGGCCGAGGCCAAGGAGGAGGAGGCGGCGGGTGAGCGGCGGGGACGGGAAGGGAGCCCCGGGAACGGGAGAGGAACAACGGGAACGGGAACGGGAGAGGAACAACGGGAACGGGAACGGGAGAGGAACAACGGGAACGGGAACGGGAGAGGAACAACGGGAACGGGAGCCCGGGAATGGGAAAGGAACCCTGGGAACAGGAACGGGATCCTCGGGAGCGATCCCCGGGAACGGGAGAGGAACAACGGGAACGGGAACGGGAGCCTTGGGAGCGATCCCCGGGAACGGGAAAGGAACACCGGGAACGAGAGCCCGGGAATGGGAAAGGGAACCGGGAACCGGGAACGAGACCCCGGGATCCTCGGGAGAGAGCCCCGGGAATGGGAGAGGAGCACCGGGAATGGGAAAGGAACCCCGGGAACGGGAACGGGAGAGGAACCCCGGGAACGAGAGCCCCGGGAACGGGAAAGGAGCACAGGGAATGGGAAAGGGAACCGGGAATGGGAAACGAGCCCCGGGAACGGGAAAGGAGCACCGGGAACCGGGAACGAGACCCCGGGAGACTCGGGAGCGATCCCCGGGAACGGGAACGGGAAAGGAACCCCGGGTACCGGGAACGAGACCCCGGCATGCTCGGGAGAGGAGCCCCGGGACCGGGAAAAGAGCCCCGGGATCCTCGGGAGGGATGAACGGGAACGGGACCCCGAGAATGAGAAAGGAACACCGGGAACCGGGAACGGGATCCTTGGGAGCGATCCCCGGGAACGGGAGAGGAACCCCCAGAACCGGGATAGAAACTCTGGGACCGGGAAAAGAAACCCCGGGACCGGGAAAGGAGCCCCGGGATCCTCGGGAGGGATGAACGGGAACGGGACCCCCGGGACCGGGATAAGAAACCCCCAGAACCGGGAAAGGAGCCCCGGGAGGGGCCCGCAAAGCTCGGGAGGGATCCCCAAAAATCGGGATAAAAACCGGGAAAGGCTCCGGGAGGGATCCCGAAAACTGGGATAAAAAACCCAAAATTGGGATAAAATCAGGATAAAATCTCATTTCCCACTAGAAAAATTGGGGATTTGGGGAAATTGGGGAAAACCATGAGGGGAAAAGTCCAGGTTTTTAAGGGATAAATTTGGGATGTGAGAAAATTCAGCTTTGGGAGGGAAAAATTCTGATTTTGGAGGGAAAATGTAGATTTTTGAGGGGAAATGTGGATTTTTGGAGAGAAAATCTGGATTTTTTTGAGGGAAAAAACTGGATTTTTTAAAGGGAAAATCCTGGCTTTTGATGGAAAATAGTGAATTTTTGATGGGAAAATCCTGGGATTTGAGGAAAAAAATTCTCATTTTGAAGGAAATAATCTGATTTTTGATGGGAAAAATCTGATTTGGGGAGGATTTGTAGAGCTTGGATCACCATGGGACGTAATTTTATTGGGAATAAAATGAAATTATTTGCATTTTGTCCCAAACTTTGATTTTTTTGGGATAAGAGCTGGAAAATTTCCATTGCAGGACATTGAGAAAATATAACTTGGATTTTCTGGGAATATTTGCACTTGTTGGATTTTTGGGGATTTTTTTGGCCAAGCAAAGGGAAAAACTGAGAATTTTTTGTGTTTCCTTGGATTTTCCTGTTGGATTTTTTCTTTTTTTTTTCCTTTGGATTTTCCAGTTTTTAGTGAACCAATGGATTTTGAGCCGGAATTTTATCTTTTTCGTGAAAAATCCCAGGGGAATTTGACTTTTTTTTGAGGAAAATTCATTCAAACCCCAAGAATTTCACAAAATTTAATTCATTTTTAAGGAAAAAAATAAGAATTTTACGCACTTTTCACGACTCTAAAAACTGGGAAAATCCAAAATCTTAATGGAAAGCTTTGATTGAAGGAATTTTTGAGGAAAAAAATCTGAATTTTAACGGCATTTCATCCTTCAAATCCTGGAGAAATCCATTAAAGCTCCAAGATTTTAATGGAAGACTCAGCTTTAATTTGATGTTTAAGGGGGAAAAAAAGAAATTTCAACCGGTTTTTGTCCCTGCAAATCTGAAATTTCGTTAAAATTCCCAAATTTCCCAGGAATTTTTGATTTAATTTACTTTGAGGAGATTTTAATCTTTCTAAAACCAAAAATTCCCGTTAAACCTTTGCCATTCTCATGGAATATTTGGTTTAAATTCAACTTTTAACAAAAAAACCCAAATACATCTGAATTTTAACCGTTTTTTTTCCAGGAAATTGGGTTTCTTGGGAATAGCTGAGATATTTTGGGGTGAAATCAGTAAAATTAGGGATTTTTTTTGGTCTGAAATCAGTAAAATCACGGATTTTTTGCAGTGAAATCAGTAAAATTGGGGATTTTTGGGATGAAATTTGTAAAATCAGTAAAATTGGCTTTTTTGGGGTAAAATCGGTTTTTTTTCAGGGTGAAATCAGTAAAATCAGGATTTTTTGGAATGTCTTGGGATAAAATCAGGGATTTTTTGGGATTAAATAAGTAAAATAATGATCTTTTGGGGGTGAAATCAGTAAAATCAGGGATTTTTGGGGATGCTTTGGGATAAAATCAGGGATTTTTTTGGGTAAAATTGGTGAAATCAGTAAAATCAGGGATTTTTGGGGTAAAATCAGGGATTTTGGGAGGTTAAATCATTAAAATCTGGGATATTTTTGGGGTGAATTCGGTAAAATCAGGGATTTTTGGGGTAAAATCAGGGATCTTTTGGGGCTGTGTTGGGGTAAAATCAGGGATATTTTGGAATAAAATCAGGGATCTTCTGGGGTGAAATCTGGGATACTTTAGAGTGAAACCAGGGGTTTTTTGGGGTTAAACTGGGGCTGGTTTGGGTTAAACCCAGTTGGTTTGGGTTAAACCCGGCCTGCTTTGGGGCTGGTTTGGGTTAACCCGGGTTGTTTTGGGGCTGGTTTGGGTTAAACCAGGCCTGGTCTGGGTTAACCCGGGTTGGTTTGGAGCTGGTCTGGGTTAAACCCAGGCTGGTTTGGGCTGGTTTGGGTTAAACCCGGGTTGGTTTGGGGCTGGTCTGGGTTAACCCGGGTTGTTTTGGGGCTGGTCTGGGTTAACCCGGGTTGTTTTGGGGCTGGTTTGGGGTGGTTTGGGTTAACCCAGGCTGGTTTGGGGCTAGTTTGGGCTGGTTTGGGTTGATCCAGGCCTGGTGTGGGTTAACCCGCCTGTCCTGCCTGTCCAGGTGAGGAGGAGGAGGACAAGGCCAGGGCTGGTTTGGGTTAAACTCGGGCTGTTTTGGGGCTGGTTTGGGCTGGTTTGGGCTGGTTTGGGTTAACCCAGGCTGGTTTGGGGCTGGTTTGGGCTGGTTTGGGTTAACCCAGGCTGTTTTGGGGCTGGTTTGGGCTGGTTTGGGCTGGTTTGGGTTAACCCAGGCTGGTTTGGGTTGATCCAGGCCTGGTGTGGGTTAACCCGCCTGTCCTGCCCGTGCAGGTGAGGAGGAGGAGGACAAGGCCAGGGCTGGTTTGGGTTAACCCAGGCTGGTTTGGGGCTGGTTTGGGCTGGTTTGGGTTAACCCAGGCCTGGTCTGGGTTAACCCGCCTGTCCTGCCCGTGCAGGTGAGGAGGAGGAGGACAAGGCCAAGGCTGGTTTGGGTTAAACTCGGGCTGTTTTGGGGCTGGTTTGGGTTAACCCAGGCTGGTTTGGGTTAACCCAGGCTGGTTTGGGGCTGGTTTGGGCTGGTTTGGGTTAACCCAGGCCTGGTCTGGGTTAACCTGCCTGTCCTGCCCGTGCAGGCGAGGAGGAGGAGGACAAGGCCGGGGCTGGTTTGGGTTAAACTCGGGCTGTTTTGGGGCTGGTTTGGGCTGGTTTGGGTTAACCCAGGCTGGTTTGGGTTGATCCAGGCCTGGTGTGGGTTAACCCGCCTGTCCTGCCCGTGCAGGTGAGGAGGAGGAGGACAAGGCCAGGGCTGGTTTGGGTTAAACTCGGGCTGGTTTGGGTTAACCCAGGCTGGTTTGGGTTAAACCCGGGGTGTTTTGGGGCTGGTTTGGGCTGGTTTGGGTTAACCCAGGCTGGTTTGGGGCTAGTTTGGGCTGGTTTGGGTTAACCCAGGCCTGGTGTGGGTTAACCCGCCTGTCCTGCCTGTCCAGGTGAGGAGGAGGAGGACAAGGCCGGGGCTGGTTTGGGTTAACCCAGGCTGGTTTGGGGCTAGTTTGGGCTGGTTTGGGTTAACCCAGGCTGGTTTGGGGCTGGTTTGGGCTGGTTTGGGTTAACCCGGGTTGTTTTGGGGCTGGTGTGGGTTAACCCGCCTGTCCTGCCTGTCCAGGTGAGGAGGAGGAGGACAAGGCCAAGGCCGAGGCCGAGCGCCGGGGGCTGAAGCGGCTGCGGGACGAGAAGGACGAGCACGGCCGCGCCTACCACGAGTTCCGCGAGGAGGCCTACACCAGCCGGTGGGAATTCCCGCCATTCCCGCCAATTCCCGCCAATTCCCGCCATTCCCAGCATTCCCACCATTCCCAGCATTCCCACCATTCCCGCCAATTCCTTCCATTCCCACCATTCCTGCCATTCCCACCATTCCTGCCATTCCCACCATTCCTGCCAATTCCCGCCAATTCCTGCCAATTCCCGGCGATTCCCGCCAATTCCCGCCATTCCCACCATTCCCACCATTCCCGCCAATTCCCGCCATTCCCACCCATTCCCGCCATTCCCGGCCATTCCCAGCAATTCCCGCCATTCCTGCCAATTCCCACCATTCCCGGCCATTCCCGCCATTCCCGGCCATTCCCAGCAATTCCCGCCATTCCCGCCATTCCCGGCCATTCCCGCCATTCCCAGCTATTCCCGCCATTCCCGGCCATTCCCGCCAATTCCTTCCATTCCCGCCAATTCCCGCCAATTCCCGCCAATTCCCGCCAATTCCCACCATTCCCGCCAATTCCCGCCAATTCCTTCCATTCCCACCATTCCCACCATTCCCACCATTCCCAGCCATTCCCAGCATTCCCACCATTCCCGCCATTCCCAGCATTCCCGCCATTCCCGCCATTCCCGCCATTCCCGCCATTCCCGCCATTCCCGCCATTCCCGGCCATTCCCGCCAATTCCCGCCATTCCCACCATTCCCACCATTCCCACCATTCCTGGGCTCTTCCCAGGGATTAACTGGCATTTCCTGGGCGCTGCCGGGCATTAACTGGGCAATAACTGCAATTTCTGGGTGTTTCCTCCCATTTCCTGGCGTTTCCTGGAATTTCCTGGGAATTTCTGGGGCATTTCCTCCCATTTTGTGGCTTTTCCTGAAATTTCCTGGGCATTTCCTGCCATTTCCTGGCACTTCCTGGGCATTTCCCGGGCATTTCCTGGCATTTCCTCTCATTTCCTGCCATTTCCTGGCACTTCCTGGGCATTTCCCGGGCATTTCCCAACTATCTGGGACATCCAGGCCTTGAGGAAGTTCTCTGGAAATGTTGGGAATTTTTTGCAGCTTTTTTTCAGAATTTGTTTGCTTTTTAAAATGCTTTTTTAAGACTTTTTTTAGAATTTTTATTCAGAATTTTCATCTGATATTTTTTAGGTTTTTTATTAGATTTTTTTTCTGATATTTTTCAGAATTTTTGGGAATTTCTGGATTTTTTTTTCAGAATTTTAAAATATTTTTTTAGAACTTTCAAAGAACATTTTGGAATTTACTCAGATTTTTTTTTTTTTCCCTCTTTCTCTGGAATTTTTCTTTCTGCGTTTTTTCAGAATTAAGAAAAAAAATCCGATTTTTTTCTGATTTTTTTGGTGGATTCCTTTGAGTTTTCTGGGGGTTTTGGGGCTTGGGATCACCCCAGGAAGATTTTCCCCCTCAGAATTTGGGATTTGCCTCCAGGAATTTGGGATTTTTCCCAAACTTTGCCGTTTCCCCCCCAGATCCAAATCTCCGCCGCCGCCCGAGGAGGAGCCGCCGGAGGGGGAGGAGGACGAGACCCTGGTGATCCTGGACACCTGTACGGGAATCTGGGAATTCTGGGAATTTTGGGAATTTTTGGGGATTCTGGGAGGTGCCTTTTGGGACTCCGGGCGTTTCTCAGGGATTTTTGGAATTTGGGGCCGTTTTTGGGGGGCATCCTTTGGAATTGGGGAGGGGATTTTGAGACCGTCCGGGGTTTTTTTGTGGGATTTGGGAATGATTTGGGATTTTTTTTGGGATGATTGGAAGTTTTTTGGTCCATCCGAGATGTGTTTGGTGAAAAAAAATTCAGGAATTTTGGGATTTGAGGTGACTTCGCCTCGATCGCAGGCAGAATTTTGGGGGAATTTTGGGGATTTTGGTTTGGATTTGGGGTGGGAATGCAGAATTCCAGGTGGAGTTTTGGGATCCTTTGAGCCACTTTGGAATTTGAGTTGGGTTTGAGCCGCCCCAATGGGAATTTTTGGGAATATTTGAGCCGATTGTTGATCCAAGGCGTTTCTACCTTAATCCCAGGTGGGATTTTGGGCTGAATTTGGGGATTTTGGTGCCGTTTTCAGGGATTTTTGGTGAATTTGGGGGTTTTGGTGCCGTTTTCAGGGATTTTGGGTGAATTTGGGGGTTTTGGTGCCGTTTTCAGGGATTTTTGGTGAATTTGGGGGTTTTGGTGCCATTTTCAGGGATTTTGGGGTGGATTTGGGGATTTTGGTGCCGTTTTCAGGGATTTTGGGTGAATTTGGGGATTTTGGTGCCGTTTTCAGGGATTTTGGGTGGGTTTGAAGAATTCCAGGTGGAATTTTGGGCCGCCCCAATGCGAATCCCGGGGCAATTCCAGGATTTTTATTTTGGGGGTCGCCCTGCCTCGACGGCAGCCAGGATTTTGGGGTGAATTTGGGGATTTTGGTGCCGTTTTCAGGGATTTGGGGTGGATTTGGGGATTTTGGTGCCGTTTTCAGGGATTTGGGGTGGATTTGGGGATTTTGGTGCCGTTTTCAGGGATTTGGGGTGGATTTGAGGGTTTTGGTGCCGTTTTCAGGGATTTTTGGGGTGGATTCGGAGGTTTTGGTGCCATTTTCAGGGATTTTGGGGTGGATTTGGGGGTTTTGGTGCCGTTTTCAGGAATTTTGGGGTGGATTCTGAGGTTTTGGTGCCGTTTTCAGGGATTTTGGGGTGGATTTGGGGGTTTTGGTGCCGTTTTCAGGGATTTTGGGGTGGATTTGAGGGTTTTGGTGCCGTTTTCAGGGATTTTGGGTGGATTTGGGGGTTTTGGTGCCGTTTTCAGGAATTTTGGGGTGAATTTGGGGGTTTTGGTGCCGTTTTCAGGAATTTTGGGGTGGATTCTGAGGTTTTGGTGCCGTTTTCAGGGATTTTGGGGTGGATTTGAGGGTTTTGGTGCCATTTTCAGGGATTTTGGGCTGAATTTGGGGATTTTGGTGCCGTTTTCAGGGATTTTGGGTGAATTTGGGGGTTTTGGTGCCGTTTTCAGGGATTTGGGTTGGGTTTGAAGAATTCCAGGTGGAATTTTGGGCCGCCCCAATGCGAATCCCGGGGCAATTCCAGGATTTTTGGTTTTGGGGTCGCCGTGCCTCGATGCCAGCCGGGATTTTGGGGTGGATTCGGGGGTTTTGGTGCCGTTTTCAGGGATTTTGGGGTGGATTTGAGGGTTTTGGTGCCATTTTCAGGGATTTTGGGGTGGGGTTGGGGATTTTGGTGCCGTTTTCAGGGATTTTGGGGTGGGTTGGGGGTTCTGGCGGCTCCGAGGCCGCGGTTGGAATTGGGGAATTCTCTGGGCAGACACGTCGGACCTGCAGTTCCGTGCCAGCCGGGACCGCTACGGGGGGCAGCCGCTCTTCTCCGAGCGCTTCCCGGGGCTCTGGGCCGGCGCCCGCGGCACCCACGGCGTCGCCCGCGGCCGCGTCTGCTTCCAGGCCAAGGTGGGCAACGGGAAACCGGGATCACGGGGAAATGGGGAAAAAATCACGGGGGAAATGGGGGAAATCATGGGGGAAATCATGGGGGAAATCCGGGGAATCACGGGGGGATCACGGGGAAATCAGGGGGGAAATCGGGGAAAATCACAGGGGAATCACGGGGGAAATGGGGAAAAAAATCACGGGGGAAATGGGGAAAAAAATCACGGGGGAAATGGGGAAAAAAATCACGGGGGAAATGGGGGAAAAAATCACGGGGGAAATGGGGAAATCATGGGGGAAATCATGGGGGAAATCCGGGGAATCACGGGGGGATCATGGGGAAATCATGGGGGAAATGGGGAAAAAATCACGGGGGAAATCACGGGGGAATCACGGGGAAATCACGGGGGAATCACGGGGGAATCACGGGGAAATCACGGGGGAAATCATGGGAAATCACGAGGGGAAATAATGGGAAATCATGGGAAATCACGGGGGAAATGGGGAAAAAAATCACTGGGAAAATCACAGGGGAAATGGGGGGAAATCACAGGGGAAATGGGGAAAAATCATGGGGGAAATGGGGAAAAAATCACAGGGGAAATGGGGAAAAATCATGGGGGAAAAAGTCACGGGGGAAATGGGGGAAAATCACAGGGAAATGGGGAAAAAATCACGGGGGAAATAAGGAAAAAAGTCACTGGGAAAATCACGGGGGAAATGGGGAAAAGTCATGGGGGAAATGGGGGGAAATCACTGGGGAAAAATCACAGGGAAAAATCCTTGGGTTAAAGGGGAAAAATTCCAGGGAAAATGGGAAAAATCCATAGGAAATTGGGGAAAAATTCTAGGGAAAAAGGGGAAAAATTCCTGGGCAGAAATTCCTGGGAAAAAGGGGAAAAATCATGGGGGAAATGGGGAAAAATCACAGGGAAAAAGTCCCTGGGGAAGAAGAGGAAAAATTCCAGGGAAAATGGGAAAAATCCATAGGAAATCGGGGAAAAATCCCAGGGGAAAAGGGGAAAAATTCCAGGGCAAATGGGAGAAATCTTGGGAAAAATGAGCAAAATCCAGGGGGAAAAATCCATGAAAAATGGGAAAAATGGGAAAAACGGGGAATTGCCTCGGGTTTTGGGTGTGTGGGGTTTTTGGGATTTCCCGGGCCCAGATCCGGAATTTCCCGCAGGTGTCGCAGAACCTCCCGGGGAAGGAGGGCAGCTCCGAGGTGCCGCTGCTGCGCGTGGGCTGGTCCGTGGACTTCTCCCACTCCCAGCTGGGTGAGCCCCAAATCCCCCAAAATCCCCCGAAATTCCCCGAAATCCCCTGAAATCCCCCGAAATCCCCTGAAATCCCCCTGAAATCCACCCAAAATCCCCCAAAATCCCCCAAAATCCCCCAAAATCCCCCCAAAATCCAGCCCCAATCCACCCCAAATCCAGCCGGGATCCCAAAATCCACCTCAAATCCAGCTGGGATCCCAAAATCCCCCAAAATCCCCCAAAATCCCCCAAAATCCCCCAAAATCCCCCCGAAATCCAGCCCGAATCCACCCCAAATCCAGCCGGGATCCCAAAATCCAGCCGGGATCCCAAAATCCCCCGAAATCCCCCCAAAATCCCCCTGAAATCCACCCCGAATCCAGCCCCAATCCAACCCAAATCCAGCCGGGATCCCAAAATCCAGCCGGGATCCCAAAATCCCCCCAAAATCCCCCCAAAATCCCCCTGAAATCCATCCCGAATCCAGCCAGGATCCTAAAATCCAGCCCCAATCCACCCCCAATTCACCCCAAATCCAGCCGGGATCCCAAAATCCCCCCAAAATCCAGCCCGAATCCACCTCAAATCCAGCCCAGGATCCCAAAATCCAGCCCCAAATCCCCTAAATTCCACCCCAAATCCATCCAGGATTCCCCAAATCCATCCAGGATCCCGGAATCCACCCCAAATTCCCTGAAATCCATCTCAAATCCGCCCCCAAATCCCCAAATCCGCCCCAGATTCCCCGGAATCCACCGGAAAATGCCCAAATTCCCAAATTCCCAAATTCCCTTTTTTTGCCCCGTTCAGGGGAGGACGAGTTTTCCTACGGCTTCGACGGGCGGGGGCTGAAGGTGGAAAACGGAAAATTCGAGGAATTCGGGGAGAGCTTCGGGGAAAACGACGTCATCGGCTGCTTCGCGGTGAGCACGGGGAAAAATGGGAATTCTTGGGGAAATCTGGGAAAAATGGAAATGCATGGGGAAAAACTGGGAAAATCGGGGGGGAAATGGGGGAAAAACCTGGGAAAAAAACAGGAAAAAAAGGGGAAAATAATGGAAAAACCCAGGAAAAAAGGGGAAGAACTATGGAATAAAAGAGAAAAACTGGGGAGATACCAGGAAAAAAGGGAAAAATAATGGAAAAACCCAGGAAAAAAGGGAAAAATAATGGAAAAACCCAGGAAAAATCAGGAAAAAAAGGGTAGAACCATGGAATAAAAGGGAAAAATCGGGGGAATACCAGTAAAAAAAGGGAAAAATCAGGAAAAAATCAGGAAAAAAAGGGTAGAACCATGGAATAAAAGGGAAAAATCGGGGAAATACCAGGAAAAAAGGGAAAAATAATGGAAAAACCCAGGAAAAAAGGGAAAAATCATGAAAAACTAAGGAAAAATCAGGGAAAAAAGGGAAGAAGCATGAAATAAAGGGAAAAATCGGGGAAATACCAGGAAAAAAGGGAAAAATAATGGAAAAACCCAGGAAAAATCAGGAAAAAAAGGGAAGAACCATGGAAGAAAGGGAAAAATCGGGGAAATACCAGGAAAAAAGGGAAAAATAATTGAAAAACCCAGGAAAAAAGGGAAAAGTAATGGAAAAACCCAGGAAAAATAGGGAAGAAGCATCGAATAAAGGGAAAAATTGGGGAAATACCAGGAAAAAAGGGAAAAATAATGGAAAAACCCAGGAAAAAAGGGAAAAATAATGGAAATACCAGGAAAAATCAGGGAAAAAAGGGTAGAACCATGGAATAAAAGGGAAAAATTGGGGGAATACCAGTAAAAAAAGGGAAAAATCATGAAAAAATCAGGAAAAAAAGGGTAGAACCATGGAATAAAAGGGAAAAATTGGGGAAATACCAGGAAAAAAGGGAAAAATAATGGAAAAACCCAGGAAAAATCAGGGAAAAAAGGGAAGAAGCATGGAATAAAGGGAAAAATCGGGGAAATACCAGGAAAAAAGGGAAAAACAATGGAAAAACCCAGGAAAAAAGGGAAAAATAATGGAAAATCCCAGGAAAAAAGGGAAAAATAATGGAAAAACCCAGGAAAAATAGGGAAGAAGCATGGAATAAAAGGGAAAAATCGGGGGAACACCAGTAAAAATCAGGAAAAGTCCCGGAGAAGCGTGGGCACAGGCCGGCTCCGTGCCCGCAGGACTTCGAGGGCGCCGAGCTGGTGGAGCTGTCCTTCTCCAAGAACGGGCGGGCGCTGGGCGCCGCCTTCCGCGTGGCCAAGGCGGCGCTGGGCGCGCGGGCGCTGCTGCCCCACGTGCTGTGCAAGGGCTGCGCCGTGGAGCTCAACTTCGGGCAGCGCCCCCAGCCCCTGGCGCCCGTGCCCGAGGGATTCCTCTTCATCCACGACGTGCCCGCCCCGGAGCGCGTCCGCACGCCCGCGGGGCCCCGGAGCACCGAGGAGTGCGAGGTGGGTGCCGGGGCTGGGATTGGGGATTGGGGATTGGGGATTGGGGAGGGATCTGCGGGGAATCCAGGCAGGGATCCGCGGGGAATCCGGGCAGGGATCCGCGGGGAATCCGGGCAGGGATCCGCGGGGAATTGTGGGGTTTGTCCCTCTGGATCTGCTGGGAATTCGGGCAGGGATCCGCTGGGAATTGTGGGGTTTGTCCCTCTGGATCCCCTGGGAATTGTGGGGTTTGTTCCTCTGGATCCACTGGGAATCAAGGCAGGAATCCAGTGGGAATCCGGGCAGGGATCCGCGGGGAATTGTGGGGTTTGTTCCTCTGGATCTGCTGGGAATCCGGGCAGGGATCCAGTGGGAATTGTGGTGTTTGTCCCTCTGGATCCGCTTGGAATTCCGGCAGGGATTCGCTGGGAATCTGGGTGTTTGTTCCTCTGGATCCACTGGGAATTGTGGGGTTTGTTCCTCTGGATCCACTGGGAATCCGGGTGTTTGTCCCTCTGGATTTACTGGGAGTTCTGGCAGGGATCCACTGGGAATCCGGGCATGGATCCAATGGGAATTCTGGTATTTGTCCCTTTGGATTTGCTGAGAATCTGGGCATGGATCCCCTGGGAATCCGGGCACGGATCCAATGGGAATCCGGGCATGGATCCAATGGGAATCTGGGCATGGATCCCCTGGGAATCCGGGCACGGATCCAATGGGAATCCGGGCATGGATCCAATGGGAATCCAGGCACGGATCCAATGGGAATCTGGGTGTTTGTGTCTTTGGATCCACTGGGAATCCTGGCATGGTTCCATTGGGAATCCTGGCGTGGACCCATTGGGAATCCCAGTATTGATCCCTCTGGATTCATTGGGGATTCCGATGCCCCTTTTCCCTGGATCCGTGGGGAATCCCGTGCCCCTTTTCCCTGGATCCGTGGGGAATTCCAGTCCTGATCCCCTGGGAATCGTGTGCCTGGATCCATGGGGAATCCCGTGCCCCTTTTCCCTGGATCCGTGGGAATCCCGTGCCCCTTTTCCCTGGATCCATGGGGAATCCCGTGCCCCTTTTCCCTGGATCCTTCGGGAATTCCAGGCGGGAATTCCGTGCTCTCCGCAGGTGCTGCTCATGGTGGGGCTCCCGGGCTCTGGGAAGACGCAGTGGGCACAGAAACATTCCCAGGAAAACCGGGAGAAGCGCTACAACATCCTGGGAACCGAGCGGGTCCTGCACCAGCTCAGGGTCAGCGCCGGGATCTGGGAATGTGGGAACGCTGGGAATGCTGGGAACGGTGGAATTGTGGGATCCATGGGATAATGGGATTAGGGAAATGGTGGGATCCATGGATAACGAGATCCATGGATATTGGGATCCTGAGATAATGGGGTGGGAAATCTGGGAATAATGGGGTGGTATGGGTGGGAAATTCAGGAATAATGGGATGGCAGGGGTGGGAATCTGGGAATAATGGGGTGGTATGGGTGGGAAATCTGGGAATAACGGTGTGGTACAGATGGGAAATCTGGGAATAACGGGGTGGTAGGGCTGGGAAATCCAGGAATAATGGGATGGGATAATGGGATGGCACAGCTGGGAAATCTGGGAATAACGGGGTGATACGGGTGGGAAATCCGGGAATAATGGGATGGCAGGGGTGGGAAATCTGGGAATAACGGGATGGCAGGGGTGGGAAATCTGGGAATAATGGGGTGGCAGGGGTGGGAATCTGGGAATAATGGGATGGCAGGGGTGGGAAATTCAGGAATAATGGGGTGGTATGGGTGGGAAATTCAGGAATAATGGGATGGCAGGGGTGGGAAATTCAGGAATAATGGGATGGCACAGATGGGAAATCTGGGAATAGCGGGGTGGCACGGCTGGGAAATCCGGGAATAACGGGGTGGTAGGGGTGGGAAATCCAGGAATAATGGGATGGGATAATGGGATGGAACAGCTGGGAAATCCGGGAATAATGGGGTGGTATGGGTGGGAATCTGGGAATAATGGGATGGCAGGGGTGGGAAATTTGGGAATAACGGGGTGGTACGGGTGTGAAATTCGGGAATAATGGGATGGCACAGATGGGAAATCCGGGAATAATGGGATGGCACAGATGGGAAATCTGGGAATAATGGGATGGCACAGATGGGAAATTCAGGAATAACGGGGAGGCACGGCTGGGAAATCCGGGACTAACGGGGCGGGATTTCCGGGATTCGCGGCCCGGCCGGGGCCAGCTCGTCCCCCCCGCGCTGATCCCGGCGTTCCCGAATTCCCGGATCCGCAGACGCGGGGCCCGGAGCCCGAGGAGGAGCTGGACGCGCAGAGCCGGGATCTGCTGACTCAGCAGGCGGCGCAGTGCCTTAGCAAGCTGGTGCAGATCGCGCCGCGCGCCCGCCGCAACTTCATCCTCGACCAGGTGCGGGGGCCGGGAGCGCCGGGAATGCCGGCCGGGAATGTGGGAGAGCTGGGAATGCGGGCTGGGAACGCGGGAATGCCGGCCGGGAATGTGGGAGAACTGGGAATGTGGGCTGGGAACGCGGGAATGCCGGCCGGGAACGTGGGAGAGCCGGGAATGCGGGAGAGCTGGGAATGTGGGCCTGGGAACACAAGAAAACTGGGAATGTGGGCCCGGGAATGCGGGAGAACTGGGAACACAGCAGAGCCGGGAACGCGGGAGAGCCGGGAATGTGGGAGAACTGGGAATGTGGGCCTGGGAACGCGGGAAAACTGGGAATGTGGGAGAGCCGGGAATGTGGGCCCGGGAATGTGGGAGAACTGGGAATGTGGGAGAGCCGGGAACGCGGGAGAACTGGGAATGCCGGCCCGGGAACACGGGATCACGGGCCTGGGAACACGGGAATGTGGGCCTGGGAACGCGGGAAAACCAGCCCGGGAATCTGGGAAAACCAGCCCGGGAATCTGGGAAAACCAGCCTGGGAATCTGGGAAAATGGGTCTGGGAATCCCGGAAAAAACGGTTCAGAAATCCAGGGAAAACTGGTCCCGGAATCCAGGGAAAAACAGCCTGGGAATTGGGGAAAACAGGTCCAGGAATTTGGGGAAACCAGCCTAGAAAACCAGCTCAAAAATCCAGGGAAAACCGGTTCAGGAATCTGGGAAAATGGGCACAGAAATCTGGGAGAACCAGCCCGGAAAACCAGCCCAGAAATCTGGGAAAAACAGCTCAGGAATCTAGGGAAAACTGACTCAGGAATCCAGGAAAATGGGTCCAAAAATCTGGGAAAGTGGCTCAGGAATTTGGGGAAACCAGCCCGGAAAACTGGCCCAGAAATTCAGGAAAAACCAACCCGGGAAAACCGGCTGTGGAATCTGGGAAAGTGGCTCAGGAATCTGGGAAAATGAATCCAGAAATCTGGGAGAACTGGCCCAGTTTACCCCCAAATCCCAATTTTCTTTCCCAAATCCAATTTTTTCCCCCAAACCTCATTTTTTTCCCCCCAAACCCCAATTTTTCCCCCAAAATCCCAATTTTCCCCTCAAACCTCAATTTTTTCTCCCAAAATCCCAATTTTTCCCCCAAAATCCCAATTTTTCCCCAAAACCTCAACTTTTTTCCCCCAAAAATCCCAATTTTTTCCCCCAAAATCCCAATTTTTTCCCCCAAAAATCCCAATTTTTCTCCCAAAATCCCAATTTTTCCCCGAATTCCCATTTCCCCCCAGTGCAACGTGTACAACTCGGGGCAGCGCCGGAAGCTCTCGGCCTTCAAGGGCTTTTCCCGGAAAGTCGTGGTGATCGTCCCGCCGGAGCCGGAGTGGGAGCAGCGCCTGCAGCAGCGGCGCCAGGCCGAGGGCGACGACGTCCCCGACTCCGTCATGCTGGAGATGAAAGGTGGGAAATCCCGGGAATGGGGGGGAAATCCATGGGAAATGAGGGGGAAAATCCATGGGAAATGAGGGGGGAAATCCATGGGAAATGAGGGGGAATATCCATGGGAAATGAGGGGGGAAATCCATGGAAAAGGAGGGGGAAAATCCATGGGAAATGAGGGGGGAAACGGGGGAAATCCCTGGGAAATGAGGGGGAAAATCCCTGGGAAATGAGGGGGAAAATCCATGGGAAATGAGGGGGGAAATCCATGGGAAATGAGGGGGAAAATCCATGGGAAATGAGGGGGGAAATCCATGGGAAATGAGGGGGAAAATCCATGGGAAATGAGGGGGGAAATCCATGGGAAATGAGGGGGAAGAATGGGGAAAATCCATGGAAAATGAGGGGGAAAATCCATGGGAAATGGGGGGGAAAATCCATGGGAAAGGAGGGGGGAAATCCATGGAAAATGAGGGGGAAAATCCATGGGAAATGAGGGGGAAAATCCATGGAAAAGGAGGGGGGAAATCCATGGGAAAAGAGGGGGGAAACGGGGGAAATCCCTGGGAAATGAGGGGGAAAATCCCTGGGAAATGAGGGGGAAAATCCATGGGAAATGAGGGGGGGAAATCCATGGAAAATGAGGGGGAAAATCCATTTAAAATGAGGGGGGAAAATGATGGGAAATGGGGGAAGAAATGGGTGGAAAATCCCTGGGAAACGAGGAGGAAAAACAGGGAGAATTCCTGGGAAATGAGGGGGAAAATCTGGGAAATGATGGGAAAAAATGGGGAAAATCCCTGAGAAATGAGGGGAAAAAAGGGTGGAAATCCCCGGACATCTCGCGACTCCCAGCACCGATTTTCCCCCAGTAAATTCTGACTTTTCCCCATTTCTGAGCCGTTTTCTCCGTTTCTGAACCGTTTTTCCCCATTTCTGGGCCCTCTTTTCCTGTTTTTCCCTGTGTCTAAGCCGTTTTTCCCCATTTCTGAACCATTTTTCCCCATTTCTGAGCCGTTTTTCCCATTTCTGAGCCGTTTTCTCCGTTTCTGAGCCGTTTTTCCGCATTTCTGAGCCCATTTTTGCCATTTTTCCCCATTTCTGAGCCCATTTTTCCCATTTCTGAGCCGTTCTTCCCCGTTTCTGAGCAGTTTTTTCCCGTTTTTCCCCATTTCTGAGCCCATTTTTCCCATTTCTGAGCCGTTTTCCCCCGTTTCTGAGCCGTTTTTTCCCGTCTTTTCCCATTTCTGAGCCCATTTTTCCCATTTTCCCCATTTCTGAGCCGTTCTTCCCCATTTCTGAGCAGTTTTTTCCCGTTTTTCCCCATTTCTGAGCCCATTTTTCCTGTTTCTGAGCCGTTTTTCCCCGTTTCTGAGCTGTTTTTTCCCGTTTTTCCCCATTTCTGAGCCCATTTTCCCCATTTCTGAGCCGTTCTCCCCCGTTTCTGAGCCCATTTTTCCCGTTTCCCAGCCAACTACTCGATCCCGGAGAAGAGCGAGTACGTGGACGAGGTTCTGTTCGGGGAGCTGGGCCGGGACGAGGCGGCGCCGCTGGTGCTGCGCTGGAAGGAGGAGGCGCGGAAGCAGCTGCCGCCCTCGGAGAAGCGCGGCAACCGCCGCAACAACCGCAACAAGCGCAACCGGCAGAACCGCAACCGCGGCCAGGGCTACGGTCAGCAGCGGGGAGAACGGGATAAAACTGGGGGAAAATGGGAAAAAACGGGAAAAAACGGGGTAAAAATGGGAAAAAACTGGGGAAAAATGGGATAAAACGGAGTAAAAATGGGATAAAACGGGGTAAAAATGGGAAAAAACGGGGTAAAAATGGGAAAAAACGGGGTTAAAATGGGATAAAACGGGGTTAAAATGGGAAAAAACTGGGTTAAAATGGCATAAAACGGGGTAAAAATGGGATAAAATGGGGTTAAAATGGGAAAAAACTGGGTTAAAATGGGAAAAAACGGGGTAAAAATGGGATAAAATGGGGTTAAAATGGGAAAAAACTGGGTTAAAATGGGAAAAAACGGGGTAAAAATGGGATAAAATGGGGTTAAAATGGGATAAAACGGGGTAAAAATGGGAAAAAACGGGGTAAAAATGGGAAAAAACGGGGTAAAATGGGATAAAACGGGGTAAAAATGGGAAAAAACGGGGTAAAAATGGGATAAAATGGGGTTAAAATGGGAGCTGGCAACCGCCGCAACAACCGCAACAAGCGCAACCGGCAGAACCGCAACCGCGGCCAGGGCTACGGTCAGCAGCGGGGAGAACGGGATAAAACTGGGGAAAAATGGGAAAAAACGGGGTAAAAATGGGAAAAAACGGGGTAAAAATGGGATAAAACTGGGGAAAATGGGAAAAAATGGGGTAAAAATGGGAAAAAACGGGGTAAAAATGGGATAAAACGGAGTAAAAATGGGATAAAATGGGGATAAAATGGGAAAAAACGGGGTAAAAATGGGATAAAACTGGGGAAAAATGGGAAAAAACGGGGATAAAATGGGATAAAATGGGGTTAAAATGGGATAAAATGGGGTTAAAATGGGATAAAATGGGATAAAATGGGGTTAAAATGGGATAAAATGGGGTTAAAATGGGAGCTGGCAACTGCTGCAACAACCGCAACAAGCGCAACCGGCAGAACCGCAACTGCGGCCAGGGCTACGGTCAGCAGCGGGGAAAACGGGATAAAACTGGGGAAAAATGGGAAAAAATGGGGTAAAAATGGGAAAAAACGGGGTTAATATGGGATAAAATGGGGTTAAAATGGGATAAAATGGGGTTGAAATGGGATAAAATGGGGTAAAAATGGGAAAAAATGGGGTTAAAATGGGAAAAAACGGGGTAAAAATGGGATAAAATGGGGAAAATGGGATAAAATGGAGAAAAAACTGCATTGGGCTGGATTTGAGGGTTTTGGGCTGGATTTGAGGGTTTTGGGCTGGATTTGAGGGTTTTGGTTGGGATTTGGGCTGGATTTGAGGGGTTTGGGTGGGATTTGAGGGTTTTGGTTGGGATTTGGGCTGGGTTTGAGGGTTTTGGGCCATATTTGAGGGTTTTGGTTGGGATTCGAGGGGTTTGGGGCTGGTTTGGGGCTGGTTTGGGGCTGGATTTGGGGCTGGTTTGGGGCTGGCTTTTAAGGTTTCTTTGCTGGATTTGGGGCAGGTGTGAGGGTTTGGAGCGGTATTCATGCGGGATGTGGGGATGGTTGGCGTTCCTGCTCTGACCCGTTCCCATTCCCATTTCCCGTTCCTGTTCCCATTTCCCATTCCCGTTCCCATTCCCATTCCTGTTCCCATTTCCGTTCTCGTTCCCGTTCCTGTTCCCGTTCCCATTTCCCGTTCCCATTCCCGTTCCCATTCCCATTTCCCATTCCCATTTCCCATTCCCATTCCCATTTCCCATTCCCATTTCCCATTCCCATTCCCATTTCTCATTCCCATTTCCCATTCCCATTCCCATTTCCCGTTCCCATTCCCGTTCCCATTCCCGTTCCCGTTCCCATTCCCGTTCCCATTCCCATTCCCGTTCCCATCCCCGTTCCCGTTCCCATTTCCCATTCCCATTCCCATTTCCCATTCCCATTCCCATTTCCCATTCCCATTTCCCGTTCCCATTCCCATCCCCATTCCCATTCCCATTCCCATTCCCATTCCCGTTCCCGTTCCCGTTCCCATTCCCGTTCCCGTTCCCGTTCCCGTTCCCGTTGGCTCCGCAGTCGGGGGGCAGCGCCGGGGCTACGACAGCCGCATCTACGGGGGCCAGCAGCAGCCGCAGTACTGGGGCCAGCCGGGCAACCGCGGGGTGAGCGCTGCCGGAACCTTCCGGGGCTTTCCGGAACCTTCCGGGGCTTTCCAGATCCCTCCGGGGCTTCCCGGAACCCCCCGGGGCTTTCCGGAACCTTCCGGGGCTTCCCAGAACCTTCCGGGGCTTCCCGAAACCCTCCGGGGCTTCCCGGAACCTTCCGGGGCTTTCCGGAACCTTCCGGGGCTTCCCGGAACCTTCCGGGGCTTTCTGGATCCCTCCGGGGCTTTCCGGAACCTTCCGGGGCTTTCCGGAACCTTCCGGGGCTTTCCGGAACCTTCCGGGGCTTTCCAGAACCTTCCGGGGCTTCCCGGATCCCTCCGGGGCTTTCCTGCATTCCTGGGGCGCTTCCAGGCTGGGTTGGAGCCGTTTTGGGGCAGTTTTGGGCATTTTTGGTGCGTTTCCAGCCCTCCCGGGGCGCTTCCGGAACCTTCCGGGCGTTTCCAGCCCTCCCGGGGCGCTTCTGGGCCAGGTTGGGGCAGTTTTGGGGCATTTCCGGGTCATTTTTGGGTCACTTTGGGGGCATTTCCAGGAAAATGAACATTTTTACCATCCTTCCCCAGGGCTACCGGAACTTTTACGAGCGCTACCGGGGCTACGACGATCGGTTCTACGGCCGCGACTACGACTACAACAGATACCGCGACTACTACCGGCAGTACAACCGCGAGGTGGGGCTGGACTGGGATAAACTGGGATAAACTGGGATAAACTGGGATAAACTGGGATAAACTGGGATAAACTGGGATCTACACTGGGGTTAAACTGGGATAAACTGGGATAAACTGGGATAAACTGGGATCTACACTGGGGTTAAACTGGGATAAACTGGGATAAACTGGGTTAAACTGGGATAAACTGGGTTAAACTGGGATAAACTGGGATAAACTGGGATAAACTGGGATCTACACTGGGTTAAACTGGGTTAAACTGGGATAAACTGGGATAAACTGGGTTAAACTGGGATAAACTGGGATAAACTGGGATCTGCACCGGGGTTAAACTGGGATCTACACTGGGTTAAACTGGGGTCACTACAACAGATACCGCGACTACTACCGGCAGTACAACCGCGAGGTGGGGCTGGACTGGGATAAACTGGGATAAACTGGGTTAAACTGGGATAAACTGGGTTAAACTGGGATAAACTGGGATAAACTGGGATAAACTGGGATAAACTGGGATCTGCACTGGGTTAAACTGGGATAAACTGGGATAAACTGGGATAAACTGGGTTAAACTGGGATAAACTGGGATAAACTGGGATAAACTGGGTTAAACTGGGATAAACTGGGTTAAACTGGGATAAACTGGGATCTACACTGGGTTAAACTGGGGGTACACTGGGGTCACTACAACAGATACCGCGACTACTACCGGCAGTACAACCGCGAGGTGGGGCTGGACTGGGATAAACTGGGTTAAACTGGGATAAACTGGGATCTACACTGGGTTAAACTGGGATAAACTGGGTTAAACTGGGTTAAACTGGGATCTACACTGGGTTAAACTGGGATAAACTGGGATAAACTGGGTTAAACTGGGTTAAACTGGGATAAACTGGGATAAACTGGGTTAAACTGGGATCTACACTGGGTTAAACTGGGATAAACTGGGATAAACTGGGTTAAACTGGGTTAAACTGGGTTAAACTGGGATCTACACTGGGTTAAACTGGGATAAACTGGGATAAACTGGGTTAAACTGGGATAAACTGGGTTAAACTGGGATAAACTGGGTTAAACTGGGATAAACTGGGATCTACACTGGGTTAAACTGGGATAAACTGGAATCTACACTGGGTTAAACTGGGATAAACTGGGATAAACTGGGATTTGTACCACGGTTAAACTGGGATTTGTACCAGGGTTAAACTGGGATCTGCACCGGGGTTCAACTGGGAGTTAAACTGGGATCTGCAACTGGGCTTAAACTGGGATTTACTCAGGGGTTAAACTGGGATTTATACCGGGGTTAAACTGGGGTTGAACTGGGATCTACACTGCAGTTAAACTGGGATTTATACCAGGGTTAAACTGGGATTTATACCAGGGTTAAACTGGGATTAAACTGGGATTTACACTGCAGTTAAACTGGGATTTATATCAGGGTTAAACTGGGATTGACTCTGGGGTTAAACTGGGATTTACTCGGGTTAAACTGGGATTTATATCGGGGTTAAACTGGGATTTACCCCTGGGCTACTCCAGGTTGTAAACCCCAGAAATGCCCTTGGAACTGGGGCAGTTCCAGTGTGAAATTTTGGGATTTTTGGGGTGAAATTTGAGGATTTTTGGGGGTGAAATGTAGGAATTTTTCCGGTGAAATCTGAGATGTTTTGTGATAAAATTTGGAGATTCTTGGGGTGAAATGTGGGGGGTTTTGGGACGAATTTTTGGGATTTTTTAGGTGATAGTTGAGGAATTTTGGGCTGAAATTCGGGGATGTTTGGGCTGAAATTGGGGGATTTTTGGTCTAAAATTGGGGGATTTTTGGGCTGAAATTCGGGGATGTTTGGGCTAAAATTGGGGGATTTTTGGGCTAAAATTGGGGGATTTTTGGGCTGAAATTGGGGGATGTTTGGGCTAAAATTGGGGGATTTTTGGGCTGAAATTCGGGGATTTTTGGGCTGAAATTCAGGGATTTTTGGGCTGAAATTGGGGGATTTTGGGGCTAAAATTGGGGGATTTTTGGGCTGAAATTCGGGGATGTTTGGGCTAAAATTGGGGGATTTTTGGGCTAAAATTGGGGGATTTTTGGGCTGAAATTCGGGGATTTTTGGGCTGAAATTCGGGGCTGTTTGGGCTTAAATTGGGGGATTTTTGGGCTGAAATTCGGGGATTTTTGGGCTGAAATTCGGGGATGTTTGGGCTAAAATTGGGGGATTTTTGGGCTAAAATTGGGGGATGTTTGGGCTGAAATTCGGGGATTTTTGGGCTGAAATTGGGGGATTTTTGGGCTAAAATTGGGGGATTTTTGGGCTGAAATTCGGGGATTTTTGGGCTGAAATTCGGGGATTTTTGGGCTGAAATTCGGGGATGTTTGGGCTTAAATTGGGGGATTTTTGGGCTGAAATTCGGGGATTTTTGGGCTGAAATTCAGGGATTTTTGGGCTGAAATTCAGGGATTTTTGGGCTAAAATTGGGGGATTTTTGGGCTAAAATTGGGGGATTTTTGGGCTGAAATTCGGGGATTTTTGGGCTGAAATTCGGGGATTTTTGGGGAGCTGTTTCTTGGTGGGGTTCCCTCCCAGTTGCTCCCAGTTTAACCCAGTTCCCCCCACCAGTGGCAGAACTACTACCAGGACAGAGACCGGTACTACAGGAACTACTACGGCTACCAGGGCTACCGGTGAACCCCGGCCCATCCCAAAAAATCCCGAAAATTTTGGGGAGGTGGGGGCGGGGCAGGGGTGGGGGGAGGGGAAATTAAACAAAAAAAAAAACAAAAAAAAAAAGGGGGGGAGAAAAAAAAACGGGGAGGGGGGGAGGGGCTGGAAAAATCAACGGGGGGAGGGGGAGAGAGGAAAAAAAAGTGGAAAAAAAAGGGGGGAAATGGTAAAAAAAAAAGGCAAAAAAAAAGATGGAAAATGTAAATTTTTTTTTTTAAAGTTTGTTGAAAGAATTTTGTTGTAATTGTATAAAAAAAAAAAAAAAAGAGGGAAAATGGAAAAAAAAAAAAATCCCAGGTTTTGGCGGTGGGGGAGGGGCGGAGGAGGCGAATTTAGGGGGAAAAATGGGAAAAAAGGGAAAATTTCCCTTCCTGAGGGGGTGGGGGATGGGGTTTTGGGGGGAATAAAGGGGAAAAGGGGCAAAAAGTTCCCCCCAAATCTTCCCCTCCCCCCCTCTGCATTTCCCTGGAAATCTCTGGGAAAGTTTTGGGGGATTTTGGTGGAATTTGGTGAATTTTGGGGCCATTCCCAGGGAAAAGGGGGGGGGTTGGGCCCCTCCCCCCTCAGGGGGGCGTTAATTGCTGTTAATGAGGGGGCTTTCATTAATTAAGAATTATTTTTAACAGGGGCCGGTCATTGATTGGGTTCCCTGCTTTAATCTGTTAATTAATTGCTCATGATTTTATTAATGGCTTTTTAATTACCAGAGGATCTCCATTAATTAATGGGGCTCTTTGTTAATTAACGGAGCCCCTAAAATTGGGGGTTTTTTTCCTTTAATTTTGGGGATTTTTAGGGTTAATTTTTGGGGCGTTTTTGGGGTTTTTTATTATTTTATTTTTAATTTTTTTTGTTGTGTTTTAATTTTTTTCCTTTGGGTGTTTTTCCCCCCTTTTTTCTTTGGCATTTTGGGGATTTTTTTCCTCCCTCCTCCCCTTCCCCCACCTCTTTTCCCCCCCGGAAAAAAAAAAAAACAAAAAAACAAAAAAAAAACCACCCAAATTTGGGATTTTTGGGGTGGGGGGAGGGGGCGGCGCTTTCGGGGCTTTTTTCAAATAAAACAAAAACACCCAAAAAAAAAACCAAACCATAAAAAAAACCCCCAAACCAACCCCGAAAATCCGTGAAAAAAATAGCTTTTTTTTTTTTTTTCTTTTCTTTTGTTTTTTTTCCTGGGTTTTGGGGATCCCTCCCCTCCCCCCGCCGGGTTCCACCCCCTTCCTCCCCTCTCTGCTCCCTTCCGTTCTTGGGGGTCAAAAATGACAAAAAATTCCCCAAATTTTCCCCCAGGGTGGGGGAGGGGCGGCCTCGACCCCTCCCCACCCCCTCCCCACCCCCCCAGGCCGTGTCGGGCGGTTTTTGTCCCTTTTTAGAAATAAAGAAAATTCGCTTGAGCCCAGGGCGGCCTCAGGTGCTGTTTTTGGGTTCAAAGGGGGTCTGGGGGGTTAAAAATGGGCTGGGGGAGGTTAAACTCGGTTTAAAACTGGGCTGGGGGGGTTTAAACTGGATTTAAAAGGGGTTTGGGGGGTTAAAACTGGGCTGGGGGGATTTAAACTCAGTTTAAAACTGGGCTGGGGGGATTAAACTCAGTTTAAAACTGGGCTGGGGGTGTTTAACCTGGATTTAAAAGGCTTTGGGGGGTTAAACTCAGTTTAAAACTGGGCTGGGGGGATTTAAACTGGATTTAAAAGGGGTTTGGGGGGTTAAACTCAGTTTAAAACTGGGCTGGGGGGTTTAACCTGGATTTGAAAGGCTTTGGGGGGTTAAACTCAGTTTAAAACTGGGCTGGGGGGTTTAACCTGGATTTGAAAGGCTTTGGGGGGTTAAACCCAATCAGTGGCGCTTCAAACTGGGTTTAAAAATGGGGCCAAACCTGCCCAGGTCTGGGGTTAAACCAGGGCCTGAGCTTAGGCCTGGGCCTGCTTTTATCCTTTATAAATAATTAAATGAAACTCATTGGAAAAGATTAAATTAAAACTATTTGATTGTTTTATTTCCCTGCTCCAGGCCTCAGGCCTGCCCTGGGTTGCCATGGCAACGGGCGGGCTGGGGGCGCCGCCATCTTGCTCGTGGGCGCCGTTCCTGTGGGTGCTGGGGGCGCCATTTTGGATTTGGGCGCCGCCATCTTGCTCGTGGGCGCCGTTCCTGTGGGTGCGGGGGGCGCCATTTTGGATTTGGGCGCCGCCATCTTGCTCGTGGGCGCCGTTCCTGTGGGTGCTGGAGGCGCCATTTTGGATTTGGGCGCCGCCATTTTGGGTGTGGGCCTCTTCTTCATTTTCCTCTTCCTCCTCATTTCTTCCTCCTCCTCTTCCCCATTTTTCTTCCCCCTCCTCCTCCTTCCTCCCTTTCCTCCTTTCTCCTCCTCCCCCAACCCCAAATTCCTCTCTTCCGCCCCCCACCCCACCCAAAATTCCCCCCCCCCGCTTAATTTTGGGGAACCCCCTCCCCCCACCCCAATTTTTCACCTCCCAACCCCCCAAATCCCATTTCTTTGGGGGATCCCCAAAAAAGCCCCGGCCCCGTCTGTGCCGCCAAGTGTTTATTTGGGGAGTGGGTGGGGGACACCCCAAAATTTGGGGAACCCCCCACCCCCCTTCATCCCTCCCGGGGGTCCCTTCGGGCCGGAATTGGGGTGAGGGGGGCAAACCCCTGAAGTTTGGGCTGGGGGAGGTGAGAGATGAATTCTTGGGCGTGTCCTAAAATTTGGGGAGGGGTCCCCATTTTGAGGTGGGGGGGTGGAGAGTGATGGGGGGAGGGGGAATTTTGGGGTGATTTTTGGGGGGGCGTTTCCAGAACCTTCCCTGAGTCCATCCTCAAAGCTTTTTGGGGTTGGGGGAACCCCAAAAAACCACCCGAAACCCCCCAAATTTTGAGCTGGGACCACCCCAGCACTTTTTTAGGGGGGATCCCAAATTTAGGGGGGTGGTCCAGCTATGGGGGGGGACCCCAAAACTCCCAAATTACCCCCACCCCCCCTCCCTCATTTCTGCCTCATTTTTGGGGTGAAATGGCCCCGGAATTTCACGGGGGTGGCCCGAAATGTGAGCGGGGAGACTCGGGATTTTTGGGGAGGCTCCGCAGGGTTTTGGGGCGCTCAGAGGAGGGCGCAGAAGAATTTCTTCTCGCGGAAGGGATTCTCGGAGGTGGGCACGGGCGTGAGCAGCGGGTCCTCGCAGGCGTGCGCCTCGCAGTAGCTGAGCAGCTCCGCCGCCGCCTTGGACACCTGCGAGCCCAAAAATACACCTGGGAGCTCAAAATACACCTGGGAACCCCAAATTCACCTGGGAACCTCAAAAATCATATCTGGGAGGTCAAAAATACACCTGCGAGCCCAAAAATACACCTGGGAAACCCAAAAATACACCTGGGAACCTCAAAAATCATATCTGGGAGGTCAGAAATACACCTGGGAAACCCAAAAATACACCTGGGAACCCCAAATTCACCTGGGAACCCCAAAAATACACCTGGGAGGTCAAAAATACACCTGGGAAACCCAAAATTACACCTGGCAACCTCAAAAATACACCTGGGAACCCCAAATTCACCTGGGAACCCCAAAAATACACCTGGGAGGTCAAAAATACACCTGGGAGCTCAAAATACACCTGGGAACCCCAAATTCACCTGGGAACCTCAAAAATCATATCTGGGAGGTCAAAAATACACCTGGGAGTCCAAAAATACACCTGGGAAACCCAAAAACACACCTGGGAAACCCAAAAACACACCTGGGAACCTCAAAAATCATATCTGGGAACCCCAAATTCACCTGGGAACCTCAAAAATCATATCTGTGAGGTCAAAAATACACCTGGGAAACCCAAAAATGCACCTGGGAGCCCAAAATTCACCTGGGAGCCCAGAAATACACCTGGGAGCCCCAAAAATATACCTGGGAACCACAAATTCACCTGGGAACCTCAAAAGTAACATCTGGGAGGTCAAAAATACACCTGGGAAACCCAAAAATACACCTGGGAGCCCCCAAAATCACATCTTTTCCCCATTTTTCACCTTCCCCCCTTTTCCCTGTTTTTTCCCTATTTCCCCCCAATTTTTTCTCATTTTCCCCTTTCCCCCCATTTTTCTCCTTTTTCCCACAATTTTTCAAGTTTCCCCCCGCTTTTTCCCCCGTTTCTCCACATTTTCCTCATTTATGCCCATTTTTCCCCTTTTTCACAGTTTTCCCTTGTTTTTTTTCCCATTTCCCCCCTTTTTTCCCCCTTTCCCCCCCTTTTTTCCCCATTTATTGCCATTTTCCCCCTTTTCCCCCATTTCCCTCCATTTTCCCCATTTTTTTCCCATTTTCCCTTTTTTTTCCCCATTTATTCCCATTTTTCCCCTTTCTCACAGTTTTCCCTGTTTTTTTCCCATTTTCAACCTTTTTTCCCCATTTATTCCCATTTTCCCCGTTTTTTTCCCATTTTCCGTTCTTTTTCCCCATTTATTCCTATTTTTCCCCTTTTTCACAGTTTTCTCTGGTTTTTTTTACCATTTTCAACCTTTTTCCCCATTTATTCCCATTTTCCCCCTTTTTCACAGTTCTCCCCTGTTTGTTTTCACATTTTCCCCCTTTTTTCCCCATTTATTCCCATTTTCCTCTTTTTCAGTTTTTCCCTGGCTTTTTTCCCATTTTCCCCTTTTTTTCCCCATTTTCCCCCCCCTTTTTTCCCCATTTATTCCCATTTTCCCCCTTTTTCGGTTTTTCCCTGTTTTTTCCCATTTCCCCCCCTTTTTCCCCATTTTCCCCCTTTTTCACAGTTTCTCCCTGTTTCTTTCCCCCATTTCCCCCTTTCCCCCTTTTTTCCCGTTTTCCCGTGTTTTTTTTTCCCCTTTTCCCCCTTTTTTCCCGTTTTCCCGTGTTTTTCCCCCAAACCTTGACCCGGCAGAGGCTGGCCTCGATCTTCAGCTGCTCCACCATTTTCCGGGCCTGGCCCACGCTCAGGGTGCTGCTGGGGGGGGCCTCGCCCTTCATGGGGGGGCTGCGGGGGCACCCCAAATTTGGGACCCCCCCCAAAAAACCCTCCAAAAAAATACAAAAAACCCCCCAAAAAATCCCACCCAAAAATTAAAAATACAAACCGAAAAAATCCCCCATAAATGTGATATTTCCCCTCTAAAAAATAAAAATAAGAATAATAAATTCTTCACCAAAATTCTAAATTAACCCCTCGGACCAGAATTTGGGAGCCTCCCCAAAAAATCCCAAACACCCCCCCCCAAAAACAAAAAACTCAAAAAGAACCTGAAAAAATTTAAAAAACCACAAAAAAAAGGAAATATTAAGAAAAAAACGCCAAATCCCCAATGCAAACGGCATTCCCACCCCAAATCCTCCTGGAAAAATCCCAAATTTCCCCCAAATCCATAAACGAAAAATCAATCCCAAATCCCCTCTCCCCACCCCAAATTTCCACCCCCAATTCTGCCCCCCAAAATTCCCTCCCCCGCCCCCAGCCCCCCAAATTTCACCCCAAATCCCCTCCCCCCCCCCAAATCTCCCCGGATTTTGGGGGTTTCGCCCCCTCCCCCACCCCAAATCTCGGCGGATTTTGGGGGTTTCGCCCCCTCCCCCACCCCAAATCTCGGCGGATTTTGGGGGTTTCGCCCCCTCCCCCCCCCCCAAATCTCGGCGGATTTTGGGGGTTTCGCCCCCTCCCCCCGCCCCTCCCCCACCTCTGCGGGTCCCGCGGCCGCTCCGCTCCCGGCGATGCTCGGAGGGGGCGGGGCCGGGCCGGGGCGGGGCTTAGAGACCCTCCCCCGCCATTTTGACCCCTCCCCACCCCAAATCCTTCCGGCCCCCCAAAATCCCCCCAAAATTCACCCCAAAGCCCCCCCCCCGGCCACGCCCATCCCCTCGGGACCCCCCAAAGCTCCCCCAGGAACCCCCGGTGCCCTCAGGGAATCCCCCCGGACCCCTGAGGACCCGAAAGCGCCACAAAATGCCCCAAAATGGCCCAAAATGGCCCAAAATGGCCCAAAATTGCCCCAAATCCGCCGTTGCCATGGAAACGGGGCGGGGCCCGGGGGCCGCAGTGGGCGGGGCCAAGGGAGCGCTGTTAATTATGCAGGAGGGCGGGGCCAAGGGGAGTTCTGACCAATGGGGTTCGGAGTGGGCGGGGCCCGCGCCCGGAAGGGGCGGGGCGGGGGCGGGGCCAGGGCGTGGCGGGAAGCGGGAGGCGCCGGCGGTCGGTAAGGGCGCGGGAGCGCCAAAAAAACCCAAAATTGCCCCAAAAATCCGCCCCGAAAGGCCGGAAACCGCCCTCAAAACCTCCGGAATCGCATCCGGGACCCTCGGGAAGCCCCGGGGGGCCGGAAACGCGAAAAAATTCCCTGAGAAACTCCTCGGGAATGGCGGAATTCCCCCCGCGAGCCCAAAATTGGCCCCAAAATCCGCAAAATTTGCCCCAAAATCCTTCCCAGATCCCCTCCAGGACCAGTTGAATCCCCTCCTTTCCCCGGATATTCCCCAAAATCGCCCTAAAATGCCCCAAAAATCTCCCGGAATCCTCCCAAAATTTCCAAAAATCTCCTGAAATTCCCAAAAATCTCCTGAAATTCTCAAAAATCTCCTGAAATTCCCAAAAATCTCCTGAAATTCCCAAAAATCTTCTGAAATTCCCCAAATCTCCTCGAATCCCCCCAAAAATCTGCTGAAATCCCCCAAAAATCTCCCAAAAATCCCCAAAAAATCTCCCAAAAAATCCCCAAAAATCTCCTGAATTCCCGAAAAATCTCTCCAAAATTCCCCAAATTCTCCCAAAATCCCCAAAAATCTCCCCAAATCCCCAAACTCCTCCCTGGGATCCCACCCCCGCGAGTCGGGAGGGGGGATGGGAAATTTGGGAATTCCGCCCCAATTTTGGGGTGGGGCCGCCCCTCCCCCCCCTCCCCTCTGCCCCGAATTCCGAATTTTGGGCTCGGGGAGGGAATTTGGGGTTTTCCCCTCGGATTTTGGGAACGGGGCCGGAATTTTGGGATGGAAATTTTGGGGTTGGGAATTTTTTAGGGAGGGAATTTTGGAGAGGGAGTTTTTGGGGAAGGAATTCTGGGGAGGGAATTTTGGGGTTCCCCCACAGATTTTGGGAATGGTGGGAGGGGATTTTGGGGTTGGGTTGGAATTTTTAGGGAGGGAATTTTGGGGAGGGAATTTTGGGATTTCTTCCACAGATTTTAGGGTGGGCCCCGAAATTTTTGGGGAAGGAATTTTGGGGCCTGGAATTTTCGGGGAGGGAATTTTGGGAGGGGGGGGGAAATCTTGGGGTTCCTCCACCGAATTTGGGGAGGGAATTTTGGGGTTGGGGCTTGGAATTTTGGGGTGGGAATTTTGGGGTTCCTCCACCACCGATTTCGGGGTGCGAGAGGGGATTTTGGGGAGGTAATTTTGGGGTTGGGGGCCTGGAATTTTGGGGTGCGAATTCTGGGGTTGGGGACCGAAATTTCTGGGGAGGGAATTTTGGGGTGAGGGAGGGGATTTTGGGGTTCCCCCACAGATTTTGGGGTGGGAGAGGCGATTTTGGGGAGGGAATTTTGGGGTTCCTCCACAAATTTTGGGGAGGGAATTTTGGGGTTCCCCCACCTCAAATTTTGGGATGGGGGAGGGGATTTTGGGGCTGGGACCGAAATTTCTGGGGAGGGAATTTTGGGGTGGGGGAGGAGGTTTTGGGGTGGGAATTTTGGGGCTGGGACCTGGAATTTTGGGGTGCGGGAGGAGGTTTCGGGGAGGGAATTTTTGGGTTGGGGCCTGGAATTTTGGGGTGGGGGAGGGGGTTTCGGGGTGGGAATTTTGGGGTTGGGGACCGAAATTTCTGGGGTGGGAATTTTTGGGTTGGGGCCTGGAATTTCGGGGAGGGAATTTTTGGGTTGGGGCCTGGAATTTTGGGGAGGGAATTTTGGGGTGAGGGAGGGAATTTTGAGGAGGGAATTTTGGGGTGGGGGAGGAGGTTTCGGGGAGGGAATTTTGGGGTGGGGGAGGGGGTTTCGGGGTGGGAATTTTGGGGTTGGGGACCGAAATTTCTGGGGTGGGAATTTTTGGGTTGGGGCCTGGAATTTTGGGGTGGGAATTTTTGGGTTGGGGCCTGGAATTTTGGGGTGGGAATTTTTGGGTTGGGGCCGGGAATTTTGGGGAGGGAATTTTGGGGAGGGAATTTTGGGGTGAGGGAGGTGATTTCGGGGTGGGAATTTTGGGACAGCGTCCCGAAATTCCTTTATTTCCCTGGCGGGCGGGGTGGGGCGCAGCCCTTCCCCACCCTCCCCACCCTCCCCTCCCTCCGTCCGCAGCTCGTCCCGCCCATGGCGCTCCGGTGGCGGCCCCGCCATGGCTCCGGGGCGCTGCGGAGCCGCTCCCGGTGCCGGTGCCGCTCCCGGTGCCGGTGCCGGTGCCGGTGCCGGTGCCGGGGCCGGGGCCGCCCCGCCGCTGCTGCTCTGGGGGGCGCGGCTGGGCCGGGGGGCGCGGCGGGCGCTGCTGCGGGCGGCGCTGGGGCTGAGCCTGGCGCTGCTGCTGCTCTGGGCCGCGCTCTTCCTCTACGGATCCTTCTACTGGGCCTACCTGCCCGCGGCCGCGCTGCTGCGCCCGCTGCACCTGGCCTTCAGGTGAGCTGGGGGGTCTGGGGGGGTTTGGGGGGTTTGGGGGGTTTGGGGGTTCAGGGGGTTTGGGGGTTCAGGTGTGTCTGTACCTGCCCGCGGCCGCACTGCTGCACCTGGCCTTCAGGTGAGCTGGGGGGTCTGGGGGGTTTGGGAGAGTTTTGGGGAGTTCAGGTGTGGCCAGGAGGGTTTTTGGGGGTTTGGGGGGTTCAGGTGTGGCTAGGTGGGGTTTTGGAGGAGTTTGTGAGAGTTTTGGGGGGGTTCAGGTGGTCCCAGGTGGGGCTAGGAGGGGTTTTGGGAGGGGTTTGGGGGGGTTCAGGTGTGGCCAGGTGGGGTTTTGGGGGGCTTCAGATGTATCCAGGTGGGGTTTGGGGAGGTTCAGGTGGTGCTGGGAGGGGTTTTGGGGGGTCCAGGTGTGCTCAGGTGGGGGTTGCGGGACTTTGAGGGGGTTTGGGGGGTTCAGGTGTGCCCAGGTGGGAGTTTGGAGGAGTTTGGGAGAGTTTTGGGGGGGTTCAGGTGTGTTTGACTGGGGTTCAGGTGGTCCCAGGTGAGGCTAGGAGGGGTTTCGGGAGAGTTTTGGGGGGTTTGGGGGGGTTCAGGTGTGGCCAGGTGGGAGTTTGGAGGAGCTTGGGAGAGTTTTGGGGGGGTTCAGGTGTGTTTGACTGGGGTTCAGGTGTGCCCAGGAGGGGTTTTGGGGGAACTTTGGGAGGTTCAGGTGTGCCAAGGTGCGTCCAGGTGGAAAAAATCTGGGGTGAGTGACCCTAAAATAACCCTTAAAACAAAAAAACCCCAAAAAAACAAAAACCCCACTTAAAAAAAAATTCTAAAAAAGTCCCAAAAACACCCAGTGGGTTTCCCTGTGCACACCTGGGCCAGGTGAGGGTCGGGGGGGTAGGGGGTGGTTTTGGGGAGTTTAGGGGTAGTTTGGGGGCATTTTGGGATGTTTTGAGGTGGTTTTGGGGGTTTTGGGGTAGTTTTGGGGCGTTTTAGGGTGTTTTGGGGAGTTTAGGGGTGTTTTTTGGGGGTTCTGGGTTGTTTTGGGGTGTTTTGGGGAGTTTCGGGGTGGTTTTTGGGGGTTCTGGGATGTTTTGGGGTGCTTTGAGCCCGGTTTTGCCCCCAGGTCGGACTGTGACAGCCCCGGGCCCGAGCTCTGCTCCTTCCCCTCGGCCAACGTCTCCCTGCTGGGGGAGCACCGCGAGAAGGTTCCGGAAAACCCCAAATTTGGGGGGGAGGGGCTGGGGGAGGGGCTGGCAACGGCCTTAAAAACGGGGGGGGAGATTTGGGGTTAGAAAATGCCAAAAATGTGGGGCCAAAATGTCGGTTATGCCCAGGTGGATCCCAGGAGTATCCCAGGTGGATCCCAAGTGTATCCCAGGAGTATCCCAGGTGTACCGGGTGTATCCCAGGAGTATCCCTGGTGTATCCCAGGTGTATCCCAGGAGTATCCCAGGTGTATCCCAGGTGTACCGGGTGTATCCCAGGTGTACCGGGAGTATCCCAGGTGTACCGGGAGTATCCCAGGAGTATCCCAGGAGTATCCCAGGTGTATCCCAGGTGTACCGGGTGTATCCCAGGTGTACCGGGTGTATCCCAGGTGTACCGGGTGTATCCCAGGTGTACCGGGAGTATCCCAGCTGTACCGGGTGTATCCCAGGAGTATCCCAGGAGTATCCCAGGTGTAACGGAGGTGTACCTGCCCAGGTGCTGCTCTACGGGCAGCTGTACCGGGTGTATCCCAGGAGTATCCCAGGAGTATCCCAGGTGTACCAGGAGTATCCCAGGTGTATCCCAGGTGTACCGGGTGGATCCCAGGTGTATCCCAGGTGTATCCCAGGTGTATCCCAGGTGTACCGGGTGTATCCCAGGTGTATCCCAGGTGTATCCCAGGTGTATCCCAGGTGTACCAGGAGTATCCCAGGTGTACCAGGAGTATCCCAGGTGTATCCCAGGTGTAACGGAGGTGTACCTGCCCAGGTGCTGCTCTACGGGCAGCTGTACCGGGTGTATCCCAGGTGTATCCCAGGAGTATCCCAGGTGTATCCCAGGTGTACCGGGAGTATCCCAGGAGTATCCCAGCTGTACCGGGTGTATCCCAGGAGTATCCCAGGAGTATCCCAGGTGTAACGGAGGTGTACCTGCCCAGGTGCTGCTCTACGGGCAGCTGTACCGGGTGTATCCCAGGAGTATCCCAGGAGTATCCCAGGTGTATCCCAGGTGTAACGGAGGTGTACCTGCCCAGGTGCTGCTCTACGGGCAGCTGTACCGCATCTCGCTGGAGCTGGAGCTGCCGGAGTCGCCGGTGAACCGCGAGCTCGGGATGTTCATGGTGACCCTGACCTGCTACGGCCACGGCGGCCGGACACTGGCCACGGCGGCGCGCTCGGTACGGGAATGGGATGGGAATGGGAATGGGAATGGGAATGGGAATGGGAATGGGAATGGGGATGGGAATGGGGATGGGAATGGGAATGGGAATGGGGATGGGAATGGGAATGGGAATGGGGATGGGGATGGGAATGGGAATGGGAATGGGGATGGGAATGGGAATGGGAATGGGAATGGGAATGGGAACGGGAATGGGAATGGGAATGGGAACGGGAATGGGAATGGGAATGGGAATGGGGATGGGAATGGGAATGGGAATGGGGATGGGAATGGGAATGGGAATGGGGATGGGAATGGGAATGGGAATGGGGACGGGAATGGGAATGGGAATGGAATGGGAATGGGGATGGGGATAGGAATGGGAATGGGAATGGGAATGGGAATGGGGATGGGGATAGGAATGGGAATGGGAATGGGAATGGGAATGGGGATGGGGATGGGAATGGGGAATGGGAATGGGAATGGGAATGGGAACGGGAATGGGAATGGAATGGGAATGGGGATGGGAATGGGAATGGGAATGGGAATGGGAATGGGGATGGAATGGGAATGGGAACGGGAACGGGAATGGGAATGGGAATGGGAACGGGAACGGGAATGGGAATGGGAATGGGAACGGGAATGGGGATGGGGATGGGGATGGGAATGGGGAATGGGAATGGGGAATGGGGATGGGAATGGGAATGGGAATGGGAATGGGAATGGGAATGGGAACGGGAACGGGAATGGGGACTGGGGAATGGGAATGGGAATGGGAATGGGAATGGGGACTGGGAAGGACTGGGAACGGGAATGGGAATGGGGACTGGGGGGAGTGGGAGGGACTGGGGGAACTGGGATGGACTGGGAATGGGAATGGGAATGGGAATGGGAATGGGAATGGGAATGGGAATGGGAGGGGGAACAGGAGCTGGGAACAGGGTGGGCCCTGGCCATGTGGGGTGGTTTTGGGGGGGGATTTGGGGTGAATTTGGGGGATTTTGGCGCCAGGCCATGCTGCACTACCGCTCCCGCCTGCTGCGGGCCCTGCACACCGCGGCCTTCGCCGGCCTCTTCCTCAGCGGCTTCGCCGAGCAGAGCCAGACCCTGGAGCTGGAGCTGATGGCGCGCTACCGCGAGGACCCCGTGCGCTGGGGCCTGGGGCTCCTGGGGGGGTTGGGGGGAATTTTGGGGGTTTGGGGGAATTTGGGGGGGGTTTGGGGGGTCCTGGGGGGGATTTGGGGAGTCCTGGGGGGGGATTTGGGGGTCCTGGGGGGGATTTGGGGGGAATTTTGGGGGTTTGGGGGGAATTTTGGGGGTTTGGGGGGTCCTGGGGGGGATTTGGGGGGTCCTGGGGGGGGGGGGTTTGGGGGGTCCTGGGGGGGATTTGGGGGGAATTTTGGGGGTTTGGGGGGTCCTGGGTGGGGTTGGGGGTCCTGGGAGGGATTTGGGGGTCCTGGGAGGGATTTGGGGGGTCCTGGGAGGGATTTGGGGGTCCTGGGGGGGTTTGGGGGGAATTTTGGGGGTTTGGGGGGTCCTGGGGGAGTTTGGAGGGTCCTGGGGGGGATTTGGGGGGTCCTTGGGGGGGTTTGGGGGTCCTGGAGGAATTTGGGGGGTCCTGGGGGGGAGTTGGGGAGTCCTGGGGGAGGGTTTGGGGGTCCTGGGGGGGATTTGGGGGTCCCAGGGTGTTTTGGGGGTATTTTGGGGTTCTGGGGCTGTTTCTGGGGGTATTTTGGGGTCCCAGGGTGTTTTTGGGGGGTATTTTGGGGTCCCGGGGTGTTTCGGGGTCCCTGACCCCCGTGCCCCCCAGTACACGCCGACCGTGGGGGCGCTGGTGGAGATCCGCAGCCGGCGCGTGCAGCTCTACGGGGCGCGGCTGCGCGTGCACGCGCACTTCAGCGGCCTCAGGTGGGCCTGAACCGGGTTTAAACCGGGCTTAAACCGGGCCTAAACCGGGCTTGAACCGGGCCTGAACCGTGCCTAAACCGGGCTTAAACCAGGCCTGAACCGGGCTTAAACCGGGCCTGAACCGGGTTTAAACCGGGCCTGAACCGGGCCTGAACCAGGCTTGAACCGGGCCTGAACCGGGCCTGAACCGGGTTTAAACCGGGTTTAAACCGGGCTTAAACCGGGCCTAAACCGGGCTTAAACCGGGTTTAAACCGGGCCTAAACCGGGCTTAAACCGGGCCTAAACCGGGCCTGAACCGGGTTTAAACCGGGCCTGAACCTGCACCAAAACTGCCCCAAAACCGCCCCATAACGGCCCCAAAACCGGCCTTAAACCTGCCCCAGCCCCACCTCAGCGGCCTCAGGTGGGTCTAAACTGGGTTAAACTGGGCCTAAACCGGGTCTAAACCTGGACTAAACTGGGCCTAAACCTGGACTAAACTGGGCCTAAACCGGGTCTAAACCTGGACTAAACTGGGCCTAAACCGGGTCTAAACCTGGACTAAACTGGGCCTAAACCGGGTCTAAACCTGGACTAAACTGGGCCTAAACCTGAACTAAACCGGGCCTGAATCTGCCCCAAAACTGCCCCAGAGGCCCGGCCCAGCCCCCAGGTGTGGCCCTGTCCCTGTCTCACCTGTGCCACACCTGTGTCACACCTGTACGATGTCACACACATGTCACACACGTCACACACATGTCACACACGTGTCACACGTGTCTCACACGTGTCTCACGCCCGCCCAGGTACCTGCTGTACCACTTCCCGCTGACCTCGGCCGTGCTGGGCGTGGCCGGGGATTGTGTCACACACCTGTGCCACACCTGTGTCACACCTGTAGGATGTCACACACATGTCACACGTGTCACACACGTGTGTCACGCGTGTCTCACGCCCGCCCAGGTACCTGCTGTACCACTTCCCGCTGACCTCGGCCGTGCTGGGCGTGGCCGGCAATTGGGCGCTGCTGGCGCTGCTCACCTTGGGCGGGTACCTGCGCTGGGGGCGGGGCCAGCGCCCGCCCCGCCCCGCCCAGGTGAGCCCAGCGCGGGGGAGGGGCGGGGGGCACCCCCTCCCCCACCCCCCTCACCCCTCCCCCACCCAACAGGAGCCGCCCAGCCAGGGAGGAGCCCCCGGGGAGGGGGAGGGCACAGGTGAGAGCGGGGAGGGGCTGCGGGAGCTGGGGGGATTTTGGGGGGATTTTGGGGGGATTTTTGGGGGGATTTTGGGGGATTTTTGGGGGGATTTTGGGGGGAAATTTGGGGGGAAATTTGGGGGGAAATTTGGGGGAAATTCGGGAGGATTTTGAGGACACTTTTTGGGGGTTTCGGGGAAATGTTGGGGAATTTGGAGGAGGTTTTGGGCAAATTTGGGAAGATTTGGGGAGGATTTGGGGAAGATTTTGGGGAGGATTTGGGGAAGATTTTGGGGAGGATTTGGGGAAGATTTTGGGGAGGATTTGGGGAAGATTTTGGGGAGGATTTAGGGAAGATTTTGGGGAGGATTTGAGGAAGATTTTGGGGAGGATTTGGGGAAGATTTTGAGGAGGATTTGGGGAAGATTTTGAGAGGATTTTGGAGGAGATTCGGGGAGGAATTTGGGAAAGATTTCGGGGAGAATTTGAAGGTTTTGGGCAAATTAGGGAAGATTTTGAGGAGGATTTGGGGAAGATTTTGAGGAAGATTTTGGGGAGGATTTGGGGAAGATTTTGGGGAAGATTTGAGGAAGATTTTGAGGAAGATTTTGGGGAGGATTTGAGGAAGATTTTGAGGAGGATTTGAGGAAGATTTTGAGGAGGATTTGGGGAAGATTTTGGGAAGGATTTGGGGAAGATTTTGAGAGGATTTTGGAGGAGATTCGGGGAGGAATTTGGCAAATATTTTGGGGAGGATTTGAAGGTTTTGGGCAAATTAGGGAAGATTTTGAGGAGGATTTGGGGAGGAATGTTGTGGGAATTTTGGGCGGATTTTGGGCAAACGTGGGAGGGATTTTTGGGAGGTTCGAGATGATTTTTTTGGTTGTTTTTGCCTCTCCCCCACCCCCAGATCTCTCTGCCCCTCCCCAAAATCCGGAGGAGCCCGAAAGCGTCGGAGCCTCGGAGCCCGGCCGAGGTGGGGGAGGGGCAGCGCCCCAAAACCCCAAAATTGGGGGGGAGGGGCCCAAGGCTGGAGGGAGGAGCCTAATTGTAGGGGGAGGGGCCTAAATTTGGGGGGAGGGGCATAAATTTAGGGGGAGGGGCTTAATTTTAGGGGGGGCTTATTTTGGGGGGCCAATTTCGGGGGGGTGGTCTAATTTTAGGGGGGAGGGGTTTCGGTTTGAGGGGAGGACCCCAGATTTGGGGAGAGGGGCCCAATTTGTGGGGGGAGGGGCTCAATTTTGGGGAGGAGGGTCTCGATTTTGGGGGGAGGGGCCTGATTTTGGGGGGAGGGGCTCGATTTTGGGGGGAGGGGCTCGATTTGGGGGGGAGGGGCCTGATTTTGGGGGGAGGGGCCTGATTTTGGGGGGAGGGGCTCGATTTTGGGGGGGAGGGGCCTGATTTTGGGGGGGAGGGGCCTGATTTTGGGGGGGAGGGGCTCGATTTGGGGGGAGGGGCCTGATTTTGGGGGGGAGGGGCCTGATTTTGGGGGGAGGGGCTCGATTTTGGGGGGAGGGGCTCGATTTTGGGGGGAGGGGCTCGATTTTGGGGGGGAGGGTCTCGATTTTGGGGGGAGGGGCTCGATTTTGGGGTCTGGGGGCTCTGAGCGCCCCTCCCCCCCCAGAGCCCCCCCTGCTCAGCGCCACCAACGCCCCCCCCAAGGAGGGGGAGGGGCAGGAGGAAGAGGAGGACGAGGGGGAGGGGCAGGAGGAGGAGGGGGGCCCCCCCACGCCCCTCCCCCCCCTCCCGGACCGCCCCTCCCCCCCCGGCAGCGCCACCTCTGCTCCAGCTCCTGAGCCCCTCCCCCACCCCCCCCAAATTTTGGGGGTCTCAATAAAGGCTTTGCCCCTCCCCCACCTCCCGAAATCCAGGTTGGGTCCATCCGCTGTGGGGGGAGGGGCGGGACCCCGAGAATCTTCCTCCAAAATCCCCGAAATCGCCCGAATTTAACCCAAAAAATCCTCCGAAAGAACCCCCAACGTTCCCCCAAAATCGTCTCCAAAATCCCCCAAAATCCTCCCTAAAATTCCGAAATCCTCCCCAAAATGCTCCCAAATTCCCCCAAAATCTGCCCCCCAAATGCTCCCCAAAATCCTCCCCAAAATTCCCCAAAATCCTCCCCAAAATTCCCCAAAATCCTCCCCAAAATTCCCTCAAACCCTCCCCAAAATGCTCCCCAAAATTCCCCAAAATGCTCCCCAAAATTCCCCCAAATCCTCCCCAAAAATCCTCCACAAAATCCCCAAAATTTCCCCCAAAATCTTGACCCACGGAAGGGGCCCGGGGGGAGAATTTTGGGGCATTTTTTGGGTGGATTTTGAGGTACATTTTGGGCAGTTTTGGGGTTTTTTTGTGTAGTTTTTTAAGGTATTTTTGGGTGGATTTTGTGCTATTTTGGGGTGGATTTTAGGGAGCTTTTGGGATATTTTTGGGAGGGTTCTGGGGTCACTTTTGGGTGAGTTTTGGAGTATTTTTGGAGTAAATTTTGGGCGGTTTTGGGGCATTTTAGGTGGGTTTTTTGGTTATTTTTGGATATGTTTTGGGGAATTTTTGGGTGGGTTTTGGAGTCACTTTTGGGTGAGATTTGGAGTATTTTTGGGGTCACTTTAGGGGGGTTTCGGGGCCACTTTAGGCCAGTTTTGGAACTTCGTGGTATTTCAGGTGGGTTTTTTGGGTATTTTTGGATAGGTTTTGGAGGATTTTTCGGGCATTTTTGGGTGGATTTTGGGGCATTTTTAGGTGGATTTTGGGGCATTTTTGGGTGGATTTTGAGGCATTTTTGGGTGGCTTTTGAGGCATTTTTGGGTGGGTTTTGGGGCATTTTTGGGTGAATATTGGGGTATTTTTGGGTGGGTTTTGGGGCATTTTTGGGTGGATTTTGGGTCATTTTTGGGTGAATATTGGGGTATTTTTGGGTGGGTTTTGGGGCATTTTTGGGTGGATTTTGGGGCATTTTTGGGTGGATTTTGGGGCATTTTTGGGTGGGTTTTGGGGTATTTTTGGGTGGGTTTTGGGGCATTTTTGGGTGGATTTTGGGGCATTTTTGGGTGGATTTTGGGGCATTTTTGGGTAGGTATTGGGTTGATTTTGGGGTGGTTTTGGGGCACTTTTGGGTGGATTTTGGGGCATTTTTTGGTGGCTTTTGGGGCATTTTCAGTGTCACTTTCCCGCCGTCCGTACCGATCGCTCTCTCCCATCCCGTTCCGGTCGCTCTCTCCGTTCCATTCCCATCCCGTTCCGTTCCGTTCCATACGGATCGCTCTCTCCCGTTCCCGTTCCGTTCCGGTCGCTCTCTCCCATCCCGTTCCCGTTCCCGTCCCTTTCCGTCCCGTTCCGTCCCGTTCCCGTTCCATTCCCATCCCGTTCCGTTCCGTCCCGCTCGCTCTCCCGTCCCGTCCCTCCCCGGCCGCCGTCCCCTCGTGCCGCGGTCGCGGCGCCGCCCCGATGGCGGCGGGCGGCGGGGCCGGGCCCGGGCGGGCCCTGGAGGCGCTGCTGGAGATGGGATTCGGGCCCCGGCGGGCGTGAGGGCGGCACCGGGACACCGGGACACCGGGGGGACCGGGGATAACGGGGGGACACCGGGACAGCGGGGGGACCGGGGGGAGACCGGGGAGAGCGGGACAGCGGGGATAACGGGGATAACGGGGGGACAGGGGGGGACACCGGGACACCGGGGGGACCGGGAACGGCACCGGGACACCGGGACACCGGGGGGACAACGGGGAGACCGGGGGGACCGGGGATAACGGGGACACCAGGACAGCGGGACAGCGGGGATAACGGGGGGAGACCGGGGATAACGGGGGCACAGCGGGGATAACGGGGGGACAGCGGGACAGCGGGAGACCGGGCATAACGGGGAGAGCGGGGGGACCGGGAACGGCACCGGGACACCGGGGGGAGACCGGGGACAGCGGGACACCGGGACAGCGGGGAGAGCGGGGGGACACCGGGGATACACCGGGGGGACAGCGGGGAGGGGGCCCGGGAACGGCACCGGGAATGGGGTTATGGGGGGGGTGGGACATGGAAAGGCCCCGGGATCCCCCAAAATAACCGGGACCCCCAAAATAACCGGGACCCCCCAAAATAACCGGGACCCCCCAAAATAACCGGGACCCCCAAAATAACCGGGACCCCCCGGTCCCGCAGGGCGAAGGCGCTGGCGCTGACCGGGAACCGGGGAGTGGAGCCGGCCATGGACTGGTGAGGGGGACCCCGAAAACAGCCCCGGGACCCCCCAAAATACCCAGCGGGATCCCCCAAAAACAGACCCGGGACCCCAAAAACAGCCCCGGGACCCCCAAAAACAGCCCCGAGACCCCAAAAACAGCCCCGGGACCCCAAAAAACCCAGCGGGATCCCCCAAAAACAGCCCCGGGACCCCAAAAACAGCCCCGGGACCCCAAAAACAGCCCCTGGACCCCCAAAAAAACCCTGGGACCCCCAAAAAATCCAGCGGGATCCCCCAAAAACAGCCCCGGGACCCCAAAAACAGCCCCGGGACCCCAAAAACAGCCCCGGGACCTCAAAAACAGCCCCGGGACCACAGAAAAAAACCCCAGGACCCCCAAAAACAGCCTCGGGACCCCCAAAATGATCCCCAGGACACCTGAAATTCCACCTAGGACCCCCAAAAACCCCCTAAGACCCCCAAAAACAGCCTCGGTAACCCAAAAATTCCCTTTGGGACCCCAAAAATCCCCCTGGGACCCCTGAAATTCCCTTCGGGACCCCAACCCCTCCCAGGACCCCCAAAATTCTACTTGGGAACCCCAAAATTCCTCCCAAAAACCCCCTGAGACCCCCAAAATTCTCCCCAGGACTCCAGAACCCCCCCTGGGACGCCCAAAATTCCCTTCGGGACCCCAAAACACCCCCGGGAGCCCCAAAATTCCCATCAGGGTCCCCAAAATTCCTTCTGGGACCCCAAACCCCCCCCCCCCCAGGATCTCCAGATTTCCCTTTAGGACCCCTGAAATTCCTCCTGGGACCCCAAAAACCTCTGAGACCCCCCAAAAACCTCTGCAGAACCTCAAACCCCCCCTGGGACCCCCAAAATTCCCATCAGGGTCCCCAAAATTCCTCCTGGGACCCCCCAAAAACTCCCTGAGACCCCTAAATTCCCTTCATGACTCCCCAAAAACCCCCTGACACCCCAAAATTCCTCCTGGGATGCTGCAAAGACCTTACAGAGCCCCCCAGGACCCCCCCAATTTTGGGTCCCCCCCCAATTCGGGGGTCCCCCCGATTTTTGGGTCCCCAGGCTGGTGGCTCATGAGGACGACCCCGACTCGGACCCCGAACTCCCCCCGGGTTTGGGGGCGCCGCCCGCGGGCCTGGGGGGGCCCCGGCAGCCGCCGGCCCCCGAGGACGAGACCCAGAAGTGAATTTTGGGGTTTAAAGGGACATTCTGGGGTCTGGGGGGGAAATTTTGGGGTTTGGGGAGGGAATTTTGGGGTTTGGGGAGGGAATTTTGGGGTTTGGGGAGCTCAGGGATATTTTGGGGTTCAGAGCGGTTAATTTGGGGTTTCAGGGTGGTTTTGGGCAGAGTTTTCAGGTATTCTCAGGAGGGCTTTGGGGTATTTTTTGGTGGGTTTTAGGGTATTTTTTGGTGGATTTTTTGGGGTATTTTTGGGAGGGTTTTGGGCTGGTTTTGGGGCACTTTACGGTGAGTTTTTTGGGTATTTTTAGGAGGGTTTGGGTATTTTTGGGAGGGTTTTGGGCTGGTTTTGCAGCATTTTATGGTGAGTTTTTTTGGTATTTTTAGAACGATTCTGGGGTATTTTTGGGTGGATTTTGGGGATGGTTTTGGGGTATTTTTCAGTGGGTATTTTTAGGACTATTCTGGGGTATTTTTGGGTGGATTTTGGGGATGTTTTTTGGGTATTTTTCAGTGGGTATTTTTGGGTATTTTTAGGACGATTTTGGGGTATTTTGGGGTGGATTTTGGGATGTTTTTTGGGTATTTTTCAGTGGGTATTTTTAGGACGATTTTGGGGTATTTTTGGGTGGATTTGGGGATGTTGTTTGGGTATTTTTCGGTGGGTATTTTTAGGACGATTTTGGGGTATTTTTGGGTGGATTTTTGGGATGGTTTTGGGGTATTTTTCAGTGGGTATTTTTGGGTATTTTTAGGACGATTCTGGGGTATTTTGGGGTGGATTTGGGGATGTTGTTTGGGTATTTTTCAGTGCGTATTTTTAGGACGATTCTGGGGTATTTTGGGGTGGATTTGGGGATTTTTTGGGGTATATTGGGGGAGTTTTGGGTATTTTTGGGGTTCAGGCTGTTTTGCGTCCCAGGCTGCTCTCCGAGGCTGGCAGGAGCGCGGTGCCTCTGGGATTTTGGGGCTCAGGGATACTTTGGGGTTCAGAATTTGGGGTGTTTTTGGGTCCCAGGCTGCTCTCCGAGGTGGGGCAGGAGCGCGGTGCCTCTGGGATTTTGGGGCTCAGGGATACTTTGGGGTTCAGAATTTGGGGTGTTTTTGGGTCCCAGGCTGCTCTCCAAGGCTGGCAGGAGGGCGGTGCCTCTGGGATTTTGGGGCTCAGGGATACTTTGGGGTGCAGAATTTTGGGTGTTTTTGGGTCCCAGGCTGCTCTCCGAGGCGGGGCAGGAGCGCGGTGCCTCTGGGATTTTGGGGCTCAGGGATATTTTGAAGTTCAGAATTTGGGGTGTTTTTGGGTCCCAGGCTGCTCTCCGAGGCTGGCAGGAGCGCGGTGCCTCTGGGATTTTGGGGCTCAGGGATACTTTGGGGTTCAGAATTTTGGGTGTTTTTGGGTCCCAGGCTGCTCTCCGAGGCGGGGCAGGAGCGCGAGCGGCGGCGCCGGGGGCAGGAGCTGGCCAAGCTGCGGGAATGGCGGCGCGACGAGGAGCGGCGCCGCGCGGCCGAGGAGCGGCGCCGGGAGCGCGCCGAGGAGCGGGCGGCGCGGTGAGGGACCCCAGGCGCCGAACTCCGGGGGAGCCGCCCCGAATTTCCTCAAATTTCCACCCAGAAAAATCCCGGGAGGAGCTGGGTCCTCTGAGCTGCCGGGGGCGCCAAAATGGCGGGAAAAGCCCTCAGGAAAAAGGGGAAAAGCCCTCACAAAAAAGGGCGGGAAAAGCCCTCAGGAAAAACGGGAAAAGCCCTCAGGAAAAAGGGGAAAAGCCCTCACAAAAAAGGGGAAAAGCCCTCAGGAAAAAGGGGAAAAGCCCTCAGGAAAAACGGGAAAAGCCCTCAGGAAAAAGGCGGGAAAAGCCCTCAGGAAAAAGGGAAAAGCCCTCAGGAAAAAGGGAAAAGCCCTAAGGAAAAAGGGCGGGAAAAGCCCTCAGGAAAAAGGGAAAAGCCCTCAGGAAAAAGGGGAAAAGCCCTCAGGAAAAAGGGGAAAAGCCCTCAGGAAAAAGGCGGGAAAAGCCCTCAGGAAAAAGGGGAAAAGCCCTAAGGAAAAAGGGGAAAAGCCCTCACAAAAAAGGGCGGGAAAAGCCCTCAGGAAAAAGGGCGGGAAAAGCCCTCAGGAAAAAGGGGAAAAGCCCTCACAAAAAAGGGCGGGAAAAGCCCTCAGGAAAAAGGCGGGAAAAGCCCTCAGGAAAAAGGGGAAAAGCCCTCAGGAAAAGGGGAAAAGCCCTCAGGAAAAACGGGAAAAGCCCTCAGGAAAAAGGGGAAAAGCCCTCAGGAAAAAGGGGAAAAGCCCTCAGGAAAAAGGCGGGAAAAGCCCTCAGGAAAAAAGGCGGGAAAAGCCCTCAAGAAAAAGGCGGGAAAAGCCCTCAGGAAAAAAGGGGGGAAAGCCCTCAGGAAAAGGGGAAAAGCCCTCAGGAAAAAAGGGGGGAAAGCCCTCACAAAAAAGGGGAAAAGCCCTCAGGAAAAAGGGGAAAAGCCCTCAGGAAAAAGGGGAAAAGCCCTCAGGAAAAAGGCGGGAAAAGCCCTCAGGAAAAAGGGAAAAGCCCTCACAAGAAAGGGGAAAAGCCCTCAGGAAAAAGGGGAAAAGCCCTCAGGAAAAAGGGGAAAAGCCCTCAGGAAAAAAGGGAGGAAAGCCCTCACACAAAATGGGAAAATCCCTCACAAAAAAGGGGAAAAGCCCTCAGGAAAACGAGTGGGAAAAACCCTTAAAAAAAGGGGAAAAGCCCTCACGAAAAAGGCGGGAAAAGCCCTCAGGGGCAATGGCGGCACCATGGGGGTTTTGGGGGGACAAAAACCCCTCAGGATTCCCTCAGACCATAAAAATTCCCCGGATTCCCACCTGAAAACCTTTTGGGGACGCTCCCTGCACCGCCAAACCTGAGAGTGCCACCCTAAAACTTCGGGGGTGCCCCTGGAGATCCCCTGGGATCCCCAAAATTCCCTTAGGATTCCCCAGATCCTCTCAGGATCTCCCAAATTCCCCTACAATCCCCCAAATCCTTTGGGATGCGCCCCAAATCCCCTCAGGATTCCCAAAATTCCCTCAGAATCCCCCAAAATCTCCTCAGGATTCCCAAAATTCCCTCAGGATCCCCCAAATCTCCCCAGGATTCCCCACATCCCCCGGGATTCCCAAAATCCCTCTGGGATCCCCCAAATCCCGCCGGGATCCCCCGGATTGCCGCAGCCCCTCCCGATTTTTAGGGATCCCAAAAGTTTCGGGGAACCCCTGGAAATTTGGGATTTCCCCCCAAACTCCCCAGGCAGAGGGTGCGGGAGAAGATCGAGCGGGACAAGGCGGAGCGGGCACAGAGGGTGAGCGGGATCTCAACAAATTTTGGGGATCCCAGGGGATTTGGGGGATCCCAGGAGATTTTGGGGGGATCCTGAAGGATTTGGGGGGTGGATCTTAAGGGATTCTGGGGGGGGGGGGGGGTGGTACCAAAGGATTTGGGGGATCCTGAAGGATTTGAGAGGATTCCAAAGGATTTTGGGGGGATCTCAAAGGATTTTGAGGGATCCCAGGGGATTTTGGGGATCCCAGGGGATTTTGGGGGATCACAAAGGATTTGGGGGGTGGATCTTAAGGGCTTCTGGGGGGAGATCCCAAAGGATTTGGGGGATCCTGAAGGATTTGAGAGGATTCCAAAGGATTTTGGGGGGATCCCAGGGGATTTGGGGGGATCTTAAGGGATTTTGGGGGGGAAATCCCACAGGGTTTTGGGGATCCTGAAGGATTTGGGGGGATTCCAAAGGATTTTGGGGGATCACAAAGGATTTGGGGGGTGGATCTTAAGGGATTCTGGGGAGATTCCAAAGGATTTTGGGGGATCACAGAGGATTTAGGGGATCCCAGCGGATTTGGGGAATTCCCAGGGGATTTGGGGGATCCCCGAGGCCACTCTGGGGTGCAGCCCCGCCGGGATCCCCCAAATCTCCCCCTGCCCCTCCCGCAGTTCGCCCCCACCCCCCCGGAGCCCCCAAATCCCCCCCGGGAGCCGCCCCGGGAGCCGCCGGCGCCGCGGGAGCACGAGCACTGCCGGATCCAGGTGGGGATTCGGGATCCCTGATGGGATTTGGGGTCCCTGATGGGATTTGGGGGGTCCTGATGGGATTTGGGGGGATCCTGATGGGATTTGGGATCCCTGATGGGATTTGGGGGGATTCCTGATGGGATTTGGGATCCCTGATGGGATTTGGGGTCCCTGATGGGATTTGGGGGAGCCCTGATGGGATTTGGGGGGATCCTGATGGGATTTGGGATCCCTGATGGGATTTGGGGGAGCCCTGATGGGATTTGGGGGGATCCCTGATGGGATTTGGGGGGTCCTGATGGGATTTGGGGGAGCCCTGATGGGATTTGGGGGGATCCTGATGGGATTTGGGGGAGCCCTGATGGGATTTGGGGGGATCCTGATGGGATTTGGGATCCCTGATGAGATTTGGGGTCCCTGATGGGATTTGGGGGGATCCTGATGGGATTTGGGGGGATCCCTGATGGGATTTGGGGTCCCTGATGGGATTTGGGGGGATCCCTGATGGGATTTGGGGGGTCCTGATGGGATTTGGGGGATCCCTGATGGGATTTGGGGGGATCCCTGATGGGATTTGGGGGGATTCCTGATGGGATTTGGGGGGATCCCTGATGGGATTTGGGGGGTCCTGATGGGATTTGGGGGGATCCTGATGGGATTTGGGGGGATTCCTGATGGGATTTGGGGTCCCTGATGGGATTTGGGGGAGCCCTGATGGGATTTGGGGGAGCCCTGATGGGATTTGGGGGAGCCCTGATGGGATTTGGGGGGATCCCTAATGGGATTTGGGATCCCTGATGGGATTTGGGGGAGCCCTGATGGGATTTGGGATGGATTTTGGGAGGATCTGGGGGATCTGTGGGCTCCCCGATGGGATTTGGGAATTCTCTGATGGCATTTTGGGGGATTTTGGGAGGATCTGGGTGGATTTTGGGTTATTTTAGGTACCTTTTAGGTTATTTTGGGTACATTTTGGGTGATTTTAGTCACATTTTGGGTGGTTTCTCCCCCAGCTGCGCCTGCCGGACTGGGGTTGATTTTGGGTTATTTAGGGTGATTTGGGGCACATTTTGGGTTATTTAGGGTGATTTGGGGCACATTTCGAGTGATTTTGGTCACGTTTTGGGTGGTTTTAGTGACGTTTTGGGTGATATTGGTCCCGTTTTGGGTGGTTTCTCCCCCAGCTGTGCCTGCCGGACTGGGGGTGATTTTGGGTGGATTTAAGGTGATTTTGGTCCCATTTTGGGTGGTTTTGGTCCCGTTTTGGGTGATTTTGGTCCCGTTTTGGGTGGTTTTAGTCCCGTTTTGGGTGATTTTGGTCCCATTTTGGGTGGTTTTGGTCCCGTTTTGGGTGGTTTTAGTCCCGTTTTGGGTGTTTTTAGTCCCATTTTGGGTGGTTTTAGTGACATTTTGGGTGATTTTGGTCCCGTTTTGGGTGGTTTTGGTCCCGTTTTGGGTGTTTTTAGTCCCATTTTGGGTGGTTTTAGTGACATTTTGGGTGATTTTGGTCCCGTTTTGGGTGGTTTTGGTCCCGTTTTGGGTGGTTTTAGTCCCGTTTTGGGTGATTTTGGTCCCGTTTTGGGTGATTTTGGTCCCGTTTTGGGTGGTTTTGGTCCCGTTTTGGGTAGTTTTGGTCCCGTTTTGGGTGGTTTCTCCCCCAGCTGCGCCTGCTGGACTGGGGTTGATTTTGGGTGGATTTAAGGTGATTTTGGTCCCGTTTTGGGTGGTTTTAGTGACATTTTGGGTGGTTTTGGTCCCGTTTTGGGTGTTTTTAGTCCCGTTTTGGGTGGTTTTAGTGACATTTTGGGTGGTTTCTCCCCCAGCTGCGCCTGCCCGACGGCCGCGCGCTCACGCAGAGTTTCCGGGCGCGGGAGCCGCTGGCGGCCGTGCGGCTTTTCGTGGAGCTCCAGGGGGGCCCGGGGGGCTCGGGGGGTTTGGGGGGCGGCTCCGGGGGTCCCCCCGAGCCCTTCAGCCTCCGCACGGCCTTTCCCCGGCGCCTCTTCACCGACGAGGACATGGAGAAACCCCTGCAGGAGCTGGGTGGGTCCTGGGGGGCTCCGGGGGTCCTGGGGGGCTCTGGGGGTCCTGGGGGGTTTGGGGACCTCCTAAAACAGTTTCCAGGGAATTTTGGGGGGTCCTGGGGGGAGTCTGGGCGGTCCCTGAAGGGGTCAAGGGGTTCAGGGGGTTCTGGGGGGATTTGGGGGGGGTCTTCAGGGCATTTTGGGGGTCCCCGGAGGGGGGGTTTGGGCAGGGTCTAGGAGAGTCCTTGGGGGGTTTGGGGGATCCCCGAGGGGATTTTGGGGGTCCCTGGGGGGATTTGGGAAGGGTTTGGGGGTCCCTGGGGGGATTTTGGGGGTCCCTGGGGGATTTGGGAAGGGTCTGGGGGTCCTTGGGGGGGTTTGGGGGTCCCTGGGGAGATTTGGGGGGGTCTCCAGGGAGTTTGGGGGGGTCCTGTGGGGATTTGGGGATCCTGGGGGGCATTTGGAGGGTCCTTGGGGGGTTTAGGGGGGCCCTGATGGGTTTTGGGGGTCCCTGAGGGGATTTGGGAAGGGTTGGGGGATCCTTGGGGGGGTTTGGGGGTCCCTGGGGGGATTTTGGGGGTCCCTGGGGGATTTGGGAAGGGTTTGGGGGTCCTTGGGGGGGTTTGGGGGTCCCTGGGGAGATTTGGGGGGGTCTCCAGGTATTTTTGGGGGTTCTTGGGGGTTCCTATGGGGATTTGGGGATCCTGGGGGGCATTTGGAGGGTCCTTGGGGGGTTTAGGGGGGCCCTGATGGGTTTTGGGGGTCCCTGAGGGGATTTGGGAAGGGTTGGGGGGGTCCTTGGGGATTTTGGGGGTCCCTGGGGGTGATTTGGGGGATCCAGGGTGGGTCCTGGGGGGGTTGGTGTGTCTCTGAGGGAATTTTGGGGGGATTTGGGGGATTTTTTTGGGGTGCTCACATTCCCCCCCCTTTCCAGGCCTGGTTCCCTCCGCCGTCGTCATCGTGGCCAAAAAGGAGGGGAGCTGAGGGGGGGCACTCCCCGAGAACCCCAAAACCCCCCGAGAAAACCCCAAATAAACTGGAAAAAATTAAAATTGAAAAAGTCAAACCCAAAGGACTCCAAATAAACCCAACAAACTCCCAAACAAATAAAAAAAAATCCAAAAAAAACCAAATAAACTCCAAAACCTCCCAGAAAGCCCCAAATGAAGTGGAAAAAAAATTTTAAAAACTGTAAATAAACAAAAAAAACTCCAAATCTAAAAAACTCCAAAATAAGCGTCAAAAAACTCAAACCCAAATAACCCCAAATAAAGGGACAAAAAATTTAAAAAAAAGCAAATAAACCCAAAAAAAATTACGAAATAAACCGCAAAAAACTAACCCAAAAATCCCAAATAAACCCAAACCAACTCCAAGTGAGCCCAAAAAAACCCCAAATCAGACCCAAAAAAGTCAAATTAACCCAAAAAAGTCAAATTAACCCAAAGTGACCCTAAAGAAACCAAAAACAGCCCCTAAAAATCCCCCCAAAAATCCAAATAAACACCAAAAAAACCCCCCAATAAACCCAAAAAACCCCCAAATAAACCCAAATCCCCCACAAATGAACCCCAGAAGCCCCAAGCCCCTCTGGAGCCGGTTCCGGTTCTTTATTGGCGCGCGGGCGCCGGTCGGTGCCGGTCCCGGTGCCGGTTCCGGTGCCAGTCCCGGTGCCGGTCCCGGTGCCGGTCCCGGTTCCCCTCACGGCTCCGGGCGGCGCCGGCGTCCCACGGGGTCGGCGAGGATGACGATGGCCCAGGCGCCCAGACCTGCGGGGAGGGGGAGGCTGCAGCACCTGGGCACACCTGAGATACACCTGAGATACACCTGGGGGTACCTGGGCACACCTGGGGGCACCTGAGATACACCTGGGGGCACCTGGGCACACCTGGGGGCACCTGAGATACACCTGGGGGCACCTGGGCACACCTGAGGGAACCTGGGCACACCTGAGATACACCTGGGGGTACCTGGGCACACCTGGGGGCACCTGAGATACACCTGAGATACACCTGGGGGCACCTGAGATACACCTGGGGTTACCTGGGCACACCTGGGGCATGGCTCACACATCTGTGATACACCTGGGCACACCTAAGGCACAGCTGGGGGCACCTTAGATATACCTGGGCACACCTGGCGGTACCAGGGCACACCTGGGCACACCCCAGGACCCTCCCCCACCCATGGGAGCCCCAACCCCTCCCCCTCCCCAGGATTCCGGGGGGAATTTGAGGTGATCTGGGAATTTGGGGCCATTTCGGGACAACTTGGGGCACCTCAGGGACATTTAGGACAATTTGGGGATATTTCTGGGGCCATTTTAGAGCATTTTGAGGACATCTTGGGGCCTTTTTGGGACTTTTTGGGGCATTTTGGGATCGTTTGGTGCCTTTTTGGGATATTTTAGGACTTCTTGGGGCCATTTTGGGACTTTTCGGGGCATTTTGGGATCGTTTGGGGCCTTTTTGGGATATTTTAGGACTTCTTGGGGCCATTTTGGGACTTTTTTGGACTTGGGGCCATTTTGGGATAATTTGGGGCCATTTTGGGAATATTTGAGGACGTTTGGCAACATTTTGGTGCCATTTTGGGACAAATTGAGGCCATTTAAGGGGCCTTTTGGGAATTTTCGGGGATATTTTGGGGAATTTGGAGACATTTTGGAGAAATTTGGGGACACTTCCAGCCACCTGGGGACATTCCCATGATTCGAGGACGCCCTGAGCCGTTTCGGGGCATTTTCGGGACATTTTGGGGCATTCCGGGGCCGCTTTGTGACAACTCCGAGACACTCGGGGGCTTTTCGGGGCCACTTTTTGACATTTCGGGGCCGCGTCGGAACATCCCGCGCCCCCCCCGCCCCCCGGGACCGCCCCCCCCCCCCCCTCACCGGCGGCCAGCGTGATCTGGGCAATGGCGGCCATGGAGGGCGGCGCGCCGCTGCGCAGGGCGCCGCGCGGGCCGCGGTACACCCAGAGCGCGGCCAGCAGCAGCCCCGCGCCGCTCAGCAGGCGGCAGCTCCAGCAGCCGCCGAACAGCGGCCGCGCCTCCGCGGGCTCCGCGCCCCGGCGCGACATGGCGGCACCGGAAGCGCCGCCGGAAGTGGCCGCGCCGCAAAAACCTCCGGGTGCGGCCGGCGCCAAAAAGAGTCCCGCGCGCACAGCGCGCCCCGCGCCGATGGTTCCGGGGGGAATTCAAGGTCGCCGGCAAACGGCGGCGCGGGCGGGGGGGGGGAGTCCCGGTGCTGACGTCACTTCCGGCACGGCGCCGCGCGGTGCGCCACGTTGTCGTCGGTCTGGGCGGCCTCGCGCAGCGCCGCCGCGATCAGCTCGTTGTGGCGCCGCCGCTGCGCCAAAGTCGCGGCGTCCCCGGCCGGCGGCGCCTGCGGAACGGGGGAAAGAACCGGGAATGACCGGCGGGTCCCGGCCCCGGGCGGCCCCGCGCCGCCTCCCGCCCGTACCTTGTCCCCGGCCGCCAGCGCCGCCCAGAGCAGCAGCCCCAGCGCCACCGGGACGGCGCCGCGGGCGAGCGCGCGGGGCCAGCGCGGGTCCGGCGCCATCGCGCGCGCTGCGCCGCTTCCGGCGCGCGGGAAAGCGGAGGCGGGGCCGGGGCAGCGGGACCCGCCCCCAACGGGGACCGGCGGACGCAGCCGCGAGAGAGAAGCGGATCGGAGCCGTTTATTGCCAAGTGAAAGCTCCGCGCGCTCCTCCCGCCGCCGGCGCGCTCCCGCGGCGCTGCCGCTGCCTCGGCCGGTCCTGCGGGGGAGAAGAGGGCGGTGAGGCGGCGGCCCGAGCGCTGCGGGGCTCCGGAGCCCCAACCCCGGCGCCAAACCCCGGCCCCTGTCCCGGCGCGTGAGGGTGGGACCGGCGGACGCCACCGCCGGCACCGAAGACATCGCGCCGGCCGCTGCTGTCCCTCCGCACATCACGGAGCCCGGCACGGCCCCGCCGGGGCCCGCCAAGAACGGGAGGAGCTCCCGGCGCCGCCCGCGCGCCCCGAGCCCGACCCCCGCCCGCGAACGGACCCGGCCCGGAGCGCGCCCGGCGCCGAAAGAGCGGCCGGGGCGGCGGCGGCGCTTTATACCGAGCCCGCGTGGGCGGGGCCTCGGAGACGTCCGCCAATAAAAGCCGCCGGCGCGCGCGCGCCAACCAATGAGAATAAAGCAGAAAAGATAGAGGCGGTGGCCTGAGGGGGGATTAGAATATGGGCGGGGCTCTCGGCAGCGCAGCCAATCAGAACCCGCCGCCGCCCTCGCGCGCGCGCGAGCCAATGAGATTTGTGGGGTGGGGCGAAGGAGGGGGCGGGGTTTGAGACCGGAAGCGCGGCCGTACCGGAAGTGGCGGCGGCGATGGGGATCGGCGGGAAAATCAACCGGCCCCGAACGGTCCCGGGGGGCTCCGGGGGCACCGGGGGGAACCGGGGGGACACCGGGGGGGGCGGGAGGGGCCTCACGAGCGGCCCGGCGGGAGGCAGAGCGCGGGGGGGAGCGGAAATCCCCAGCCTCACGCGCTGCCGGTAACCGGTACCGGGGGGGGATCTCCGGTAACCCCGGGGGCGCCCCGGTGATTCCGCCGTGCCCCGCAGGAGCTGCGCAAGAAACTCTTCAAGCGGCGGCGGGAGCGGGCGCGGGGCCGGCGGCAGAAGCGGCGGTGAGCGGCGCCCCTCCCCCCTCCCGGTGTCCGGTGACCGGGGCGGGTCCCGGTGTGACCGGACCGGTCCCGGTGTGACCGGGGGCGGGTCCCGGTGTGACCGGACCGGTCCCGGTGTGACCGGGCGGGTCCCGGTGTGACCGGGGCGGGTCCCGGTGTGACCGGACCGGTCCCGGTGTGACCGGGCGGGTTCCGGTGTGACCGGACCGGTCCCGGTGTGACCGGGCGGGTCCCGGTGTGACCGGGGCGGGTTCCGGTGTGACCGGGCGGGTCCCGGTGTGACCGGGGGCGGGTCCCGGTGTGACCGGGGGCGGGTCCCGGTGTGACCGGGCGGGTCCCGGTGTGACCGGGGGCTCCCGGGGCTCTCTCCGGTGCAGGGCGGCGGCGGCGGCGGCGGCCCCGGTGTGGGGGAAGCGGCAGCGGAAGGAGCTGAAGCGGCTGCGGCGGGGGTGAGCGGGGGAGGGGCACCGGGGGGCACCGGGGGCGGCACCGGAGCCGCCCTGAGCCCTCCCGGTGCCCCCAGCGCCCGGCGGCCGCGCCGAGACCGGGACGGAGACGGAGGAACGGCGGAGATGGAGCCGTGACACCGGGGACGGACCTGGGACACCGGGGACACCAGTCCCTGCCTCAGTTTCCCCAATCTCTGCCTCAGTTTCCCCGGTCCTGCCTCAGTTTCCCCAATCCTGCCTCAGTTTCCCCTTTCCTGCCTCAGTTTCCCCAATCCTGCCTCAGTTTCCCCGGTCCTGCCTCAGTTTCCCCAATCCCTGCCTCAGTTTCCCCTTTCCTGCCTCAGTTTCCCCGGTCCTGCCTCAGTTTCCCCAATCCCTGCCTCAGTTTCCCCGGTCCTGCCTCAGTTTCCCCTTTCCTGCCTCAGTTTCCCCGGTCCTGCCTCAGTTTCCCCAGCCCCCGGCCCAGCTCCGGTCGCGGTGACCCCGATCCGTGTCCCCCTGTCCCCAATAAAGGCGCCCGCTCGCTCTGTCCGTCCGTCCCTCGCGTGTCCGTCCGTCCCGCGGCCGGGGCGCCGGACCCTTTTCGCGGTGGCACCGGCGGGGCGGCCGCTTCCGGCGGGGGCGCGCCCCGCGCACGCGCAGCCGCCCGGCCCCGCCGCGCTCGCCATGTCGGCGCTGTGCGACCCCCCCGGCGGCGCCCGGGCCCCGCTCAGGTACCGGGAGCCCCGGGGAGGGGCGGGAGGGCCCCGGGAGCCCCCCCCGGGAGGGACCCCCCGGACCGGCACCGGATCCCCCCGGGCCTCCCATCCCCTTTTTTAATCCAAATTTTCCCCATTTTTCTTCTCATTTTCCCTTTTCTAACCCCATTTTTCCCCATTTTCCCCCTCCCTAACCCCCATTTTACCCCTCGTTTCCCCATTTTACCGCTTTGCTCCATTTCCCTCCCCTTATCCCTTTTTAACTCCTCTTTAACCCTTTTAAACCCCATTTTTCCCCATTTCACCCAATTTGTACCCCATTTTTCCCCATTTCACCCCTCCCTATCCCTTTTCTAACCCAAATTTCCCCATTTTACCCCGTTTCCCCCCTCCCTATCTCTTATTAACCCATTTTTTCCCCATTTTTCCCCATTTCCCTGTTTCCTCCTTCCTATCCCTTATTAACCCCGTGTTACTCTTCTCTATCCCTTATTAACCCATTTCCCCCCCATTTCTCCCCCATTTCCCCCCCATTTCCCCCCTTTCCCCCCATTCCTCCCCGTTTCCCCCCATTTTCCCCCATTTTCCCCCATTGTCTCCCCATTTTCCCCCCATTTTCCCCCATTTCTCCCCATTTCCCCCCATTCCTCCCCCCTTTCCCCCCATTTTCCCACCTGTTTCCCCCCATTTCTTCCCATTTCCCCCCATTTTCTCCTCGTTTCCCCCCATCTCCCCCCATTTCTCCCCATTCCTCCCCCATTTCCCCCCATTTCTCCCCATTTCCCCCCCATTTCTCATTTCCCGCCATTCCTCCCCCATTTCTCCCCATTTCCCCCCATTTACTCCCCATTCCTCCCCCAATTTTCCCCCCCTTTTCCCCCCCATTTCCCCCGTTTCCCCCGTTCCCCGCCGCAGCGCGCAGGAGCTCTCGCAGGAGGTGAAGGCGTTCCTGAGCGGGCTGGACCCGGCGCAGGGCACGCCGCTGTCGCCGGCGGCGCACGCCCGCTGCGCGCTGCGGCTGCTGCGCTGCCTGCCGCCGGCGCGCCACGCGGCGCTGCAGCACCTGCGCGGGCTCTTCGACGAGCAGGTGTGCGCGCACCTGCTGCAGCGCGAGGCCGGCGCCGCCGCCGCCGCCTCGCCGGGCGCCGAGGCGCTGCAGGAGGCGCGGCGGGCGCTGGCCGAGCTGGTGGCGGCCAACCCGCGGGCCTGGGCGCCCGGCGTGGCGGCCTGGGCCAGCGAGCTGATGGGGCAGCTGAGCAGCAAGTACGCGGGCCGGCCCGGCGTGCCGCCCGCCGCCAGCCTCAACGAGCTGCTGCAGCTGTGGATGGCGTGCCCGGCCACGCGCGCGCTGCTGGACATCTACAGCCAGTGCCTGGCCGCCATGGCCGGCAGCTGCCCCGACGCCTGCGTGGACGCGCTGCTGGACACCTCGGTGCAGCACTCGCCGCACTTCGACTGGGTGGTGGCGCACGTGGGCTCCTCCTTCCCCGCCACCATCATCAGCCGCGTGCTGTCCTGCGGCCTCAAGGACTTCTGCGCCCACGGCGGCGGCGGCGGCGGCGGCGAGGCGGCGGCGCTCGGCGACAAGCGGGCGCCCAAGATGGCCTCGGTGGTGGGCATCCTGGGGCACCTGGCGTCGCGGCACGCCGGCAGCATCAAGCAGGAGCTGCTGCGGATGTTCCGCGAGAGCCTGGGCTCGGCGCGCGAGCACCACAAGGCCACGGTGCCCTTCCTGCTGCAGCTGGCGCTGCTGTCGCCGGCGCTGCTGGCCACGGTGTCGGCCGAGCTGGTGGACGCGCTGCAGCCGCCGGTGCTCAACCAGCTGCACCAGCACTTCTCGGCGCTGCCCCGCGACGAGCTGGAGGCCACGGCGGGCGTGGCGGTGCACCTGCTGTGCCACGCCTCGGCCGGCGCGCTGCGGACGCTGCGGTTCCTGCTGGCCACGGCCGCGCCGGCCTCGGTCATCGCCGCGCCGGGGCCGGCGCTGCGCGAGGGCGTGCGCGAGGCCTGCGAGCGCCTGCTGCAGCTGCTGCTGCTGCACCTGCAGAAGCTGGTGCACGGGCGCGGCGGCGCCGGGCCCGCCGAGGCCGCCGCCCGTCCGGTGCCGTTCCTGGAGGCGCTGCGGCCGCACGTGCGGGAGCTGTGCCAGGACGCGCTGCGGCTGGAGCGGCGGCGCGGGCTGTGGCAGCAGCAGCTGCTGGCGCTGCTGGCGGTGCACTCGGCTCCGCACGGCGCGGCCGAGGCGCTCTTCTTCCTGCTGGCGCTGGCTCGCACGCCCGAGGAGCTGGCGCTGGCGCCGCAGCTGCGCGCCGGGCTGCGCGCCGTGCTGCCCGACCCGCTGCCCGCCGCCGTGGCCGCCGCCGTGGCGCAGATCCACGCGGGCCGCCTGCCCGAGCCGCAGCTGGCGCAGCTGCTGCGCAACCTGGCGCTGCTGCTGCAGCCCCGCGAGCCCGAGGGCGAGCCGGGCGAGCCGGCGCTGGGCGCGGCGCTGGCGCGGCACCTGCCCGACCTGGCGCAGCTGCTGCTGCACCCGCGGCCCGAGGTGGCCGAGGCGGCGTGCCGGCTGCTGGCCGCCTGCCCGCTGCCGCGGGCGCTGCCGCCGGCGCACCTGCTGCCGGCCGTGCGCGCCGCCGTGCGCCGCTTCTTCGCCGGGCTGCGCCGGGGCGACGCGGCCGCGCCGGCGCCGGGCGCGCGGCTGCTGGCGCGGCTGAGCGCCGTGAGCCCCGCCGCCGCCAAGGCCGTGCTGGCGCAGCTGGTGGAGGCGGCGCTGGGCGGCCGCGACGCCGAGCTCTTCGGCGAGGCCGAGCCGGACGGGCGCGGCGAGGCCGCCGCCGCCGCCGCCCCGGGAGCCGCGCCGGCCTCGCTGCTGGACGACAACCGGCGCCTCGCGGGCGGCCCCAGCGCGGCGGGCGGCGTGTGGTCGGTGTTCCACGGCGGCGTGATCGGGCGCGGGCGCAGGGCGGCGGGCGGCGGCGCTCGGCGCGGCGCCGAGGAGCTGAGCCGCAACACGCAGGCTTTCCTCAGCCTGCTGCTGCGCTGCTGCCGCGGCGCCGCCGTGGGCGCCGAGGCCGCCAAGGCGGTGGCGGCGGCGCTGGTGGAGGCCGTGTGCCCCGAGGCGGCGGGCGCCGAGCTGGCCTGGCCGCCCGAGGAGCTGGCCCGCGCCACGGTGGAGCGGGACCTGCGCATCCTGCGCCGCTTCCGCCGGCAGCCGCTGCTGTTCCCGCTGCTGCGGCTGGTGGCCGGCGGCCGGCCGGCGCTGTGCTACTGCTCCGTGCTGCTGCGGGGGCTGCTGGCCGGGCTGGTGGCGCACTGGGACGCGTGCCGCGCCGGCAGCACCGCCGCCTCGCCCTGGCACCTGCGGGCGTCCTGCGCGCTCGTGGCGCTGCTGGCCGAGGGCTCGCTGCTGCCGCCCGTGCTGGGCAACATGCACGAGCTGTTCCCCGAGCTGGCGCCCTTCGAGGTGCACCTGCTGCTGCTCAGCGTCTGGGGCTACCTGCGCGACAACAGCCCGCTGCCACAGAAGTTCACCTTCCAGCCCCGCCTCGGCGCCTTCCGCCGCGACTTCGGCCGCGACGCCGACCTGGGCAAGCACCTGGCCGTGCTGCACAGCGTGCTGCACCGCAACATCCACCGCCTGGGCCGCATGGCCGCCCGCTTCTACCCCTGAGCGGGCCGCGGCGCCGGGGACGCTCCGGGAGGGGCTCCCGGGGCGGCTCCGGGGGGCGGCCGGCGCCGAGAGTTGGAGTTTGTAAAATAAAGGAAGTGCAAGGCAGAGAAGGGTCTGGAATTGTGGGGGTTTGGAGGGTCTGGGGGTGTTCAAAGGGGTTCTGGGGACGGTCTGGGGGTGTCCAGAGGGGGTCTGGGGGGTTCTGGGGAGGGTCTGGGGGTGTCCAGAGGGGGTTTGGGGGATTCTGGGGACGGTGTGGGGGTGTCCAGAGGGGGTCTGGGGGGTTCTGGGGACGGTCTGGGGGTGTCCAGAGGGGGTCTGGGGGGTTCTGGGGAGGGTCTGGGGGTGTCCAGAGGGGGTCTGGGGGGGTTCTGGGGACGGTCTGGGGGTGTCCACAGGGGGTCTGGGGCTGTTCAAAGGGGGTCTGGGGGGTTCTGGGGGTGTCCAGAGGGGGTTTGGAGGGTCTGGGGGTGTCCACAGGGGGTCTGGGGCTGTTCAAAGGGGGTCTGGGGGGTTCTGGGGGTGTCCAGAGGGGGTTTGGAGGGTCTGGGGGTGTCCACAAGGGGTCTGGGGCTGTTCAAAGGGGGTCTGGGGGGTTCTGGGGAGGGTTTGGGGATGTCCACAGGGGGTTTGGAGGGTCTGGGGGTGTCCACAGGGGGTCTGGGGGGTTCTGGGGGTGTCCACAGGGGGTTTGGAGGGTCTGGGGCTCTTCGAAGGGGGTCTGGGGGGTTCTGGGGACGGTCTGGGGGTGTCCACAGGGGGTTTTGGGGGTTTCAGGGGTGCGTTGGAGGATTTGGGGGTGTCCAGGAGGTCCTTTGGGGCATCCAAAGGGGGTTTTGGGGGTGTCCAAAGGGGGTTTTGGGGGTCCTTGGGGGGAGTTTTGGAGGTCCGTGGGGGATTTTGGGAGGTCTCGAGGGTCCTGGTGGGGTCATGGGCGTTTTTGGGGGGTCCCGAGGGTCCCTGGGGGAGTTTCGGGGGGTCCCAGGGCTGTTTTAGGGGTCCTGGGGCTGATTTGGGGGTCCCGGGGGGAATTTGGGGGTCCCGGGGCGCTCCTGTTCCCCCGCCCTGTCAATCACCGCTCTGTCCCCGCCCACCGCCCCACACCAGCCAATCACCGCCCTTGCTCGGGCCGTAACCCCGCCCCTTCTCCGAGCACCACCTTCGGCTCGGTGGGCGTGGCCTCTCTCGTCCTCGGCCAATCAGCGCCGAGCGCGGCGGCGGCGGCGGGAACGCGTCACTTCCGGCGGCGGCGGCGGCGGCCCCGAGGATGTTTTACCACGTGAGCGGCACCGGGGGTCACGTGGGCGGCACCGGGGGTCACGTGTCAGGCCGGGGGGGTCCCGGTGTTCTTCCGGGGGCTCCCGGGGGCTCCCGGGGCGGTCCCGGGGCGGTCCCGGTAACTCCCGGTGGCTCCCGGTAACGGCCGGTGCCCGCAGATCTCCCTGGAGCACGAGATCCTCCTGCACCCGCGCTACTTCGGGCCCAACCTGCTCAACACCGTCAAGCAGAAGCTTTTCACCGAGGTGGAGGGGACCTGCACCGGCAAGTGAGCGCGGGACCGGGGGAACCGGGGCGGGAGTAGCGGAACCGGCACCGAAATCCGCAAAACGGCAAAAAAATCCCGAAAAACGGCACAAAAATCCCCAAAAACGGCACCAAAATCCCCAAAAACGGCACAAAAATCCCCCAAAACGGCACAAGAATCCCCAAAAACGGCACCGAAATCCGCAAAAAACGGCACCAAAATCCCTAAAACAGCAAAAAAATCCCCAAAAACGGCCCCGAAATCCCCCAAAAAGGCCCCGGGAAAAACGCCCAACAAACCCCAAATAAATCCCAATAAATCGCAATCAATCAATCAAAATTAAATTAATTAACTGACATTAACCCCGTCTCTCGGGGGCAGCTTCGCTGTTGGCACCGGGGTGGTCCAGACCCCAATAAACCCCAATAAATCAATGATAAATCCCAATAAAACCCCAATAAATCAATGATAACCCCCAATAAAACCACAATAAATCCCCCGATGAGCACTAATTCATTAATTAATGGTTGTTAATTACAGGTACGGGTTCGTTATCGCGGTGACCACCATCGACAACGTGGGCGCGGGGGTGATCCAGACCCCGATAAACCCCAATAAACCCCAATCAATCAATGATAAATCCCAATAAACCCCAGTAAATCAATGATAAATCCCAATAAACCCCCATAAATCAGTGATAAATCCCCCAATGAGCACTAATTCATTAATTAACGGTTGTTAATTACAGATACGGGTTCGTTATCGCCGTCACCACCATCGACAACGTGGGCACGGGGGTGATCCAGACCCCGATAAACCCCAATAAACCCCAATAAATCAATGATAAATCCCAATAAACCCCAATAAATCAATGATAACCCCCAATAAAACCACAATAAATCCCCCGATGAGCACTAATTCATTAATTAACGGTTGTTAATTACAGATACGGGTTCGTTATCGCGGTGACCACCATCGACAACGTGGGCGCGGGGGTGATCCAGCCGGGCCGCGGCTTCGTGCTCTACCCCGTGCGCTACAAGGCCATCGTCTTCCGGCCCTTCAAGGGCGAGGTGGTGGACGCCGTGGTCACCCAGGTCAACAAGGTCAGGGGTCACCGGGGGTCAGGGGTCACGCGGGGGTCAGGGGTCACCCGGGGGTCACCCAGGCCGGCAAGGCCCGGCCTCCCCTTCTGTCGTTTTCTGTCTCGTTTTTATTAATTTCTGGTTTTTTTGGTCCCTTTCTGGGCCTTTTTCTCCTGGTTCTGCCCCGTTTGAATCCATTTTTATCCATTTTTATCCATTTTAATCCCTGTTTGCCCAATTTATCCCTTTTTATCCATTTTTGCCCATTTCATTCCTTCCTTTTTATCCATCTTCATCCCATTTTTCTCCCACTTTTATCCATTGTTATCCATTTTTATTTGTTTTTGCCCATTTTATCCTTTTTTATCCATTTTTATCCGTTTTTGCCCATTTTATTCCTTTTTATCCATCTTCATCCCATTTTTCTCCCACTTTTATCCATTGTTATCCATTTTTATTTGTTTTTGCCCATTTTATCCCTTTTTATCAATTTTTATCAATTTTTGCCGATTTTATTAATTTTTATCCATTTTTACCACATTTTTGCCCCATTTTTCCCATTTTTTCTCCCTTTTTCCCCATTTTCCCCATTTTCCCCCTTTCCCCCCATTTTTCCCCATTTTTGCCTTGTTTTTTCCCCGTTTTTGCCCCTTTTTCCCCCTTTTTTCCCCACTTTGCCCATTTTTGCCCTGTTTTTATCCCTTTTCCCCCACTTTTCCCTGTTTCTGCCCAATTTTTCCCACTTTTCCCCATTTTTCTCCACTTTTGCCCATTTTTGCCCATTTTTGCCCCGTTTTCCCGTCCCCAGGTGGGGCTGTTCACCGAGATCGGGCCGATGTCCTGCTTCATCTCCCGCCACGTGAGAGGGGGACGGGACCCCAAAAATGGCCAAAAGGGGGGAGGGGACCCCAAAAATGGCCCAGAGGGGGGAGGGGACCCCAAAAATGGCCAAAAGGGGGGAAAGGACCCCAAAAATGGCCAAAAAGGGGGAGGGGACCCCAAAAATGGCCCAGAGGGGGGAGGGGACCCCAAAATGGCCAAAAGGGGGGAGGGGACCCCAAAAATGGCCAAAAAGGGGGAGGGGACCCCAAAAATGGCCCAAAGGGGAAAGGGACCCCAAAAATGGCCAAAAGGGGGGAGGGGACCCCAAAAATGGCCAAAAGGGGGGAGGGGACCCCAAAAATGGCCCAGAGGGGGGAGGGGACCCCAAAAATGGCCCAAAGGGGAAAGGGACCCCGAAAATGGCCAAAAGGGGGGAGGGGACCCCAAAAATGGCCAAAAGGGGGGAGGGGACCCCAAAATGCCCCTTGGGGCTCTCCCTGACCCCTCAACCCCCCCTCCCACCATTTCCCACCCAAATTTTCCCCTGGGGACCCCAAATCTGCCCCAAATCCCCTTGGGGACCCCAAATCTGCCCCAGGGGACCCCAAATTTTGCCCCGGGGACCCCAAATCTGCCCCCCTGTCCCCCCAGTCCATCCCCTCCGAGATGGAATTCGACCCCAACTCCAACCCCCCCTGCTACAAAACCGTGGACGAGGTGAGGGGGGGTTTGGGGGATTTTGGGGGGTCCTGAGGGAAATTTGGGGGTCTTGGGGGGGTCCTTGGGGGTTTTGGGGGGACTTTGGGTGTCCTGGGGGGAATTTGGGGGGGGATCCTGGGGGGATCCTGGGGGATCCTGGGGGGATCCTGTGGAATTTGGAGTCCTGAGGGGTCTGGGGGCGTCCTGGGGGGAATTTCGGGGGTCCTGGGGAGAATTTGGGGGGTCCCGGGGGGATTTGGGGGGTCCCGGGGGGATTTTTGGGGGTCCCGAGGGGATTTTTGGGGGTCCTGGGGGAATTTTGGGGGTCCCGGGGGGATTTGGGGTTCCCGGGGGGATTTTTGGGGGTCCCGGGGGGATTTTTGGGGGTCCTGGGGGGATTTTGGGGTCCTGGGAGGATTCAGGGGGTCCCAGGGGGATTTTTGGGGGTCCTGGGGGGATTTTGGGGGGATTTTGGGGTCCTGGGGGGATTTTTGGGGGTCCCGGGGGGATTTTGGGGGGATTTTGGGGTCCCCACTGTCGCTCCCCCAGGACATCGTGATCCAGCAGGACGACGAGATCCGCCTGAAGATCGTGGGGACGCGCGTGGACAAGAACGACATCGTGAGATTCGGGGGGAAATCCCGGCCTTTCGGGCAAAATCCCAAAATCTGGGGGCAAATCCTGACATTTTGGGGGAAATGCTGAAATTCTGGGAGGAAAATTCCCAAAATTCAGGGGGGAAAACCCAAAAATTTGGGGGGAAAATCCTGAAATTGGGTGGGAATGCTGAAATTCGGGGGGTAAATCCCAAAATTTTGGGGGAATCCTGGGACTTGGTGGGAAATTCTGGGATTTGGGGGAAAATCCCAAAATTCTGCGGGGAAATGTTGGGATTTTTGGTGGGGAAATCCTCAAATCTCGGCACGGGGGGAGAATCCACAAATCCAGGGAGATATTCCCAAATTTGGGGGAAATTCCCAACATTTGGGGGCAAAATCCCAAAATCTGGGGGGAAATGCTCGAAATTCAGGGGGGAAATCCAAAAATTCAGGGGGGAACCAAATATTTGGGGGAAAATCTCAACATTTGGGGGAAAATCCCTAAAATTTGGGGGGAAATTCTCAAATTTGGGGGGGAAATCCCAAAATTTCAGAGGGAATTCTCAAATGGGGGGGGACATCCCAAATTTTGGGGGGGTCCCAGCTCCGGGGGGGGTCCAGGTCAGCCCCTCCCCCTCCCCTGATCCTTCCCCTCCCCCCCAGTTCGCCATCGGCTCCTTGATGGACGATTACCTGGGTGAGGCGGGGCCGGGATTTGGGGGGATTTGGGGAATTTTGGGGGTCCTGGGGGGATCTGGGGGAATTTTGGGGGTCCCGGGGGGATTCTGGGGGGTCCCGGGGGGATTTGGGGGAGCCCAGGGGGGATTTGGAAGTCCCGGGGCAGTTTGGAGGGTCCCGGGAGGATTCTGGGGAGATTTGGGGGGGATTTTGGGGGTCCCGGGGGGATTTTGGGGAGTCTCAAGGTGGATTTGGGGGGTCCTGGGGGAATTTTGGGAGTCCCGGGTGGGGTTTGGAGGGTCCCGGGAGGATTTTGGGGGGTCTCGGGGTGGATTTTGGGGTCCCTCATCCTTCTCTCCCCCCCCAGGCCTGGTCAGCTGAGCCCCAGGAGCAGCCGCGACCCCTCCCCAATTTCCCCCCCCTTCTCCCAAATTTTGGGAGCCCCACCCCCCCCATCCCCAATTTTGGGGGGTTCTGGCAGCCGGGCCCCTCCCCCAGAGCTGGGGGGGCTCTGTTTTCCCTCAATAAAGGCGTTTTTCCCAATTTTCCGCCTTTTTCTTTTTTTTGGGGGGGGCTCCGGGAATTTTGGGGGGGGTCTTCGCCTCCCTGGGGGGCCCACCGCGCCATCGCCGCTTTAAGGCGCCATCGCCGCTTTAAGGCGCCATCGCCGCTTTAAGGCAGCGTCGCCCCTTTAAGTGCGGTCCCCCCCCGTTGCCACGGCAGCCACCCCGTCCCGCGCTTTACGGCGCCGCGCGTCACTGCCGCGCTCCTCCCACCCAGCCCCGTTTCCGCGCTTTGCGGCCCGGCCCGGCCTTCTCCCCGCGCTCTCCAAGATGGCGGTGTCCGGGGTGAGTGCGGCCGCCGCCGCCATCCGCCGCCATCCTCCTTCCCCCGCCGCCCCGCCGCCTCCCCGCCGCCACCGGGGGAACCGCGGGGCACCGGGGATGCGGCCGGGCCGGCCGCGGAGCCGCGGGGAGGCGGCGGGGGGCGCGGATGGCGGCGGGAAGGGAGGGGGGGAGCCCTGAGGGGAACCGGAGCCGGTGAGGGGGGAGGGCGGCGGGTTGGTGCCACCCTCGGGGACATCTCGGGGACATCTCGGGGACATCTCGGGGACCCCCTGCCCCGATTTTCCCCCAAATCCTGCGCGGGTACCCCAAAACCCGGGGGGTTCCAGGGGCTTCGTCCACATCGGGACCCCCGGGGCGGATTTTGGGGGTCCTGCGTCCCCTCAGTGCCACCCCCCGGTGTCACCCCGGTGTCCCCAAGTTCTGGGGACATCTCGGGGACCCCCTGCCCCGATTTTCCCCCAAATCCCGCGCGGGTACCCCAAAATCGGGGGTTCCAATTGTCCCCCAGTGCCCGCCCCACACCGGGACCCCCGCGGCCACCCCCGTGTCCCAAAACTTGGGGACATTTTGGGGGCATTTTGGGGAGATTTGGGGACACTTTGGGCGCCCTGTGGGGACATTTCAGGGACAATTTAAGAGACGTTTTAGGGACATTTTGGGGCCACTCTGGGGATATTTTGGGCACACTCGAGAGCCACTCTGGGGACACCTTGGGGACCCTTTGGGGACACTTCAAGGGACCTTTTAGGGACACTCTGGGGACCCTTTGGGGATATTTTGGTGACACTTTGGGGACACTTTTGGGATACTCTGGGGACCCTTTGGTGACACACTGGGGACACTCTGGTGACACTTCGGGGACACTCTGGGGACCCTTTGGGGATATTTTGGGGACACTCTGGGGACACCTTGGTGACACCTTGGTGACACTTTGGGGACCCTTTGGGGATATTTTGGGGACACTTTAGTGACACTTTGGGGATATTTTGGGGACCCTTTGGTGACACTCTGGGGACACCCTGGTGACACTCTGGTGACACTTCGGGGACACTCTGGGGACCCTTTGGGAATATTTTGGGGACACTTTAGTGACACTCTGGGGACACTTTCGGGATACTCTGGGGACCCTTTGGTGACACGTTGGTGACACTCTAGGGACCCTTTGGTGACACCCTGGGGACACGTTGGGGACACTCTGGGGACCCTTTGGGGACACCTTGGTGACACTCTGGAGACACCTTGGTGACACTTTGGTGACACTTTGGAGACACCTTGGTGACACTTTGGGGACCCTTTGGTGACACCCTGGGGACCCCCTGGTGACCCTTTGGGGACACTTTGGGGACACTCTGGAGACACCTTGGTGACACCCTGGGGACACCCTGGGGACACTCTGGAGACCCTTTGGGGACACCCTTGGGACACTTTGGGGACACTTTGGTGACACTCTGGTGACACTTTGGGGATATTTTGGTGACACCTTGGTGACACTTTGGGGACCCCCTGGTGACCCCCTGGGGACCCCCGGTGCCTCCCGCAGACGCTGTACACGTACCCCGAGAACTGGCGCGCCTTCAAGGCGCTGATCGCGGCGCAGTACTCGGGCGCGCGGCTGCGCGTGCTCTCGGCGCCGCCGCTCTTCCGCTTCGGCCACACCAACCGCAGCCCCCAGTTCCTGCAGAAGTTCCCGCTCGGGAAGGTCAGTCTGCGCCTGAACAACCCCAGAATTCCCAAAAAATCCCAAAAAAATCCCAAAAAAATCCCAAAAAACTCAAAAATCCCAAGATCTGGGGCCTGGGGTTTGGGGGGTTCAGACCCTGCAGTTCCTGCAGAAGTTCCCACTCGGAAAGGTCAGTCTGAGCCTGAACAATCCCAGAATTCCCAAAAAATCCCAAAAAAATCCCAAAAAACTCAAAAATCCCAAGATCTGGGGTTTGGGGGGTTCAGGCTCCCCAGTTCCTGCAGAAGTTCCCGCTCGGGAAGGTCAATCTGAGCCTGAACAATCCCAGAATTGCCAAAAAAATCCCAAAAATCAAAAAAAAGAAACCCTAAAAAACTCAAAAATCCCAAAAAACTCCCAAACTGTGGGGATTTGGGCGTTTGGCTCAGAATTTGAAGTTTTGTGGGGTTTTTTGGTGGTTTTGGGGTATTTTTGGGCTTTTTTTGAGCTTTGGGGTTTTTTGGTGGGGGGGGGATTTCTTGGGGGATTTTTGGGGATTTTTGTGGGGGTTTTTTGGGATTTTTGGTGGTTTAGGAGTTTTTAGGAGTATTTTCTGGATGTTTTGGGGTTTTGGGGATGTTCTGGGGATTTTTGGGATTTTTTTGAGGTTTGGGGCTTTGGGGGGTATTTCTTGGGGGATTTTTTGGGGATTTTTGTGGGGGTTTTTTGGGATTTTTGGTGGTTTTGGAGTTTTTAGGAGTATTTTCTGGATGTTTTAGGGTTTTGGGGATGTTCTGGGGATTTTTGGGATTTTTTTGGGGTTTTGGGGGGTATTTCTTGGGGGATTTTTTGGGATTTTTGTGGTGTTTTTTGGGATTTTTGGTGATTTTGGGGTTTTTGGGAGTATTTTCTGGATGTTTTTGGGGTTTTTGGGATTTTTTTGAGGTCTGGGTTTTCTCCCCGCAGGTCCCGGCCTTCGAGGGCGACGACGGATTCTGCGTCTTCGAGAGCAACGCCATCGCCTACTACGGTTAATTAGTGCCCTAATTAGCTTAATGAGCTGCTGTGCTCCTCACTGGCTGTGCTCTGCTGCCCTAATTAATTAATTTGTTCGTTGATTGATTGATTGATTGATTGGCTCTTTCCTGGAGCTCATTAATGATCCCCTTTTGCTCATTAACGATTTTTCCTGCCCCTTAATGAGTCCCTCCCCTGATTAACCATTCCCCTGGCTAATTAATTTCCCTGCTGCTAATTAATTACCCTTTTGGGTGATTAATTAACCCTTTCCTGGCAGTGAGCATGGAGGGAAGCAGCACCAACTTTATCATTCCCCCATTAATGATCCCCCATTGCTCATTAACGATCCCCTGCATCTCTAACTAGTCCCTCCCCTAATTAAGCATTCCCCTGGCTGATTAATTACCCTTTTGGGTGATTAATTAACCCTTTCCTGGCAGTGAGTACGGAGGGGAGCAGCACCAACTTTATCATTCCCCCATTAATGATCCCCCATTGCTCATTAACGATTCCTCCTGGGCTCTGACGAGTCCCTCCCCTAATTAACCATTCCCCTGGCTGATTGATTGTCCTGCTGGTTAATGAATTAACCCCTTCCTGGCAGTGAGCACGGAGGAGCTGCGGGGCAGCACGCCCGAGGCCGCGGCGGCCGTGCTGCAGTGGGTGAACTTCGCCGACAGCGACGTCGTCCCCCCGGCCAGCACCTGGGTGTTCCCCACGCTGGGCATCCTGCACTACAACAAACAGGTGGGGATGTTTTGGGATTTTTTGGGAATTTTGGGGAATTTTTTGGGAATTTTTCGGGAGTTTCTGGGGGTTTGGGGAAATTTTTGGGGTTTTTTTTGGGATTTTTTGTGATTTTTTAATTAATTTTTTGAATGTTCCCCACGCTGGGCATCCTGCACTACAACAAACAAGTGGGGGATTTTTTTGGGAATTTTTGGGGATTTTTTGGGATTTTTTCGGCAGTTCCTGGGGGTTTGGGGAAATTTTTGGGGTTTTTTTTGGGATTTTTCGTGATTTTTTTAATTAATTTTTTGAGTGTTCCCCACGCTGGGCATCCTGCACTACAACAAACAGGTGGGGGATTTTTTGGGGGATTTGGGGAATTTTTTGGGAATTTTTTGAGGGTTTTGGGGAATTTTTCAGGAATTTTTGGGGGAATTTTTGGGGTTTTTTTTTGTGATTTTTCGTGATTTTTTGGGGTGTTCTTGCATTACAGCAAACAGGTGGGGTTTGGGAATTCCAGGAATTTTGGGTTTTCTTCCCCAATTTTGGGTTGTCCTCCCCAGTTTTGAGTTTCCCTCCCCAATTTCTGGTTCCCCTCCCCATTTTTGGTTCCCCTCCCCAATTTTGGGTTCCCCTCCCCATTTTTGGGTTTTTTCTCCCCATTTCTGGTTCCCCTCCCCAATTTCGTGTTCCTCTCCCCAATTTCGTGTTCCCCTCCCCAATTTTGGGTTTTCTCTCCCCAATTTTGGGTTTTCTCTCCCCATTTCTGGTTCCCCTCCCCAATTTCGTGTTCCCCTCCCCAATTTCGTGTTCCCCTCCCCAATTTCGTGTTCCCCTCCCCAATTTCGGGTTCCCCTCCCCAATTTCGTGTTCCCCTCCCCAATTTTGGGTTTTCTCTCCCCGTTTTTGGGTTTTCTCTCCCAATTTCGTGTTCCCCTCCCCAATTTCGTGTTCCCCTCCCCCATTTCGTGTTCCCCTCCCCAATTTCGTGTTCCCCTCCCCAATTTTGGGTTCCCCTCCCCAATTTCGTGTTCCCCTCCCCAATTTTGGGTTTTCTCTCCCCCATTTTGGGTTTTCTCTCCCCGTTTTTGGGTTTTCTCTCCCTGTTTTTGGGTTTTCTCTCCCAATTTGTGTTCCCCTCCCCAATTTGTGTTCCCCTCCCCAATTTCGTGTTCCCCTCCCCAATTTCGTGTTCCCCTCCCCAATTTCGGGTTCCCCTCCCCCATTTCGTGTTCCCCTCCCCAATTTCTGTTCCCCTCCCCAATTTCCCCTGCCCCTGTGCCGTGCCAGGCCACTGAGGTGGCGAAGGAGGAGGTGCGCCGGGTGCTGGGGGTGCTGGACGGGCACCTGCGAACCCGAACGTTCCTGGTGGGCGAGAGGGTGAGCCTGGCAGACATCAGCCTGGTCTGCGCCCTGCTCTGGCTCTACAAACAGGTGATTTTGGGGAGATTTGGGGGGATTTGGGGCATTTTGGGGGGCTCAGCCTGGTCTGCGCCCTGCTCTGGCTCTACAAACAGGTATTGGGGGGATTTGGAGCATTTTGGGGGGATTCAGCCTGGTCTGCACCTTGCTCTGGCTCTACAAACAGGTATTTGGGGGGATTTGGGGGGGATTTGGGGCATTTTGGGGAATTTTGGGGTATTTGGGGGATTTTGGGGGGGATTCAGCCTGGTCTAGGTGTATCTCAGGCGTATTTAGGATGTCCCAGGTGTATCCCAGGTGCATTTTGGGGATCCCAGGTGTATTTAGGATATATTTGGGGGATCCCAGGTGTATTTTGGGTATCTCAGGTGTAACTCAGGTGTATTTAGGATGTATTTTGGAGATCCCAGGTGTATTTGGGTAACCCAGGTGTATGTAGGATGTATTTGGGGGATCCCCGGTGTATTTAGGATGGATTTGGGGGATCCCAGGTGTATTTTGGATGGATTTGGGGATCCCAGGTGTATGTAGGATGGATTTGGGGATCCCAGGTGTATTTTGGGGATCCCAGGTGTATTTAGGATGGATTTGGGGATCCCAGGTGTATGTTGGGTATCTCAGGTGTAATTCAGGTGTATTTAGGATGTATTTAGGGTGTATATTTGGGTAACCCAGGTGTATTTAGGATGGATTTGGGGGATCCCAGGTGTATGTAGGATGTATGTTGGGGATCCCAGGTGTATGTTTGGTATCCCAGGTGTATGTAGGATGGATTTGGGGGATCCCAGGTGTATGTAGGATGGATTTGGGGATCCCAGGTGTATTTAGGATGGATTTGGGGATCCCAGGTGTATTTGGGTAACCCAGGTGTATGTAGGATGGATTTGGGGGATCCCAGGTGTATGTAGGATGGATTTGGGGGATCCCAGGTGTATTTAGGATATATTTTGGGGATCCCAGGTGTGTTTGGGTAACCCAGGTGTCTCCCCAGGTGCTGGACCCCGCCTTCCGCGGCCCCTTCGGCAACGTCACGCGCTGGTTCCTCACCTGCCTCAACCAGCCCCAGTTCAAGGCCGTGCTGGGCGAGGTGCAGCTGTGCCAGCGGATGGCGCAGTTCGACGGTGGGCACACCTGGGCACACCTGGGCACACCTGGGGGGCACTGGGACACACCTGGGGACACCTGGGCACACCTGGACACACCTGGGGGGAACTGGGACACACCTGGGGGCACCTGGGGGGGACTGGAACACACCTGGGGGCACCTGGGCACTCTTGGGAACACACCTGGGGACACACCTGGGTGCACCTGGGCACACCTGGACACACCTGGGGGGAACTGGGACACACCTGGGCACATCTGGACACACCTCGGCACACACCTGGGGGCACCTGGGCACACCTGGGCACTCTTGGGGGGGTGGGGACACACCTGGACACACCTGTGAATTTTAGAATAGTTTAAAGGGAGATTCTTGAGGTAAGAAAGGGGCAGAGAAAGTGAATTTCGGGCAAATTTAAAAGGGATTTTTTGAAGTAAAAAACCCGAGTTTTAAGCTAGTTTAAAAGCGATTTTTTGTGGTAAAAAAAACCCCAAAAAACGGCGATTTTTGGGGCGATTTTCGCCCGGAAAGCCCCAAAACTCTCCCTTTTTTTGCTGTTGGGAGCAGCCAAGAAGTTTGCGGAGGGGCAGGCGCGGCGGGAGAAGGAGAAGGAGCCCCCCAGGAAGGGGGAGAAGGAGAAGGAGCCCCCCAGGAAGGGGGAGAAGCCCCCCAAGAGGGAGGAGAAGCGGCCGGAGCCCGAGCAGGACCTGGACGAGTGCGAGCAGGTCCTGGCAGCCGAGCCCAAGGCCAAGGACCCCTTCGCCCACCTGCCCAGGAGGTGGGGGCACACCTGGGGGCACACCTGGGGGGGTTTGGGGACACCTGGGGGGGTTTGGGGACAGCTGGGGGGGTTTGGGGACACCTGGAGGGGGTTTGGGGACACCTGGGGGGGTTTGGGGACACCTGGGAACAGTTGGGGACACACCTGAGGGGGATTTGGGGCACCTGGAGGGGGTTTGGGAACATCTGGGGGGAGATTTGGGGGGTTTGGGGACACCTGGGTGGGGTTGGGGACACCTGGGACACACCTGGGGACACCTGGAGGGGGTTTGGGGTCACTCTGAGGAGTTCATGGTCACTCTGGGGTCACCCTGGAGGTTTTGGGGTCACTCTGAGGAGCTCAGGGTCACTCTGGGGGTTTCAGGGTCCCTTTGGGGTCACTCTGGGGGTTTTGGGGTCACTCTGGGTGTCCGTCTGTCCCCCCAGTCCGTTTGTCCTGGACGAGTTCAAGCACAGTGGGAACACAGAGGGGACACGGAGGGGTTTGGGGTCACCCTGGAGGTTTTAGGGTCACTCTGAGGGGCTCAGGGTCACTCTGGGGGTTTCAGGGTCCCTTTGGGGTCACCCTGGAGGTTTTGGGGTCACTAAGTGTCCGTCTGTCCACAGTCCGTTTGTCCTGGACAAGTTCAAGCGCAAGTACTCCAACGAGGACACGCTGGGGACAGGGGGACACTGAGGGTCTTGGGGTCACCCTGAGGGGCTCGGGGTCACTCTGGGGGGCTCGGGGTCACTCTGGGGTCACTCAGTGTCCGTCTGTCCCCCCAGTCCGTTTGTCCTGGACGAGTTCAAGCGCAAGTACTCCAACGAGGACACGCTGGCCGTGGCGCTGCCGCACTTCTGGGAGCACTTTGACCGCGAGGGTTGGTCCCTGTGGTACTGCCAGTACCGGTACCCCGAGGAGCTGAGCCAGACCTTCATGAGCTGCAACCTCATCACCGGTGCGCCTTCCTCCTCCTCCTCATCCTCATCATCATCCTCATCATCATCCTCATCATCATCCTCATCATCATCCTCCTCATCCTCCTCCTCCTCATCCTCATCATCATCCTCATCATCCTCATCCTCATCATCCTCATCCTCATCCTCATCCTCATCCTCATCATCATCCTCATCATCCTCATCCTCATCATCCTCATCATCATCCTCATCCTCTTCATCCTTCATCTCCATCCCCACCCTTCCCATCCTTGTCCTTCCCCACCCCAAGGAGCTCCCCCAGACCTTCATGAGCTGCAACCTCATCACTGGTGGGCCTTCCTCCTCATCATCCTCCTCATCCTCACCCTCATCCTCCTCCTCATCTTCATCCTTATCTTCCTTCATCTTCATCCTCACCATCCCCATCCTTGTCCTTCCCCACCCCGAGGAGCTGAGCCAGACCTTCATGAGCTGCAACCTCATCACCGGTGCGCCTTCCTCCTCATCCTCATCCTCCTCATCCTCATCCTCATCCTCCTCATCATCCTCATCATCTTCATCCTTATCTTCCTTCATCTCCATCCTCACCATCCCCATCCTTGTCCTTCCCCACCCCAAGGAGCTCCCCCAGACCTTCATGAGCTGCAACCTCATCACCGGTGCGCCTTCCTCCTCCTCCTCATCCTCATCATCATCCTCATCATCATCCTCCTCATCATCCTCATCCTCATCATCATCCTCATCCTCTTCATCCTTCATCTCCATCCCCACCCTTCCCATCCTTGTCCTTCCCCACCCCGAGGAGCTGAGCCAGACCTTCATGAGCTGCAACCTCATCACTGGTGGGCCTTCCTCCTCATCCTCATCATCATCATCCTCATCCTCATCATCATCCTCATCTTCATCCTTATCTTCCTTCATCCTCACCATCCCCATCCCTGTCCTCGTCCTTCCCCACCCTGAGGAGCTCCCCCGACCTTCCTCCTCCTCCTCCTCCTCCTCCTCCTCCTCCCGGCCCTTCTTCCCTCCCTTCCCTTTTCCTGCTCTTCCCATTCCAGAGTTTTCCTCCTTTTCCCTCTTTTCCTTCAATTTTGTCTCCATTTCCCCTTTTTTTCTCTCCATTTTCCCTGTTTCTCTCCCTTTTTCCTTTTTTCTCTCCCTTTTCCCCTTTTTTCTCTCAATTTCCCCTTTTTTCTTTCCATTTCCCCTTCTTTTCTCTCCCTTTTCCCCTTTTTTCTCTCCCTTTTCCCCTTTTTTCTCTCGCTTTCCCTTTTTTCTCTCCCTTTTCCCTTTTTTTGTCCCTTTTCCTCTTTTCCCTCAGTTTCCCTCTCCTTCCCTCTCTGCCCCATTTCCTCTCCCTTTTCCATCCATTTTTCCTGTTTTTCCCATTTTTCCCTCTCTTGGAGATATCCCAGCACCTGCACAAATCCCTTTTTTCTCCTTTTCTCCCACTTTTTCTCCCTTTTTTCTCACTTTTCTCTTTTCTCTCACATTTCTCTCCTTTTCTCTCCTTTTCTTTCCTTTTCTCTCCATTTTTCTCAGTTTTCTCTCCTTTTCTCACTTTTCTCTCAATTTTTCTCCTTTATTCTCCTTTTCTCTCCTTCTTTTTTCTCTTTTGTCACACTTTTCTCTCTCTTTTTCTCATTTTCTCTCACTTTTCTCTCAATATTTCTCCTTTTTTCTCATTTTCTTTCACTTTTCTCTCAATTTTTCTTCTGTATTCTCTTTTTCTCTCTTTTCTCTCCTTTTCTCTCTTTTTTGTCTTTTCTCTCACTTTTCTCTCCTTTTTTCTCATTTTCTCTCTTTTTTTTCTCCTTTTCTCTTTTTTTTCTCCTTTTCTCTTTTTTTTCTCCTTTTCTCTCACATTTCTCTCCTTTTCTCTCCTTTTTTCTCCTTTTCTCTCTTTTTTTCTCTTTTCTTTCACATTTCTCTCCTTTTCTCTCACATTTCTCTCCTTTTTTCTCATTTTCTCTCCTTTTCTCTCTTTTTTTTCTCATTTTTTTCTCCTTTTCTCTCCTTTTCTCTCACATTTCTCTCCTTTTCTCTCACTTTTTCTCCTTTTTTCCCATTTTCTCTCACTTTTTCCCGTTTTCTCTCACTTTTTCTCCTTTTTTCCCCTTTTCTCTCACTTTTTCCCGTTTTCCCCGTTCCCCAGGGATGTTCCAGCGCCTGGACAAGCTGCGCAAGAACGCCTTCGCCTCGGTGGTGCTGTTTGGGAAGGACCACGACAGCAGCATCTCGGGGGTCTGGGTGCTGCGGGGGCAGGAGCTGGCCTTCACGGTGAGAAAATACAAAAAAAACAAAATTCCCAAAAAAAAACCCTGAAAAAATCCATGGGGTGGGGTTTGCAGGGCGAAAATCACAAAAACTCCCATGAAAATACCCCAAAATAGCCCCAAAATACAACCTGTGGGTGCTGCAGGGGCAGGAGCTGGCCTTCACGGTGAGAAAATACAAAAAAAACAAAATTCCCCCCAAAAAAATCCGTGGGGTGGGGTTTACAGGGCGAAAATCACAAAAACTCCCATTAAAATACCCCAAAATCCAAGCTCTGGGTGCTGCGGGGGCAGGAGCTGGCCTTCACGGTGAGAAAATCCAAAAAAACCAAAATTCCCCCCAAAAAAATCCGTGGGGTGGGTTTACAGGGCGAAAATCACAAAAATTCCCATGAAAATACCCCAAAATAGCCCCAAAATCCAACCTGTGGGTGCTGCGGGGGCAGGAGCTGGCCTTCACGGTGAGAAAATCCAAAAAAACCCAAAATTCCCAAAAAAAAACCCCTGAAAAAATCCGTGGGGTGGGTTTACAGGGCGAAAATCACAAAAATTCCCATGAAAATACCCCAAAATCCAAGCTGCGGGGGCAGGAGCTGGCCTTCACGGTGAGAAAATCCCAAAAAATCACAAAATTCCAAAAAATAACCCCAAAAAATCCATGGGGTGGCTTTTGCAGGGAGAAAACCCCAGAAATTCCCATTAAAATATCCCCAAATACCCCCAAACCCTTGGGAATTCCGGACTTTCACGGCATTTTCACTGAAAATACCCTTTTTTTTTGCAGTTTTCACAGGAAAACTGATATTTTCTCTCCCTAATTCCCATTTTCCCCGTTTTTTGCCCCATTTCCCAGCTGTGCCCGGACTAGCAGGTGGATTACGAGTCCTACACCCGCCAAAAACTCCCCAAAATGCTGTTTTGTATGGGGTTTTCTCTGGGAATATCAGATTTTTTTGCGGTTTTCACAGGAAACTCAGTATTTTTTTTAACAATTCCCATTTTCCCCGTTTTTCCCCCCATTTTCCAGCTGTGCCCGGACTGGCAGGTGGATTACGAGTCCTACACCTGCCAAAAACTCCCCAAAATCCTGTTTTTTATGGGGTTTTCTCTGGGAATATCAGATTTTTTTGCGGTTTTCACAGGAAACTCAGTATTTTTTTTTAACAATTCCCATTTTCCCCATTTTTTGCCCCATTTTCCAGCTGTGCCCGGACTGGCAGGTGGATTATGAGTCCTACACCCCAAAATCCCCCTGAAACCCTTGGGAATTCTGGATTTTTATGGGGTTTTCTCTGGGAACATCGGATTTTTTTGCGGTTTTCACAGGAAACTTGGTATTTTTTTTAACAATTCCCATTTTCCCCGTTTTTCCCCCCATTTCCCAGCTGTGCCCAGACTGGCAGGTGGATTACGAGTCCTACACCTGCCAAAAACTCCCCAAAATCCTGTTTTTTACGGGGTTTTCTCTGGAAACATCAGATTTTTTTGCGGTTTTCACAGGAAACTCAGTATTTTTTTAACAATTCCCATTTTCCCCGTTTTTTGCCCCATTTTCCAGCTGTGCCCGGACTGGCAGGTGGATTACGAGTCCTACACCCCAAAATCCCCCTGAAACCCTTGGGAATTCTGGATTTTTACGGGGTTTTCTCTGGGAATATCAGATTTTTTTGCGGTTTTCACAGGAAACTCGGTATTTTTTTTAACAATTCCCATTTTCCCCATTTTTTGCCCCATTTTCCAGCTGTGCCCAGACTGGCAGGTGGATTATGAGTCCTACACCTGGCGCAAGCTGGACCCCGAGAGCGCCGAGTGCCGGACGCTGGTGACGGAATATTTCAGCTGGGAGGGCGAGTTCCAGCACGTGGGCAAGCCCTTCAACCAGGGCAAGATCTTCAAGTGAATTTGGGCTGAAATCCCGGGATTTTGGGGCTCAAATCCCCGGGTTTGGAGCCCTTCAACCAGGGCAAGATCTTCAAGTGAATTTGGGCTGAAATCCCGGGATTTTGGGGCTCAAATCCCCGGGTTTGGAGCCCTTCAACCAGGGCAAGATCTTCAAGTGAATTTGGGCTGAAATCCCGGGATTTTGGGGCTCAAATCCCCGGGTTTGGGGCCCTTCAACCAGGGCAAGATCTTCAAGTGAATTTGGGCTCAAATCCCGGGATTTTGGGGCTCAAATCCCCGGGTTTGGGGCCCTTCAACCAGGGCAAGATCTTCAAGTGAATTTGGGCTGAAATCCCGGGATTTTGGGGCTCAAATCCCCGGGTTTGGGGCCCTTGGAGATCTGAAAGTGAATTCAGGTTCAAACCCCAGGATTTTGGGCTTAAATCCCGGGATTTTGGGCTCAAATCCCAGGATTTCAGGGCCCTTCAGCCACTTCAGGATCTTCAAATGAAATTTGGGCTGAAATCCCAGGATTTTGAGCTGAAATCCCAGGATTTTGGGCTCAAATCCCAGGATTTTGGGCTCAAATCCCAGGATTTCAGGGCCCTTCAACCACTTCAGGATCTTCAAGTGAAATTTGGGCTCAAATCCCAGGATTTTGGGCTCAAATCCCAGGATTTTGGGCTCAAATCCCAGGATTTCGGGGCCCTTCAAGCACGGCAAGATTCCCCCTGGAATTTTGGGCTGAAACCCCGGGATTTCGGGGCCCTCCAGCCCCGATCCAATAAAGAATCTGGGACAGGACGAGACTCCGGAGCGGTTTGGGGTTTTTTTGGGGTGGATTTGGGGCGTTTTGGGCCATTCCAGAGGGTCCCGAGGGCTCCAGGAGATGATCCGGAATCCCGAATTTTCCATAAACTCCCCCAAAATCTCCGCTCGGGGGGAGAACCGGGAGCGCTCCCGGAATTTTGGGGGGTCCCGGGGCGATCCCAGCCCCGTTGTCCCCAAAAAATCCCAAATCCCGGCGGATTTGGGGCAGAAATTCCGGAATTTTCTGGGATTCCCCCCCCACGTCTGGGGGGCTGAGATTTGATTGGGGCTGGGGGAGGGGCGGTCCCAGTATAAACCAGTAACGGCCACCAAAACCAGTTTGGGGCCCGCCCCTCCCCCCGCTTCCTTCCTGGGCCTCCCCTCCCCCCCCAGCGCCAGATGTGGCCGCGCCCCTCCCCCACCCCCGCGGCCACATCTGGATCCAGTTCAGCCCCAGTTTAATCCCAGTTTGGTCCCAGTTTAATCCCAGTTCAGTCCCAGTTTAATCCCAGTTCGGCCCCAGGCTGGATCCAGTTGGGTCCCAGTTCAGTCCCAGTTTGATCCCAGTTCAGTCCCAGTTTAATCCCAGTTTGGTCCCAGTCTGGATCCAGTTGGGTCCCAGTTTGGTCCCAGTTTAATTCCAGTTTGGTTCCAGCTGAGTCCCAGTTCAGCCCCAGTTCCTCCCAGTCCATCCCAGTTCCTCCCAGTTCAGCCCCAGTTCCTCCCAGTCCATCCCAGTTCCTCCCAGTTCAGCCCCAGTTTGGTCCCAGTTTAATTCCAGTTTGGTTCCAGCTGAGTCCCAGTTCCTCCCCAGTTCCTCCCAGTCCATCCCAGTTCCTCCCAGTTCAGCTCCAGTTCCTCCCAGTCCATTCCAGTTCAGCTCCAGTTCCCCCCAGTCCATCCCAGTTCCTCCCAGTCCATCCCAGTTCCTCCCAGTTCCCTCCCAGTTCCTCCCAGTTCAGCTCCAGTTCCCCCCAGTTCCTCCCAGTTCCCTCCCAGTTCCTCCCAGTTCAGCTCCAGTTCCCCCCAGTCCATCCCAGTTCCTCCCAGTTCCCTCCCAGTCCATCCCAGTTCAGCTCCAGTTCTTCCCAGTTCCTCCCAGTTCCTCCCAGTCCATCCCAGTTCCTCCCAGTTCAGCTCCAGTTCCTCCCAGTTCAGCCCCAGTTCCTCCCAGTTTCTCCCAGTTCCTCCCAGTTTCCGCCTTTCCGCGGCCGCGCCCTCCTGAGTCACCCCCGGGGGGACACCGGGGACACCGGGGACACCGGCCCAGGCGTGGCGGCCCCGCCCGGGGATCCCGCGGCGCTGCCGGGCCGGGGCCGCGCCCCGGGGCCACCGAATGTCCCCGGGTGTCACTGAATGTCCCCCGGTGCCACCGAATGTCCCCGGGGCCACCGAATGTCCCCGGGTGTCACCGAATGTCCCCGGTGCCACCGAATGTCCCCGGGTGTCACCGAATGTCCCTGGTGCCACCGAATGTCCCCGGGTGTCACTGAATGTCCCCGGGTGTCACTGAATGTTCCCGGTGCCACCGAATGTCCCCGGTGTCACCGAATGTCCCCGGTGTCACCGAATGTCCCCGGTGCCACCGAATGTTCCCGGTGCCACCGAATGTCCCCGGTGTCACCGAATGTCCCCGGTGCCACCGAATGTCCCCGGTGCCACCGAATGTCCCCGGGTGTCACTGAATGTCCCCGGGTGTCACCGAATGTCCCCGGTGCCACCGAATGTCCCCGGGTGTCACTGAATGTCCCCGGGTGTCACTGAATGTCCCCGGGTGTCACCGAATGTCCCCGGTGCCACCGAAGCGCCACCAGATGTGCCAGGGCGAGCTCCAGGGGCCGCCAGAGCGGCCCGGGGGTGGCACCGGAGCCACCGGCCCGGTCCCGGTCCCGGTCCCGGTCCCGCGGCTCCCCGGGAATTGCTCAGGAATGCTCCGGGAATTCCTCGGGAATTCCTCGGGAATGCTCCGGGAGTCCGGGGTGCCCCACACCCCCCTGCCGCCCCCCCGTTGTCGCCGCGCCCCCCCCGCCCCCGGCGGCCCCGGGCCAGCGCGGAATCCCAAACATCCCAAAATCCCAAACAAACATCCCAAAATCCCAAACATCCCAAAATCCCAAACAAACATCCCAAAATCCCAAACATCCCAAAATCCCAAAATCCCCAACGTCCCCTCCCCCGCCCCGGGGGTCCCCGGTGTCCCCACCCCCCCCCGGTCCCTTTCCAGCGGTGCCGCCACATCTGGAGGGGACCGCGGACCCCCCCCCAAAATCCGCCCGGGATTTTTGGGACGGGAGGGGGGGGGGGGGCAGCCCCAGCCCCGCGGGGATCCCCGGGCCGGGCGGGGGTCGCGGGTGGTCCCGGTGTCCCCGGTGTTCCCGGTGTCCCCGCTGTTCCCGGTGTCCCCGGTATTCCCGCTGTTCCCGGTGTCCCCGCTGTCCCCGGTGTCCCCGGTGTTCCCGCTGTTCCCGGTGTCCCCCGCCCCCCCCGCCGTGCCGCGGGGCCCCGGGAGGGGCGGGAGGGATGAGGCAGCGCTCGGGAATGCGCCGGGATTTGGCACCGGAGGCTCCGGGAGCGGCCCCGGGAGCGGCCCCGGAACCGCCCGGGAGCGGCCCCAGAACGGGCCCAGAACAGCCCCGGGAACGGTGCCGGGAGTGGACCCAGAACGGGCCCGGGATCGGTCCCGGAACCGCCCCGGGAACGGTGCCGGGAATGGCCCCAGAACGGGCCCGGGAATAGACCCAGAACCGCCTCCGAACGGGCCGGGAGCGGTCCCAGAACGGGCCGGGATCGGTCCCGGGAATGGACCCAGAACCGCCCCGGGATCGGGCCCAGAACGGGCCGGGAGCGGTCCCGGGAATGGACCCAGAACAGCCCCGGGATCGGGCCCAGAACGGGCCCGGGAATAGACCCAGAACCGCCCCGGGATCGGGCCCGGAACCGCCCCGGGATCGGGCCCGGTTCCGCTCGGGAACAGCCCCGGGATCGGGCCCAGAACGGGCCGGGATCGGGCCCAGAACCGCCCCGGGATCGGGCCCGGAACCGCCCCGGGATCGGGCCCGGTTCCGCTCGGGAACAGCCCCGGGATCGGGCCCAGAACCGCCCCGGGATCGGGCCCAGAACCGCCCCGGGATCGGGCCCGGTTCCGCTCGGGAACAGCCCCGGAACCGGCCCCAAATCCCAACCGGGAATGGTCCCGGAACCGGCCCCAAAAGGGCCCCGGGAACGGCCCCAGAACGGTCCCGGTACCGCCCTGGGACAGCCCCGGGACCGGCCCCGGTACCACCGGGAACGGCCCCGAAACGGCCCCAAATGGACCCAAATGGACCCAAAATGGACCCAAATGGACCCAAAATGGACCCAAATGGACCAAAATGGACCCAAATAGACCCAAAATGGACCAAAATGGACCAAAATGGACCAAAATGGACCCAAATGGACTAAAATGGACCAAAATGGACCCAAATGGACCCAAAATGGACCAAAATGGACCAAAATAGACCCAAATGGACCCAAAATGGACCAAAATAGACCCAAATGGACCCAAATGGACCCAAATGGACCCAAATCAGCCCCGGTCCCACCGGGAGCAGCCCCAGAGCCGCAGGCGGGGAAAGAGAGACGGGAAGGGGAATTTGGGGAGAATTTTGGAGATTTTAGGGAGAAATTTGGGGAAATTATGAGGGAATTTGGAAGAATTTTGGGAGAATTTGAGGGAATTTAGGAGAATTGGGGAGAATTTGGAAGAATTTGGGAGAATTTGAGGGAATTTGGGGGAATTTGGGAGAATTTGAGGGAATTTGGGGGAATTTGGGGGAATTTGGGAGAATTTGAGGGAATTTGGGGGAATTCGGGGGAATTCGGGGGTTCAAGGGTGGGGACAGTCCCAGATTTTGGGGAGATTGCGGCTCCCAGTATGGACTGGGCCAAACTGGGAGCAGCACCTGAGGGCCCCGACTGCCCCCAGTGCCCCCCAGTATCCCCCCAGTATCCCCCCAGAGCCCCCCAGTCCCCCCCAGTGCCCCCCAGTGCCCCCCCAGTATCCCCCAGTATCCCCCCAGTGCCCCCCAGTATCCCCCAGTATCCCCCCAGTGCCCCCCAGTATCCCCCAGTGTCCCCCCAGTATCCCCCAGTGCCCCCCCAGTGCCCCCCAGTGCCCCCCAGTATCCCCCCAGTGCCCCCCAGTATCCCCCAGTTCCCCCCAGTATCCCCCAGTGCCCCCCAGTGCCCCCCCAGTATCCCCCAGTGCCCCCCCAGTATCCCCCCAGTGCCCCCCCAGTGCCCCCCCAGTATCCCCCAGTGCCCCCCCAGTATCCCCCAGTGCCCCCCCAGTATCCCCCCAGTGCCCCCCCAGTGCCCCCCCAGTGCCCCCCAGTGCCCCCCCAGTGCCCCCCAGTGCCCCCCCAGTATCCCCCAGTGCCCCCCCAGTATCCCCCAGTGCCCCCCAGTATCCCCCCCAGTATCCCCCAGTATCCCCCAGTATCCCCCAGTTCCCCCCAGTATCCCCCAGTATCCCCCCAGTTCCCCCCAGTTCCCCCCAGTATCCCCCAGTTCCCCCCAGTATCCCCCCAGTATCCCCCAGTTCCCCCCAGTATCCCCCCAGTATCCCCCAGTGCCCCCCCAGTTCCCCCCAGTATCCCCCCAGTATCCCCCAGTGCCCCCCCAGTTCCCCCCAGTATCCCCCCAGTATCCCCCAGTGCCCCCCCAGTTCCCCCCAGTATCCCCCAGTATCCCCAGTATCCCCCAGTATCCCCCAGTTCCATTTCTGGGATTTTTGGGGTTCGGGATTTTTGGGTCTGGGGGTTTTTGGGTCTGGGGGTTTTTGGGGTCCGGGGTCACTTTTGGGTTTTTGGGGATTCCCCTCCCCCCCCTCGGGGGGTTACCGGGGGGGCGGGGCTGGGGGGGGGAGGGGTCCCGGTCCGGGATTGTCCCGTGGAACCGGAACCGGGACCGGGACAGGGACCAGAACCGGGACAGGGACCAGAACCGGGATTGGGACCAGGACCGGGTCAGGAACAGGACCGGGATGAGCTCGGGAACGGGAGCAGGACTGAGGTTGGACCGGAACCGGGATCAGAACCGGGACCGGATCCGCATGAGAACCGGGACCGGGATCGGGGTCAGAACCATCCCGGGAGAGGGTCCAGGCTCGGAACTGGGACGGGATCGGGACCAGGACCGGGATCAGACCGGGACCAGAACCGGGAACAGAACCGGGACCAGACCCGGATCAGACCGGGCCCAGAGTCGCCCTGGACCGGGACCAGACTGGGCCCAGAACCGAGACCAGAACCGGGATCAGACCGGGCCCAGAACCGGGAACAGAACCGGGACCAGACCCGGATCAGACCGGGCTCAGAACTGGGATCAGACCGAGACCAAACTGCGACCAGAATCGGAACCAGCTCGAGGTCAGAACCGGGATCAGATCGGGCCCAGAACCGGGACCCAGAACAGGGACCAGCCCGGGACCAACCCGGGCTCAGGACCGGGACCAACCCGGGCTCAGACCCGGAACCAGCCCGGGACCAGGACCGGGACCCAGAACCGGGATCAGCCCGGGCCCAGAACCGGGACCCAGAACCGGGACCAGCCCGGGCTCAGAACCGGGACCCAGAACCGGGATCAGCCCGGGACCAGAACCGGGACCCAGAACCGGGATCAGCCCGGGACCAGAACCGGGACCCAGAACCGGGACCAGCCCGGGCTCAGAACCGGGATCAGCCCGGGACCAGGACCGGGACCAGCCCGGGCCCAGAACCGGGACCCAGAACCGGGACCAACCCGGGCTCAGAACCGGGATCAGCCCGGGACCAGGACCGGGACCAACCCGGGCTCAGGACCGGGATCAGCCCGGGCCCAGAACCGGGACCCAGAACCGGGATCAGCCCGGGACCAGAACCGGGACCCAGAACCGGGACCAGCCCGGGCTCAGACCCGGGACCAGCCCGGACCCGCCCCGCCCCGCCCCGGCCGGAGCCGAACCGCGGCCGCTCCCGCTCCGGGGCCGCTCCGGGGCCGTCCCGGGCCGCTCCCTGTCCCGGGGCCGGGCCGGGCCGGGCCCTCCCCGCGGGGCGGGGGAGGCTCCGCCGCCCTACAAGAGCCGGGAGCCGCCCGGGCGCGGCCACTCCGCACGGACCCGCCGGGGCCGCTCCGGGACCGCCGGCACCGGCACCGGCACCGCGCCAGGACCCGGACCGGGCATGGCCCGGCGCGGCCGCTGAGCCCGCAGCGCGCAGGTACCGCGGGGCGGCACCGGGACGGGACCGGGGCGGCACCGGGACGGGACCGGGACCGCCGCGACGGGCGGCGGCTCCGGGCGGGGCGAGCGGGGCACCCGGGACGGTCCCGCGTGGGTCCCGGGGCGGTTCCGGTGGTCCCGGGAGTTGCCGGGGGGGGTCGGGAAGTGTCCGAGGGAGTCCCGGGGGGCTCCGGGAGCCCCGGGGCGGCGCAGGGCGGGACGCGGTGGTCCCGGGACGGGCCCGGGGGGCTCCGGGAGCGCCGGGAGTCGGTCCCGGTGGTGCCGAGAGTGGCCCGGGGGTGTCCCGGGGGTGCGGGGGGATCCGCTGAGGGTCCCGGGGGGGCTCCGGGACCCCCGGGGCTCCGTTTCTCCCGGGGGGCTCCGGGAGCGCCGCGAGCTCCGCGGGTGTGGCGGGGGGGGAACCCACGCGCGTCCCGTGACGGCTCCGGGGGCCCGGGGGGGGGTCCCGGGGGTTCCCGGGGGGGTCCCGGGGTGTCCCGGGGGTCCCGGGGGGGTCCCGGGGGTTCCCGGGGGTCCCGGGGGGGTCCCGGGGTGTCCCGGGGTGTCCCGGGGGGTTCCCGGGGGTCCCGGGGGGTCCCGGGGGTTCCCGGGGGAGTCCCGGGGGTCCCGGGGGTTCCCGGGGGGGTTCCCGGGGGGTTCCCGGGGGGTCCCGGGGGTCCCGGGGAGGTTCCGGGGGGGTCCCGGGGGTCCCGGGGGTCCCGGCCGCGCTCAGGGCGTGGCCCCCCGCCCCCCCGGCCGCGCCCGGGGAGTCCCCGGTGGGGGCGGGGCCGCGGCTCCCCTCCCCCCCCCGGGCCCCGCCCGGGCCGGGGGGACCCGAGGGGGGTCCCGGTGCCGAATTTGGGGCGGGGGATCCCCGGGATCCCGCGAGGGCGCGGCCGCGCGTGGGCGCCGGGTTAATGAGGGCTCGGTAATTAACGCTCATCAGCGCCGGTTTCAGCGCGGGGGCGGCGCTTCTGGCGGGGGGGGGTTTGATTTTGGGAATCCCAAACCCAACCCCCCCCCAAGCCCCGAGGGAGGGGCCGGGGGGGGGGGAGGGGCTCGGGGAGGGGGAGGGGCGCGGGATCCCCCCTTCCCCCCCCCGCTGCGGTTTTTGGGGCGCGGCCGCTCCCGGCGCCACTTCCCCTCTGCCCCCCTTGGGACACCCCCCCTGGGGACCCCCATTTTGGGGACACCCCCATTTTGGGGACCCCTCCCCCGTGGGGACACCCCCATTTTGGGGACACCCCCCTTGGGGACCCCCCCCCTTTGGGGACACTCCCTTTTGGGGACCCCCCCCATTCGGGACACCCCCATTTTGGGGACCCCCCCCATTTTGGGGATCCCCCTTTCTGGGGACCCCCCCTCACTCCGGTGGCCCCACCCCCCCGGGGACCCCCGGATTTGATTTGGGGCGGGGTCGGCTCCCCCCCCCCCCGAACACCTCGCGGCGTTTTTGGGGTCTCCCCGTTTTTCGGGGGGTTTTGGGGAGCGGCCCGGGCGGGGCCGGGACACGCGGAGGTCCCGGCGGCGCCGCGCGTGGCCGCGGGCAGCGTCCGGGCAGGGCCCGGTGGAACCGGTCCGGGACCCTCCCGGCTCCGCCGGGCCCGCCGCCCGCGGGACTCTCGCTCCAGCCGGTCCGACCGGTACCGGCCCGGCCGCGGGCCGCGCCCGCTCCGCCTCCGCCGCCGCCTCGTCCCGCTCCGCCGCCTCTGCCCCGTTCCCCCGCTGCTCCCCCGGTTTTCCCCGCTTCTCCCCCGTTTTTCCCCGGTTTTCCCCCGGTTTTTGGGAATGTTTTCCGGGATTCGCCGTTTCCCGGGAGCCTCCCGGGCCCGGCGTCACCGGCCCCGCCCCGGGGGTCCCGGGGGTGGGGGGACATTTGTGACCTTGTGGCCCCCGAGCAAACACGGGGGGGGCAGGGGGGCCCCAAAATCGCACCCGAGGGGGGTCCCAAAACCGAACCGGGAGTCCCAAAACCGGACCGGGGGGTCCCAAATCTGCACCCGGGGGTCCCAAAACCGAACCGGGGGTCCCAAAACCGGACCGGGGGGGGGGGGTCCCAAAAACGGACCGGGGGTCCCAAAACCGGACCCGGGGGGGGGGCCCAAAACCGGACCGGGGGTCCCAAAACCGAACCCGGGGGTCCCAAATCTGCACCCGGGGGTCCCAAAACCGAACCCGGGGGTCACAAATCCGCGCCCGGGGGTCCCAAATCTGCACCCGGGGGTCCCTAAACCCAACCGGGGGGGGTCCCAAAACCGAACCCGGGGGTCCCAAATCTGCACCCGGGGGTCCCAAAACCGAACCCGGGGGTCCCCAAACCGAACCCGGGGGTCACAAATCCGCGCCCGGGGGTCCCAAATCTGCACCCGGGGGTCCCAAATCCGCGCCCGGGGGTCACAAATCTGCACCCGGGGGTCCCAAATCTGCACCCGGGGGTCCCAAATCTGCACCCGGGGGGTCCCCATCAGCGTCCCCGTGTCCCCAAACGCCACCCAGGGCTGGGGACCCCGTGCCCCCCCCTGGGGACCCCGGTGGCGCGGCCGGGGTGACACGGGTGACATCCCATCCCCCCCCACCCCCCCCCGGTCCCTCCGCGGTTTTTGGGGGCGGGGGAGGGGTCGGAGGGGGGGGACAGGCTGCTAAAAATAGCGGGCACGTGGTTTGCACCCCAAAAATAGCGCGGCGGGGGGAGGGGGGGCGGCATTGCTGCGGGGACACCGAGCTGTCCCCGGTGTCACCGGGGGGGGGTCCGTGTCACCCCCCGAGCCGCGGGGGGACCCCGGGGAAATGGGGGGGGCGGTGGGAAATGGGGGAACTCCTGGAAAAGGCGAATTCGGGCGGATTTCGGGGCCCCTCCCAGCGCTCGGGGCCGCTCTGAGTCAGCCCCGGGTCCCCCCCCGGTTCCCCCCCGGTTCCCCCCGGTTCCCCCCCCGCTCTGAGTCAGCCCGGGTCCCCCCCCCCGGTTCCCCCCCGGTTCCCCCCGGTTCCCCCCCCGCTCTGAGTCAGCCCCGGTCCCCCCCCCGCCCGGTCTGAGTCACCAACCAGTCCGGCCGGAGCCTCCCGGAGCCTCCCGGAGCCTCCCGGGGCCGCGGCGGCGCTTCGGGGACACCCCGGGGCGGGGGGGACACCCAGGGTGGGGGGGGCACCCCTACAGGTGCACACCCCCCCCCCTCAGGTGCTCCCCCCTCCAAAAAAATAATCCCTCCCAAAAAAACCCCAAAAATACCGACCCGAAATTCTCTGAAAACGGAGAAATTCCCTCAAAACTTCAGAAGAGGAGAGGGGACAGGGGACAAGGGACGGGTCCCCGGGGTGTCCCGGGGGTGTCCTCGTGTCCCATGGGGTGTCCCTGTGTCCCACCACACCCCGATGTCCCGTGGGTGTCCCGGGGGTGTCCCATGGGTGCCCCCGTGTCCCATGGGGTGTCCCATGGGTGTCCCCGTGTCCCATGGGGTGTCCCATGGGTGTCCCATGGGTGCCCCCGTGTCCCACCATGCCCCGATGTCCCATGGGTGTCCCCGATGTCCCGGGGGTGTCCTGGGGGTGTCCCATGGGTGCCCCCGTGTCCCACCACGCCCCGATGTCCCCTCCAGGCCGGAGCTCACCCCGGAGCCGCCGCGAGGTTCCCGAGCGAGGCCGAGGATTCCTGGGACCGGGACCGGGACCCCACCGAGGTCAGCGGGGCCGCTCCGGCCGCTCCGGCCACTCCGGCCGCTCCGGCCTGGCCGCAGCCACGGCGCCAAACCCGCGTCCATCCCTCCCCATGACCCCAAACCGTGTCCATCTGTCCCCCGACCCCAAACCGTGTCCACCCCTGCCCCGACCCCAAACCGTGTCCACCCCTGCCCCGACCCCAAACCGTGTCCATCCATCCCCTGACCCCAAACCGTGTCCATCCCACCCATGACCCCAAACCGTGTCCATCTGTCCCCATGACCCCAAACCGTGTCCATCCCTGCCCCGACCCCAAACCGTGTCCATCCCCTCCCCTGACCCCAAACCGTGTCCATCCATCCCCTGACCCCACACCGTGTCCATCCATCCCCTGACCCCAAACTGTGTCCATCCCACCCCTGACCCCAAACCGTGTCCATCCATCCCCTGACCCCAAACCGTGTCCATCTGTCCCCCGACCCCAAACCGTGTCCATCTGTCCCCCGACCCCAAACCGTGTCCATCCCACCCCTGACCCCAAACCGTGTCCATCTGTCCCCTGACCCCAAACCGTGTCCATCCCTGCCCTGACCCCAAACCGTGTCCATCCCTGCCCTGACCCCTGACCGTGTCCATCCCACCCCTGACCCCAAACCGTGTCCACCCCTGTCCTGACCCCTGACCCCGTCCATCCCTCCCCATGACCCCAGCCCCATGTCCACCCTCACGCTGACCCCTGACCCCATCCAGCCCCATGCTGACCCCGACCCCTGACCCCTGACCCCGCCCGGCCCCGTGCTGACCCCTGACCCCGTGTCCGGCGCAGATGGAGCGCGAGGAGGAGACGCGGGAGATCCTCCTGCCCAACTGGCAGGGCAGCGGCTCCCACGGCATCACCATCGCCCAGACCGACGACGGCGTCTTCGTCCGGCGCGTGCAGCAGAACTCGCCGGCCGCCCGCATGGGCGTGGTCCAGGAAGGTGGGCGCGCCCGGGCGGCTCTGGGACCCTGCGGCCTCCTGGTGGCATCTCAGGAGCTTCTGGCCTCGTGGTTCAAGCGTTGGGGGTCCAAATCCTGCCCCAGCCCGAGGGTTTGGGGGGTGAAATTGGAGTTTTGGGGACTTGGGGGTGTCCTGGTGGCATCTCAGGAGCTTCTGGCTCCGTTCCCATGGGTGGTGACCCTGCAGTTCGAGTGCTGGGGGTCCAAATCCTGCCCCAGCCCGAGGGTTTGGGGGGTGAAATTGGAGTTTTGGGGACTTGGGGACATCCTGGTGGCATCTCAGGAGCTTCTGGCTCCGTCACCCATGGGGGAGTCACTGACAGTGGGGACGGGGGGGTTCTTCCCTGAATTTTGGGGCTCAAAATGGGATTTTTGGGGTTGTTTTGGTGGCACCTCAGGCACTTCTGAGGGTGATGACCCCACGGCCACTCACAGTGGGGACAGGGGGCTCTTCCCTCAGAGTTTTGGGGTTGAAAATGGGATTTTTGGGGTTGTTTTGGTGGCACCTCAGGCACTTCTGCCTCTGTGCCTATGGGCGATGACCCCACGGCCACTCACAGTGGGGATGGGATTTTTCCCTCAGAGTTTTGGGGTTGAAAATGGGATTTTGGGGTTGTTTTGGTGGCACCTCACCGTCCCACACCCGTGGGCGATGTCCCCGCGGTTGCTCGGGGCAGGGCCGGGGGGTCCCCGCCGGTGTCCCCCCACCCCAGCCCCCTGACCCGCTGTCCCCCGTCCCCCCAGGGGATCAGATCGTCAGCGCCACCGTCTACTTCGACAAGCTGCAGTCGGGGGAGGCGGCGCAGCTGCTGCAGAGCCTGGGCCAGCACACGCTGGGGCTGCGGCTGCAGCGCCGCGGCGACCGCTCGCCGCAGGCGGCCGCCGCGCCCGGCAGCCCCGAGGTCGTGCTGGTGAGCGAGGAGGAGGAGCGGGAGGAAGGACGGGAGGACGGGGATCAGGGGGAGAGAGGGGTGAAGGCGACGGTGGTGAGGGTGAGGGTGAGGATGGAGGAGGATGAGGATGAGAACGAAGATGAGGACGGGGATGAGGATGAGGATGAGTATGAAAATGAAGATGAGGACAAGGATGAGGATGGGGATGAGGGGAAGATAAGGATGAAGGTGAGGGTGATGAAGGTGAGGGTGAGGATGGGGGAGGATGAGGATGAGAACGAAGATGAGGATGGGAATGAGGACAAAGATGAGGATGAAAATAAGGATGAGAATGACGATGAGGATGGGGATGAGAATGGGAATAAGGATGAGAAAAAAGACGAGGATGAGGACAAAGATGGGGATGAGGATGAGTATGGGGATGAAGATGAGGATGGGGAAGAGGATGAGGATGGGGATGAAAATAAGGATGAGAATAAAGTTGAGGACAAGGATGAGGACAAAGATGGGGATGGGGATGGGGATGAGGATGAGGATGAAAATAAGGATAAAATGAAGATGAGGACAAGGACGAGGATGGGGATGAGGGGAAGATAAGGATGAGGGTGAGGATGGGGATGACAACGGAGATGAGGATGAGGATGATGAGGATGAGGATGGGGATGAGGATGAGGATGAGGATGAGGATGGGGAGGAAGCACGTCCAGCGCTCACCGGCAGCGTCTCCTCCGCAGAGCGGCGATGATGAGGAGTACCAGCGCATCTACACCACCAAGATCAAGCCGCGGCTCAGGTCCGAGGAGGGGCCGGAGGCCGAGGCCGGCGGGACGCAGAGCAGGACCATCACGGTCACCCGCAGGGTCACCGCCTACACCGTGGACGTCACCAGCCACGACGGCGACCTCGCCGTCATCGGCGGCCCCGATTTCAACGTCTGCATCCCCACGCCGGAGTTCGGCACGACATCCGGCGCCGGGGTCCGAGCGGGGCTGGGGGACCCGCCCGGGACACCTGAGGGGCTTCACCTGCAGCCCCAGAGCCAAATTCCTGGTGGAGAAACTGGAAAATCCCTCCCGGGCTGGAAGGGCTTCCCGGGGTCGCCCCGCGTCGAGGCCAACGGACAGTTTGGAGAGCTGGACGGGTCGTTCCACGCCGTGGGGCTGGACGGGCAGGGCCACGTGTCCGGCGGGGCTCCGTGCCCGCAGGGGGAGGTCAGCGGCTCCTCGCCACCCGTGGACGTGGGGACGATCAAGATCCCGACGTTAAAAATCCCCAAATTCGGGTTCCAGGCCGGCGGCGAAGCCGCGGCGCCGCAGGTGGACGCGGCGGCCAAAGGCGCCGCCGAGGTCCCCTCCCCTCCGCCGGACGTTCCCGGCGTGGAGGCCCCGGACGGCGCCAAGGGGAAAATCCAAATCCCGCACTTGACCTTCCCCAAATTCGCCGCCCAGACCGACGGCGCCGCCGCGGACGTCCCCAAGGGCGCGGCCGTCCCCGAGGCGGGCCTGGAGGGAGAATGGAAGGGTCCGGCCTTCAAGAAGGTGGAAACGCCCCAAATTTCGCTGTCGGACGTGAACCTGAACCTGAAGGGCCCCAGAGGGGAAGGGGACCTCAAAGGACTCTGCCCCAGGGTGGACGCCAAGGGCCCCGAGGTGGACGTGGCCGGGCCGGGCCGTGGCCTGAAGGGCGTGGAGGTGGACGTTGGCCTGAAGGGGCTGAAGGGAGGAGTGGACGCGTCCGTGCCGAGCGTGGGGGGCGAATTCAGGGGGCCCCAGCTGGACCTTAAAGGGCCCCAGATCGGGGTGGAGGTGCCCGGAGTGGACGTCAAAGGCCCCGCGGTGAAGATGCCCGAGATGAGCGTCAAGACCCCCCAAGTCTCCGACGTCGGCCTGAGCCTCAAAGGGCCCGGAGCGAAGGGACATCTGGATGTTTCCGCCCCAAAACTGGAAGGGGAGCTGAAGACCCCTGGAGTGGACATCAAAGGCCCCGAAGTCGAGGTTGGGAGCCCAGAAATGGAGATCCAGGGGCCTGAGGGCAAGCTGAAGTTCCCCAAGCTGAAAATGCCCAAATTTGGGGTGAAGGGAGAGACCCCCAGCGTCGACGTGACCCTTCCCAAAGCGGGGGTGGAGGTCTCCGGCCCCAAGGTGGACGTCAGCGTCCCAAGCGTGGACATCAAGGGCCCCAAGGTGGACGTTGACGCACCTGAAGTGGACGTTCACGGCCCCGAGGGAAAATTCAAGATGCCCAAATTCAAAATGCCCAAATTTGGGATGCCCGGGGTCAAAGCAGAAGGTCCCGAGGTGGACGTGAACCTCCCGAAGGGCGGCGTGGAGGTGTGCGGCCCCAAGGTGGACGTTGAGGCACCGAGTTTGGGCATCCAGGGGCCCGAAATGCACCTCAAAGCCCCCAAAATCTCCGTGCCGGACGTCGACCTGACCCTCAACGGTGCCAAGGCCAGCGGCGACCTGGATGTGTCCGTGCCGGGTTTGAAGGGCCCCGAAGTGGACATCAAAGGCCCCAAGGTGGAGGTTGAAGCCCCAGATTTGGACGTCCAAGGCCCCGAGGGCAAGCTGAAGTTCCCCAAGCTGAAAATGCCCAAGTTTGGGGTGAAGGGAGAGAGCCCCGAGCTCGAGGTGGCCCTTCCCAAGGGCAGCGTGGACGTTTCAGGTCCCAGCGTCGCCGTCGAGGTCCCGAGCGTGGACATCAAGGGCCCCAAGGTGAAGATGCCCGAGGTGGGCATCAAAACCCCCCAGATCTCCATGCCTGACATCGACCTGAACCTCAAAGGGCCCAAAGTCAAGGCGGATTTGGACGTTTCCACCCCAAAACTGGAAGGGGAGCTGAAAACCCCCGGAGCGGAGATCAAAGGCCCCAAGGTGGAGGTTGAAGCCCCGGATTTGGACGTCCAAGGCCCCGAGGGCAAGCTGAAGTTCCCCAAGCTGAAAATGCCCAAATTTGGGGTGAAGGGAGAGAGCCCCGAGCTGGAGGTGACGCTCCCGAAGGGGGAGGTGGACATTTCCGCCCCCAAGGTGGACATGGACGTCCCCAGCGTGGACCTGGAAGGGCCGGAGGTCAAAGGGAAAGGCCTGAAGTTCAAAATGCCCGACCTCAACGTTCAGAGCCCAAAACTCTCCATGCCGGACGTGGATCTGGGCTTGAAGGCCCCAAAACTGAAAGGGGACGCCGGAATTTCCGGGCTGAAGGGCCCGAAAATCGACGTGAAAGGCCCCAAAGTGGACGTGGAAGGTGCCAAAATGGACGTGAAAGGTCCCAAGTTGGATGTGGAAGGTCCCAAGTTGGATGTGGAAGGTCCCAAGTTGGATGTTGAGGTGCCCGAGGTGGACTTGGAAGGTCCAGAAGGGAAGATGAAAGGCCCCAAATTCAAGATGCCGAAACTGAACATCAAATCCCCCAAAATCTCGATGCCGGACGTGGATTTGAACCTGAAGGGACACAAAGTGAAGGGGGAGGTGGGCGTGTCCCTCCCCAAGGCTGAGGGTGACATGAAGGGGCACAAGGTGGACGTGGAGGTCCCCGATGTCCACCTGGAGGGTCCAGAGGCCAAAGTGAAAATGCCCAAAATGAAATTGCCTCATTTCAACGTGTCCGGCCCCAAGCTGGAGGGGCCCGAGGTGGACGTGAGCCTGCCCAAAGGAGAGGTGGACATGGAGGGGCCGGAGGTGGACATTGAGGGGCCGGAGGTGGACGTCGGAGGAGCGGAAGGGAAATGGAAAGGTCCCAAATTCCGGATGCCGAAGCTGAACCTCAAATCCCACAAAATCTCCATGCCCGACGTGGACCTGAACCTGAAGGGACCCAAAGTGAAGGGAGAGGTGGACGTGTCCCTCCCCAAGGTGGAAGGGGAATTGAAAGCTCCAGAAGTGGATGTTAAAGGGCCGAAAGTGGACGTGGAGGTGCCCAGCGTGGATTTGGAAGGGCCCGAGGGGAAGATCAAAGGCCCCAAGTTCAAGATGCCTGAGATGCACATCAAGACCCAGAAGATCTCCATGCCTGACGTGGACATCAACCTCAAAGGCCCCAAGGTCAAGGGTGACGTGGACGTGTCCCTTCCAAAGCTGGAGGGTGATCTCAAGGGGCCTGAGCTGGACATCAAAGGCCCCAAGGTGGACGTTGATGTGCCAGACGTGGACATTCACGGCCCTGAGGGGAAATTCAAGATGCCCAAGTTCAAGATGCCCAAATTTGGGATGCCCGGGGTGAAGGCAGAAGGTCCCGAGGTGGACGTGAACCTCCCAGCAGGAAACGTGGATGTGAGTTGTCCCAAGGTGGACATTGAAGGTCCAGAGGTGGATGTGGAGTTGCCAGAGGGGAAGATCAAAGGCCCCAAGTTCAAGATGCCCGAGATGCACATCAAGGCCCCCAAGATCTCCATGCCCGACGTTGACTTCAACCTCAAAGGTCCCAAACTGAAGGGGGACGTCGATGTCTCAATCCCCAAGGGGGAAGGGGACCTCAAGGGGCCTGAGCTGGACATCAAGGGCCCCAAGGTGGACGTTGATGTGCCAGACGTGGACGTTCATGGCCCTGAGGGGAAATTCAAGATGCCCAAGTTCAAGATGCCCAAATTTGGGATGCCCGGGGTGAAGGCAGAAGGTCCCGAGGTGGACGTGAACCTCCCAACAGGAAACCTGGATGTGAGCGGCCCCAAGGTGGACATTGAAGGTCCAGAGGTGGACATTGATCTCCCAGAGGGGAAGGTGAAGGGCCCCAAGTTCAAGATGCCCGAGATGCACTTTAAGACCCCCAAGATCTCCATGCCCGACATCGACCTGAACCTGAAGGGCCCCAAGGTCAAGGGAGATGTTGATGTTTCCCTTCCCAAGGTGGAAGGTGACCTGAAGGCCCCAGACATTGACATCAAAGGCCCCAAGGTCGATGTTGATCTCCCCGATGTTGAGTTGGAAGGTCCCGAGGGGAAGATCAAAGGTCCCAAGTTCAAGATGCCCGAGATGCACATCAAGGCCCCCAAGATCTCCATGCCCGATGTCGACTTCAACCTCAAGGGCCCCAAGGTCAAGGGGGACGTCGATGTCTCCGTCCCCAAGCTGGAAGGGGACCTGAAGGGGCCTGACCTGGACATCAAAGGACCCAAAGTGGACATTGAGGCACCCGATGTGGACATTCACGGCCCTGAGGGGAAATTCAAGCTGCCCAAATTCAAGATGCCCAAATTTGGGCTGAAGGGTGAAGGCCCCGAGGTGGACGTGAACCTCCCAAAAGGAGACCTGGATGTGTCCGGCCCCAAGGTGGACGTGGAGATGCCGAGTGTGGACATTGAGGGACCGGAGGGGAAGATCAAAGGTCCCAAGTTCAAGATGCCCGAGATGCACATCAAGGCCCCCAAGATCTCCATGCCCGACATCGATCTGAACCTGAAGGGCCCCAAGGTCAAGGGCGGTATGGATGTCTCCGTCCCCAAATTGGAGGGCGACCTGAAAGGTCCGGATGTGAACATTAAAGGTCCAAAGGTGGATGTGGACGTTCCTGACGTGGACGTTGAAGGTCCCGAGGGGAAGTGGAAGGGACCCAAGATCAAGATGCCGGAGATGAACATCAAGGCGCCAAAATTTTCTCTGCCTGATGTCGATTTGAACCTGAAAGGTCCCAAAGTGAAGGGAGAAGTGGACGTGTCTGCCCCAAAAGTAGAAGGTGACGTGAAAGTGCCGGATCTGGAGTTGAAAGGACCCAAAGTGGACGTGGATGTCCCCGACATCGAACTGGAGGGCCCTGAGGGGAAGATCAAAGGTCCCAAATTCAAGATGCCCGAGATGCACTTCAAGGCCCCCAAGATCTCCATGCCCGACTTTGACCTGAACCTCAAAGGCCCCAAAGTGAAGGGAGACGTGGACGTGTCCGTCCCAAAAATTGAGGGAGATTTGAAAGCCCCAGATGTTGACATCAAAGACCCCAAAGTCGATGTGGACCTCCCCGACGTCGAGCTGGAGTGTCCCGAAGCGAAGCTGAAGGGCCCCAAGTTCAAGATGCCCGAGATGCACTTCAAAACCCCCAAAATCTCCATGCCCGACATCGACCTCAACCTGAAAGGCCCAAAACTGAAGGGGGACGTGGACATTTCCACCCCCAAACTGGAAGGTGACCTGAAGGGCCCAGACGTGGACATCAAAGGTCCCAAGGTGGACATTGAAGCTCCTGACGTGGACATCGATCTCCCAGAGGGGAAGGTGAAGGGCCCCAAGTTCAAGATGCCCGAGATGCACTTCAAAGCCCCCAAGATCTCCATGCCCGACTTCGATCTCAACCTGAAGGGCCCCAAGGTCAAAGGTGACGTCGATGTGTCCGTGCCAAAGCTCGAAGGGGACATGAAAGGGCCGGAGGTGTCACTGAAAGGTCCAAAAGTGGACGTGGAGGTTCCCGACGTGGAGCTGGAGTGTCCCGAGGGGAAGATCAAAGGTCCCAAGTTCAAGATGCCCGAGATGCACTTCAAGGCTCCCAAGATCTCCATGCCCGACTTCGATCTCAACCTGAAGGGCCCCAAGGTCAAAGGTGACGTCGATGTCTCCGTGCCAAAGCTCGAAGGGGACATGAAAGGGCCGGAGGTGTCACTGAAAGGTCCAAAAGTGGACGTGGAGGTTCCCGACGTGGAGCTGGAGTGTCCCGAGGGGAAGATCAAAGGTCCCAAGTTCAAGATGCCCGAGATGCACTTCAAGGCTCCCAAGATCTCCATGCCCGACTTTGATCTCCACCTGAAGGGCCCCAAGGTCAAGGGGGACGTTGATGTCTCTGCTCCAAAGCTGGAAGGGGACCTGAAAGGGCCTGAACTGGACATCAAAGGCCCCAAAGTTGATGTCGACCTTCCCGACGTTGACCTTGAGTGTCCTGAGGGGAAACTGAAGGGCCCCAAGTTCAAGATGCCCGAGATGCACTTCAAAGCCCCCAAGATCTCCATGCCCGACATCGACCTCAACCTGAAGGGCCCCAAAGTGAAGGGCGACGTCGATGTCTCTGCTCCAAAGCTTGAGGGAGACCTGAAAGCCCCAGACATTGACATCAAAGCTCCCAAGGTCAATGTGGACCTCCCCGACGTCGAGCTGGAGTGTCCCGAGGGGAAGATCAAAGGTCCCAAGTTCAAGATGCCCGAGATGCACATCAAGGCCCCCAAGATCTCCATGCCTGACTTCGATCTGAACCTGAAGGGCCCCAAGGTCAAGGGCGACGTCGATGTCTCCGTCCCCAAGCTGGAAGGGGACCTGAAGGGGCCTGACCTGGACATCAAAGGCCCCAAAGTGGACATTGAGGCACCCGATGTGGACATTCACGGCCCTGAGGGGAAATTCAAGCTGCCCAAATTCAAGATGCCCAAATTTGGGCTGAAGGGTGAAGGCCCCGAGGTGGACGTGAACCTCCCAAAAGGAGACCTGGATGTGTCCGGCCCCAAGGTGGACGTGGAGATGCCGAGTGTGGACATTGAGGGGCCGGAGGGGAAGATCAAAGGTCCCAAGTTCAAGATGCCCGAGATGCACATCAAGGCCCCCAAGATCTCCATGCCCGACATCGATCTGAACCTGAAGGGCCCCAAGGTCAAGGGAGATGTTGATGTTTCCCTTCCCAAGGTGGAAGGTGACCTGAAAGCCCCAGATATCGACATCAAAGCCCCCAAGGTCAATGTTGATCTCCCCGATGTTGAGCTGGAAGGTCCCGAGGGGAAGATCAAAGGTCCCAAGTTCAAGATGCCCGAGATGCACATCAAGGCCCCCAAGATCTCCATGCCGGACGTCGACTTCAGCCTGAAGGGCCCCAAGGTCAAGGGGGACGTGGACGTGTCCCTTCCAAAGCTGGAGGGTGACCTGAAGGGGCCTGAACTGGACATCAGGGGCCCCAAGGTGGACATTGAGGCACCTGACGTGGACATTCATGGCCCAGAAGGGAAAATTAAAATGCCCAAGTTCAAGATGCCCAAATTTGGGATGCCCGGGGTGAAGGCAGAAGGTCCCGAGGTGGACGTGAACCTCCCGACAGGAAACCTGGATGTGAGTGGCCCCAAGGTGGACATTGAAGGTCCAGAGGTGGACATCGATCTCCCAGAAGGGAAGGTGAAGGGCCCCAAGTTCAAGATGCCCGAGATGCACTTTAAGACCCCCAAAATCTCCATGCCCGATGTTGACTTCAACCTCAAAGGCCCCAAACTGAAGGGGGATGTTGATGTCTCCCTTCCAAAGGTTGAGGGAGACCTGAAAGCCCCAGATATCGACATCAAAGCCCCCAAGGTCGATGTTGATCTCCCCGATGTTGAACTGGAAGGTCCCGAGGGGAAGATCAAAGGTCCCAAGTTCAAGATGCCCGAGATGCACATCAAGGCCCCCAAGATCTCCATGCCCGATGTTGACTTCAGCCTCAAGGGCCCCAAAATGAAGGGGGACATCGATGTCTCTGCTCCAAAGCTGGAGGGTGACCTGAAGGGGCCTGAACTGGACATCAAGGGCCCCAAGGTGGACGTTGATGTGCCAGATGTGGACGTTCACAGCCCCGAGGGGAAATTCAAGATGCCCAAGTTCAAGATGCCCAAATTTGGGATGCCCGGGGTGAAGGCAGAAGGTCCCGAGGTGGACGTGAACCTCCCAGCAGGAAACCTGGATGTGAGTGGCCCCAAGGTGGACATTGAAGGCCCAGAGGTGGATGTGGAGTTGCCAGAGGGGAAGATCAAAGGCCCCAAGTTCAAGATGCCGGAGATGCACATCAAGGCCCCCAAGATCTCCATGCCCGACGTTGACTTCAACCTCAAAGGTCCCAAACTGAAGGGGGATGTTGATGTCTCCCTTCCAAAGGTTGAGGGAGACCTGAAAGCCCCAGACATCGACATTCACGGCCCCAAGGTCGATGTTGATCTCCCCGATGTTGAACTGGAAGGTCCCGAGGGGAAGATCAAAGGTCCCAAGTTCAAGATGCCCGAGATGCACATCAAGGCCCCCAAGATCTCCATGCCCGACGTCGACTTCAGCCTGAAGGGCCCCAAGGTCAAGGGGGACGTCGATGTCTCCATCCCCAAGCTGGAAGGGGACCTGAAGGGGCCTGACCTGGACATCAAAGGCCCCAAAGTGGACATTGAGGCACCCGATGTGGACGTTCATGGCCCAGAAGGGAAAATTAAAATGCCCAAGTTCAAGATGCCCAAATTCGGCTTTTCTGGCCCAAAAGTGGAAGGCCCCGAGGTGGACGTGAACCTCCCCGAGGCCGAGGTCAACATTTCGGGTCCGAAGGTGGACGTTTCTGTCCCTGAGCTGGACATTGAAGGCCCCGAAGGGAAACTGAAGTGCCCCAAGTTCAAGAAGCCGGAGCTGCAGTTCAACGTCCCCAAGATCTCCATGCCCGACATCGACCTCAACCTGAAAGGCCCCAAACTCAAAGGTGACCTCGACGCTTCTCTTCCCAAGGTCGAGGGTGAGCTGAAAGGCCCCAAGCTGGACATCAAAGGGCCAGAGCTTGAGCTGGAGGGGCCAAAGGTTGACCTGGATGGAAAAGCTAAAAAATCCAGGTTTAAACTTCCCAAGTTTGGCTTTTCTGGCCCAAAAGTTCAAAGCCCCGAGGTGGACGTGAAGCTTAAAAAGCCTGAGGTTGAACTGTCCGGCCCGAAGGTCGAGGTCCAAGCTCCGGATTTGGATCTCCAGGGAAAATCCAAAGGCTCCAAATTCAAAATGCCTTTTCTGAACATTTCTTCACCCAAAGTCTCGATGCCGGACGTGGAGCTGAACCTGAAGGGGCACAAAATGAAGGGGGAGCTTGACCTGTCCACCCCCAAATTGGAAGGGGAGCTGAAAGGACCTGAAGTGGACATCAAGGGCCCCAAGGTCAACATCGAGGCCCCCGATGTGGACGTTCACGGCCCGGAGGGGAAACTCAAGATGCCCAAGTTTAAAATGCCCAAATTTGGTGTTCCTGGGTTTAAAGGGGAGGGGCCAGAGGTGGACGTGAACCTGCCAACAGGAGAACTGGACGTGTCCGGGCCCAAAGTGGACATTGAGGGTCCAGAACTGGACATTGAGGGGCCCGAGGGGAAGATCAAAGGTCCCAAGTTCAAGATGCCCGAGATGAACATCAAGGCCCCCAAGATCTCCATGCCCGACATCGACCTGAACCTGAAGGGCCCCAAGGTCAAGGGGGACGTGGACGTGTCCCTGCCCCAGGTGGACCTGAAAGGACCCAAGGTGGACGTGGAAGTTCCCGACATCGACGTGGAAGGTCCGAAAGGAAAAATCAAAGGCCCCAAATTTAAAATGCCCGAGATGAACATCAAAGCTCCCAACCTCTCCATGCCAGACCTGGACCTCCACCTGAAAGGTCCCAAGGTCAAAGGCGGGGTGGACGTTGATCTGTCTGCACCAAAAATCGAAGGGGACCTGAGCTTGCCGGACGTGGACATCAAAGGCCCCAAAGTGGACATTGAAGCTCCAGAGGTGGACATTGAAGGGCCCGAGGGGAAGATCAAAGGCCCCAAGTTCAAGATGCCCGAGCTGCACATCAAGGCCCCCAAGATCTCCATGCCTGACATTGACTTCAACCTCAAAGGCCCCAAAGTGAAGGGGGATGTCGATGTCTCAATCCCCAAGGTGGAAGGGGACCTCAAGGGGCCTGACCTGGACATCAAGGGGCCCAAGGTGGACGTTGATGTGCCAGACGTGGACGTTCACGGCCCTGAGGGGAAATTCAAGATGCCCAAGTTCAAGATGCCCAAATTTGGGATGCCCGGGGTGAAGGCAGAAGGTCCCGAGGTGGACGTGAACCTCCCAACAGGAAACCTGGATGTGAGCGGCCCCAAGGTGGACATTGAAGGCCCAGAGGTGGACATTGATCTCCCAGAGGGGAAGGTGAAGGGCCCCAAGTTCAAGATGCCCGAGATGCACTTTAAGACCCCCAAGATCTCCATGCCCGACATCGACCTGAACCTGAAGGGCCCCAAGGTCAAGGGAGATGTTGATGTTTCCCTTCCCAAGGTGGAAGGTGACCTGAAGGGGCCTGACCTGGATATCAAAGGCCCCAAGGTCGATGTTGATCTCCCCGATGTTGAGTTGGAAGGTCCCGAGGGGAAGATCAAAGGTCCCAAGTTCAAGATGCCCGAGATGCACATCAAGGCCCCCAAGATCTCCATGCCCGACTTCGATCTGAACCTCAAGGGGCCCAAAGTGAAGGGAGACGTGGACGTGTCACTGCCGAGCATGGAAGGTGACCTGAAGGGGCCGAAGGTGGACGTGAAAGGCCCCGAATTCGATGTTTCAGCGCCAGATGTTCAAGTTGAGGGCCCTGATGGGAAGATCAAAGGCCCCAAGTTCAAGATGCCCGACATGCACTTCAAGACCCCCAAGATCTCCATGCCTGACTTCGATCTCAACCTGAAGGGCCCCAAATTAAAAGGAGATGTTGATGTCTCTGTCCCCAACCTGGAGGGTGACCTGAAGGGCCCAGAACTGGACATCAAAGGCCCCAAAGTCGATGTTGATCTCCCCGATGTTGAGCTGGAAGGTCCCGAGGGGAAGATCAAAGGTCCCAAGTTCAAGATGCCCGAGATGCACATCAAGGCCCCCAAGATCTCCATGCCCGATGTTGACTTCAACCTCAAAGGCCCCAAACTGAAGGGGGACATCGATGTCTCTGCTCCAAAACTGGAAGGTGACCTGAAAGGCCCCGAAATTGAAATCAAGGGCCCCAAGGTGGACGTTGATGTGCCAGACGTGGACATTCACGGCCCTGAGGGGAAATTCAAGATGCCCAAGTTCAAGATGCCCAAATTTGGGATGCCCGGGGTGAAGGCAGAAGGTCCCGAGGTGGACGTGAACCTCCCGACAGGAAACCTGGATGTGAGTGGCCCCAAGGTGGACATTGAAGGTCCAGAGGTGGACATTGATCTCCCAGAGGGGAAGGTGAAGGGCCCCAAGTTCAAGATGCCTGAGATGCACTTTAAGACCCCCAAGATCTCCATGCCTGACATCGACCTGAACCTGAAGGGCCCCAAGGTCAAGGGAGATGTTGATGTTTCCCTTCCCAAGGTGGAAGGTGACCTGAAAGCCCCAGATATCGACATCAAAGCCCCCAAGATCGATGTTGATCTCCCCGATGTTGAACTGGAAGGTCCCGAGGGGAAGATCAAAGGTCCCAAGTTCAAGATGCCCGAGATGCACATCAAGGCCCCCAAGATCTCCATGCCCGACGTTGACTTCAACCTAAAGGGCCCCAAGGTCAAGGGGGACATCGATGTCTCTGTGCCCAAGCTGGAGGGGAACCTGCAGTGCCCAGATGTCGACCTCAAGGGACCCAAGGTGGACATTGAAGCCCCTGACGTGGACATTCATGGCCCAGAAGGGAAAATAAAGTTCCCCAAGTTCAAAATGCCCAAATTTGGGATGCCCGGGGTGAAGGCAGAAGGTCCTGAGGTGGACGTGAACCTCCCAGCAGGAAACCTGGATGTGAGCGGCCCCAAGGTGGACATTGAAGGCCCAGAGGTGGATGTGGAGTTTCCAGAGGGGAAGATCAAAGGCCCCAAGTTCAAGATGCCCGAGATGCACATCAAGGCCCCCAAGATCTCCATGCCCGACATCGACCTGAACCTGAAAGGCCCCAAGGTCAAGGGTGACGTGGACGTGTCCCTGCCCAGTGTGGAAGGAGAGCTGAAAGGTCCCGAGGTCAACGTCTCCGCCCCCGACGTCACCATCGACAGCCCCGAGGGAAAATTCAAACTGCCCAAGTTCAAGATGCCCAAATTCTCCATGCCCGGGTTCAAAGGGGACGGGGTGGACGCGGATCTGACCCTCCCCAAGGGCGACGTCTCCTTTTCGGTCCCCAGCGTGGACGTGGAGGCTCCTGAGCTGAGCGTGGATGGGAAAGCCAAAGGTCCCAAATTTTCCATGCCCGAGATGCACATCAAGGCCCCCAAGATCTCCATGCCTGACGTTGACTTCAACCTCAAAGGTCCCAAGCTGAAGGGGGACGTCGATGTCTCTGTCCCAAAGCTCGAGGGTGACCTGAAAGCCCCAGACATCGACATCAAAGGCCCCAAGGTCGATGTTGATCTCCCCGATGTTGAGTTGGAAGGTCCCGAGGGGAAGATCAAAGGTCCCAAGTTCAAGATGCCCGAGATGCACATCAAGGCCCCCAAGATCTCCATGCCCGACGTTGACTTCAGCCTCAAGGGCCCCAAGGTGAAGGGGGACGTCGATGTCTCCGTCCCCAAGGTGGAAGGGGACCTGAAGGGGCCTGACCTGGACATCAAAGGCCCCAAAGTGGACATTGATGCACCCGATGTGGACATTCACGGCCCTGAGGGGAAATTCAAGCTGCCCAAATTCAAGATGCCCAAATTTGGGCTGAAGGGTGAAGGCCCCGAGGTGGACGTGAACCTCCCAAAAGGAGACCTGGATGTGTTCGGCCCCAAGGTGGACGTGGAGATGCCGAGTGTGGACATTGAGGGGCCGGAGGGGAAGATCAAAGGGCCCAAGTTCAAGATGCCCGAGATGCACATCAAGGCCCCCAAGATCTCCATGCCTGATGTTGACTTCAACCTGAAGGGCCCCAAGGTCAAGGGCGACATCGATGTCTCCGTCCCCAAGCTGGAGGGGAACCTGCAGTGCCCAGATGTTGACCTCAAGGGACCCAAGGTGGACATTCAGGCCCCAGATGTGACCTTGGAAGGGCCCAAGGTCAAGATGCCCGAAATTCACGTCAAGACCCCCCAGATTTCCATGCCCGACATCGACCTGAACCTGAAGGGCCTGAAGGTCAAAGGTGACGCTGACCTGCACGGCCCCAGTCTCGAGGGGGGTCTGAAGGGCCCCGAGGTGGACATCAAAGGCCCCAAAGTCGACATTGAGGGCCCAGCGGTCGACGTCGATGGTCTGGAGGGAAAAGTGAAGCTGCCCAAAATGAAAATGCCCAAATTTGGCTTTAAGGGCGAAGCTCCTGACGTGGACGTCAACTTGCCGAAGGCCGAGGTGGATCTGTCTGGCCCCAAGGTTGATCTCAGCCTGCCAGAGGTCAACGTTGAAGGTCTGGAGGGCAAAGTGAAAGGTCCTAAACTGAAAATGCCCGAAATGCACGTGAACGTCCCCAAAATCTCCATGCCCGAGATAGATTTGAACCTGAAAGGCCACAAAACCAAGGGCGGCTTTGACATTTCCGCCCCAAAGGTGGAAGGTCACCTGAAAGGCCCCGAGGTCGACCTCAAAGGCCCCGAATTTGGGGTCAAAGGCCCCGAAGTCGATGTGGAATGTCCCGACCTGAGCGTCGAGGTCCCAGAAGCCAATATCAAAGCTCCCAAGTTCAAAAAGTCCAAATTTGGGTTCGGAATGAAAAGCCCCAAGGCGGAGCTGGATCTACCCGAGGCCGAGCTGAACGTGGAGTCCCCTGAGGCCGGGAAGGGGAAGAAGAGCAAGTTCAAGATGCCCAAAATCCACATGAGCGGCCCCAAAGTGAAGGGGAAGAAGGGGGCGTTCGAGGTGAACGCGGCGGGGGCCGAGCTGGACGCGGAGCTCAACGTCGCCGGCCCCGACGCCGCCATGAAGTCCCCCAAAGGCAAGAAACCCATGTTTGGGAAGATCTCCTTCCCGGACGTTGAGTTTGACCTCAAATCGCACAAATTCCGCGGGGAGGCCTCGGTGGGGGTCCCAAAAGTCGAGGGCGAGCTGGAGGTCAAGGGCGACCTCAAGGGCCCGAGCCTCAACGCGGGTGTTGAAGGTCCTGACGTGAGCCTGAAGAGCCCAAAGTTCAAACTGCCCGGGGTCCAGGTGGGCGCGGGGGACGCGAGAATCGGGGGGGACCTGAAGGGGCCCGGGATCGACGTCGCCGTCCCCTCGGCCGCCGTGCCGGACGTCGACGTCGGCGTGAAAGGACCAAAGCTGAAAGGTGAAGTCGGCCTTGCCGGAGCACAACTGGAAGGTCCCGAGGTGAACCTGGGATGGCCCAAGGGGGGCAGAACGGGTTTGGGGCTGGAAATGCCGGACGCGGAGGTGAAGCTCAAAGGGCCCCAGATCTCCAGTCCCGAGCTGGAGGGGAACCTGAAAGGACCAAAGTTAAAGGGAGATTTGGACATTTCGGGCTCGGCGGAAGGGCCCGGCCTCGGCCTGGACCTCGGCGGCCTCGGCGGGAAGGTGAAGCTGCCCACGGTGACGCCCCCGGCGCTGGAGGTCAAGGGCAGCGTCCCCGGCTCCGTCCAGTCCCCGGGGGCCACCCTGGACCTCCAGGGGCCCTCGCTGGACGTCTCCGGCCCGGATTTGGATGTCAGCGCGAAAGGACCAAAGTTGAAAGGAGACGTCGGCGTCAAATCCCCCCAGGCGCCGGCAGACGACTCCGGCTTTGAAATTTTGGGGGGCACCATCAAGCTGCCGTCCCTGAAGCTGCCCCAGTTCAGCATCTCCAGCCCCGGCGTGGACGGGGGGGACGCGGGGGTCGCTCTGGAGGGCCCCCGGGTCAAGGTGGGGCCGAAGGGCTCCGGCCTGGGGCTGGAAGGCGCCGAGGCGGAACTGAAAGGGCCGAAATTCTGCGCGCCGGACGTCGACCTGAGGCTGAAAGGACCAAACGTGGACGTGGCCGGCGACATCAAAGGGCCAAAGGTCAGCGCGGAAGCCCCTCACGTGGGGGTGGGCGTCCACCTGGAGGCTCCGGCCCTGGAAGCGTCTGGCCCAGGATTGAACGTCAACGTGAAGGGGCCGAAGGTCAAAGGCGGGGCCGGGGCGTCGCCGCCGTCGCTCGGCGCCGGTTCCGGAACCTTCCACGCCTCCAAGCTGTGCGCCGAGGGCGGCCAGGTCAAAGTCTCCTTCCCCAAGCTGCGGATGCCGAAATTCGTCTTCTCCGAGCCCGAGGCCAAGGGCCGCGAGGTCGGGGTGGACGTCGACTTCCCCGGCGCCGACGCGGCCGAGCCGGAGCCGGACGAGGCCGAGGCGAGGCTGAAGAAATCCAAGCTCAAGATGCCCAAATTCAACTTCTCCAAGCAGAAGGGGCGCGGCGGCGGCGGCGGCACCGCGGGCGGCCCCGAGGCCTCGGGCTCGGTGTCCGGCTCCAGGGGCGACCTCAAGAGCTCCAAGGCCAGCCTGGGCCCGGCCGAGGGCGAGGCGGAGGCCGAGGCGCCGGCGGCCAAGGGGAAATTCTCGCTGTTCCGCAGCAGGAAGCCGCGGCCGCGCTCGTCGTCCTTCGGCGACGAGCCCGCGGCCGAGCCGGACGCCGGCAGGCAGCCCAGGAGCAAATTCGGGACCTTCGGGGGCATCGGCTCCAAGGCCAAGGGCTGCTACGAGGTGACGGCCGGCGACGAGGACGGGGCGGCGGCGCCGGCGGCCCCCGAGTCCCGCCTGGGCTCGGCCTCGTCCTCCGAGGGCGTCGCCCGCGCCGGCCTCCGCCTGCCCGGCCTGGAGCTGGCGGTGGCCAAACGCAAGGAGTGACCCCGGGGTGCTCGGGGGGACCCCGGGGTGGTCTGGGGGTGACCCCTGGGTGCTCTGGGGTGACCCCGGGGTGGTCTGGGGGTGACCCCGGGGTGCTCAGGGGTGACCCCAGGGTGTCAGGGGTGACCCCTGGGTGCTCTGGGGTGACCCCAGGGTGGTTGGGGTGACCCCAGGGCAGTCAGGGGTGACCCCAGGGTGGTCGGGGTGACCCCAGGGTGTCAGGGGTGACCCCTGGGTGCTCTGGGGTGACCCCAGGGCAGTCAGGGGTGACCCCTGGGTGCTCTGGGGTGACCCCAGGGTGGTCGGGGGGACCCCGGGGTGGTCTGGGGGTGACCCCTGGGTGTCAGGGGTGACCCCTGGGTGCTCAGGGGTGACCCCAGGGTGGTCTGGGGGTGACCCCGGGGTGGTCTGAGGTGACCCCAGGGTGCTCAGGGGTGACCCCAGGGTGCTCAGGGGTGACCCCAGGGTGGTTGGGGTGACCCCAGGGTGTCAGGGGTGACCCCAGGGTGTCAGGGGTGACCCCGGGGGTTTTTTTGTACATAGGCCGGCACGGAGGGACCCCCGTGTGTACAGAGGGGGGGAGGGGCTGGGGGTCGCTCCCCCTCGGATTTTGGGGTCCCCCCTCGTGCCGACAGCTTCACTTCTTCTCTCCCCATTAATCCTTTTCCTTTTTTTTTTGGTTTTTTTTTTGTATTTTTATTGGGTTTTTTTTCCTGCCTCCTCCCCCCCCCATCCTCCCAAATATTTCCAGTGTTTGGTTCGTGGAAATGAATTTTTTTTAAAATCTTTTTTCTTGGTCTTTTTTCTTTTTTTTTTTTTTTTTTTTGCGTGTTTTTTTCCTGTCGTTTTTTTGCCCCCTTCGTTTCCACCTTTTTCATTTTTTTGGCTTTTTTTTTTTTTTTTTTTTTTTTTTTTTAGGGCTGAAGATTCTGTTAGGTCAACGGATTTAATTCAAAAATTTTGGCTTTTTGGTTTGTGCAAGAAATTAAACCAAAGCTGTGGATTTTTTATTTAAGAAAACAGCCAAAACTGTGGATTTATTTAATAAAATCTAACCAGAAAGGTGGATATATTAGAAAAAAAACAAAGCAAAAGAAGTGGATTTACCAAAGAAAGAAGCAAGTGAAATAGAATTACTAAAAAAAGACCCAAAGTAAAAATGTGGATCCATTAATAAAAGATTTATTAAAGAAATGGAGATAAAAATGAATTAAATAAAATAATTAACAGATTAAATTATATCTGTTAAGAAAATAAACCAAAGAAAAGGAGATCTATTTAAAAATAAAATTAAATGGATTTATCCCAAGAAATAAACTAAAAAAAAAAAAGGATTTATTGGGCAGAATAAACAAAAAAAAGTGTTCTTATTGAGCAGAATAAACAAGAAAAAAAATGGATTTATTAATAAAATAAACCAAACCCATGAATTTATTACTAAAATAAGCCCAAAGCCTGGATTTACTAATAAAAACACACCAAAAGCACGGGTTTGTTAATAAAATAAAGCGGGGAAAGTGGATTTATTAATAAAAATAAACCAAAAAAGCACAGCTCTGACCTCTGGAACGGAGAGTGGGAAATGGAATCCGAGGCACAAGACCCGGAGCTCGAATGACTCCGGGGGAACGGAGCCAGCCCGGGGCCGCTCCCGAGCTTTTCCCTCAGCTTTATTTCCCTTTTTTATTTTTTTTAGCTGTTTTGTGGCTGCTTTTCTGTTTATTTGTTACACCCTTTGTACCATAACTTGATAAAAGCGCCCGTTTCTCTCTTGTTCTGCCCCAAAGTCCAAAGGTGCGTCAGGCGTCCCGGGATTAAAAAAAAAAAAAGTTTTGTTTATGAGGAATTTTTTTTTGTTGTTTTTGGGGGGGGGGGAAAGGTTAAATAAATGAAAGATTTATAAAATAATAAAAAAAGCGACCCCAGGAGACCGAAACCTGTTCCCTTTGCAGCACTTTAACGGCGAATTAACGGGAGTCGAACCGGGGTGGAAATGGCAAAGAATAAAAATCGTTTATTAACCGCGATGCCGCGCTCCGGGCTCTTCTTGCCCCCCAAATTCGGGGTGTCGCCGTCCAATCGGAGCCTCCCCCTGGATTTGGGGGTCACAACCCCCAGCCCCCCCCCCCCAAAAAATTTGGGATCCTGCCCCTCCCCCCGCCTGGAATTTCAGTTCCCCTCCCCCCACCGCGGCCCCGCCCTTCCCAAATTTGGGATTGCCCCTCCTCCCATTGCCCCCCCCCAAAATCCCCCTTTTGCCCCTCCCCCTTCCCAGGCCACGCCCCCTCCCCAAATTTGACCCGGCTGCCCGCCAGGGGGCGCTGCTGCGCACGGCCGCCATTTCAGGCACAGGGGCCGGAAGTCGGTTACTTCCCCCGGTGCATCACGGGAGCTGTAGTCCCATAAATGACCGCCACTTCCGGCCGCGCCCTTCTGATGCATGATGGGAACTGAAGTTCGGCTTTTTAACCAGCAAAACCGGAAGTTGCTGGGCGGCCATGTTGTTTCCGAGTCATCCTGGGAGCTGTGTTTTTTTTCAAATAGGAGCGGAAGTTCGGCCATGTTGGCAGCCGGTGCATGCTGGGAGATGTAGTTTGCTGCGGGGCACTGGTCTGCACTGGTTCTTACTGGTCTGCACTGGTTCTTACTTCGGTCACCCCCACGGAGGGGCCCCAGGTGTCCATTGGGGGGTCCCAGGTGTCCATTGGAGGGTCCTCAGGTGTCCCAGGTGTGTTCCAGGTGTCCCGGCCGGTCCCCAGCTGTGTCAGGTGTCCCCAGGTGTTTACAGCAGATCCTTCAAGTGTCTGCTGGGGGTTCCCAGGTGTGTCCCCAGTGTCCCAGGTGTCCACGGAGGGACCCCAGGTGTCCATTGGGGGGTCCCAGGTGTGTCCCCAGGTGTCCACTGGGGGTTCCCAGGTGTCCCTCGGGGGTTCTCAGGTGTCCCCCAGCTGTCCCAGGTGTCCCCCAGCTGTCCCAGGTGCCCCCAGGTGTCCATTGGAGAGTCCTAGGTGTCCCCAGGTGTCCCCGGGGCTCAGCAGCGGCGGGCGGAGCCGGGGTAGCGCTGGCGCAGGCGCCGGCGGAAGGCGCGGAAGCGGCGCCGGTTCTGGCCCAGCTCGGCCTCGCGGCTGCGGTGGAACCGGCCCGGCTCCTTCAGCCCCCGGTGCGTGACGAAGGCCCCGTCCAGCACCGCGAAGCGGAACCCAGCCACGTGCAGCTCGCAGGCCTGGGGGCGCGGAGGGGTCCCTGTGAGACCCTGGAGACCCCCCAGAGCAACCCCAGAGACCCCCCCACAAAATCCCCAGAGCACCCCAAGGCCCCCAAGATCACCCCAAGGACAGCACAACCACCATGACCACCCCACAACCACCCCATGGTCACCCATGACCCCCAGACCACCCTACAGCCATCACGACCACCCCACAGCCCCTAAGACCACCCCATGACCCCTGAGGCCACCCCAAGGCCATCATGACCACCCCAAGGCCACCAGGGCCACCCCATGACCACCCCAAGGCCAGCAGGGCCACCCCACGCCCCCCGAGGCCCCCCCAGACCCCGTCAGACCTGGCTGATGCGGTTGAAGCCGTACTGGAGGAAGCCCTCGTCGAAGGGGGGCACGCCGCGGGCGGGGGCCACGAAGAACGGCTCCCAGGGGTCCCTCCAGGCCGCCTCGTAGGCCACACGCAGCCGGGGCCCCGCGGGCAGCGCCCGCCAGCGGCCGAAGTCGGTGGGGGCCTGGCAGCGCGGGCACAGCGCGGCGTAGAACGGGCGCGCCTCGCCCGCCGCCCACAGCCGCAGCAGCTCCGCCTTGGAGCCCGGCGGCCGCCGCCGCGCCCGCACCTCGAAGGCCGGCAGCACGAAGAGAGCCCGGGCCCAGGGCGGCTCCGCGGCGTGGGGGTCATTCAGAGCATTGGGGTCACTCAGGGAGTGGGGGTCACTCAGGGAGTGGGGGCCACTCAGGGCGTGGGGGTCAATCAGAGCATTGGGGTGGCCTGGGATATTGGGGTCACTCAGGCCATGGGGGTCATTCAGAGCATTGGGGTCACTCAGGGCGTGGGGGTCATTCAGGGTTTTGGGGTCACTCTGGCCGTGGGGGTCACTCAGAGCATTGGGGTCACTCTGGCCATGGGGGCCACTCAGGGCGTGGGGGTCACTCAGGGTTTTGGGGTCACTCTGGCCGTGGGGGTCACTCAGGGCGTTGAGGGGGCCTGGGACATTGGGGTCACTCAGAGCATGGGGGTTACTCAGAGTTTTGGGGTCACTCAGGGTGTGGGGGTCAATCAGGGCATTGGGGCCACTCAGGGCATGGGGGTCACTCAGGGTTTTGGGGTCACTCAGGGTGTGGGGGTCAATCAGGGCATTGGGGTGGCCTGGGATATTGGGGTCACTCAGGGCGTGGGGGTCACTGAGGGTTTTGGGGTCACTCAGAGCATTGGGGTCACTCAGGCCACCAGGAGCCCCCAAAGCTCTGGGGTTCCCCTGTCCCCCCCAGTTCTGGGGGTCCATCCCCCCCTGTCCCCCCCATTTCTGGGGGTCCATCCCCCCCTGTCCCCCCCAGTTCCGAGGGTCCATCCCCCCCTGTCCCCCCCATTTCTGGGTGTCCATCCCCCCCTGTCCCCCCCATTTCTGGGTGTCCATCCCGCCCTGTCCCCCCCAGTTCTGGGTGTCCATCCCGCCCTGTCCCCCCCAGTTCTGGGGGTCCATCCCGCCCTGTCCCCCCCAGTTCTGGGGGTCGATCCCCCCCTGTCCCCCCCAGTTCCGGGGGTCCATCCCCCCCTGTCCCCCCCAGATCCGGAGGTCCATCCCCCCCTGTCCCCCCCAGTTCCGGGGGTCCAGCCCCCCGTCCCTCAGCATCTCCAGGAAAGCCTCGCGCAGCCCCGGGCTGGGCACCACGTCCGCATCCACCAGGAGCACGAAGCGCCCCCAGAGCTGGGCCGGGGGTCGCGGCGCGGGGCCGCCGCCGGCCGCCCCCTGCCAGGCCACGTTCCGCAGCAGGTTCCCGGGGTACGGCACCCCCAGGCTGTAGCTGGGGGGGTCGGCGGCCGCCAGCCGCGCCAGCGCCCCCCGGCAGCCGCCGGGCCCGGCCGGGGGGCGCGCCCCGAATTGGGGCGGGGGTCCCGCCGCCGCCAGCACCAGCTGCAGGCGGAGGCGGCCGCGCAGGGCCCGGCAGGGACCCCCCAGCGCCGCCAGCAGCTCCCGCAGCCCCCGGCGGGGCTCCCCAAAAACCGCCAGCGCCAGCGGGCCCCCCCAGCCGCCCCCCAGCGCCGCCGCCGCCCGCCCGGGGGTCCCGTGCGTGGCCAGCACCAGCTCGGGCCGGGGGCTGCGCGCCCAGCCCGGGGGCGCCCCCAGCACGTCCCAGTACACGCGGAAGGTTCCAGAAGCGTCCAGCACCCCCCGGGGGGGGCGGCGGGGGGCGGCGGGCGGGGGGCGCGGCCGGGGCAGCCCCCGCAGGTAGAGGGTCTGCAGCAGCGCCAGCCCCCCCAGCAGCCACAGGCAGCCCCCCAGCAGCCGCCCCATGGCCGGGGGCGACGGGGGCCGGGGGCTGGGGGGACTGGGGGGCACTGGGGGGGACTGGGATGGACTGGGAAGGGATTGAGGGGCACTGGGGGGCACTGGGAGGGACTGGGATGGACTGGGATGGACTGGGAGGGACTGGGAGGGGACTGGGGGGCACTGGGGGGCACTGGGAGGGACTGGGATGGACTGGGAAGGGATTGAGGGGCACTGGGGGGCACTGGGAGGGACTGGGATGGACTGGGAAGGGATTGAGGGGCACTGGGGGACACTGGGAGGGACTGGGAGGGACTGGGATGGACTGGGAGGGACTGGGAAGGGATTGAGGGGCACTGGGGGGCACTGGGAGGGACTGGGAGGGACTGGGATGGACTGGGAGGGACAGGGAGGGGAGATTGGGGGAGTGGGGGGCACTGGGAGGGATTGGGAGGGAAGATTGGGGGGATTGGCGGGCACTGGGAGGGACTGGGATGGGAGACTGGGGGGGATTGGGGGGTACTGGGGGGCACTGGGATGGGAATTGGGGGGTTTGGGGGGCACTGGGGGCACTGGGAGGGACTGGGAGGGGACTGGGAAGGGATTGAGGAGCACTGGGGGCACTGGGAGTGACTGGGATGGGAGACTGGGGGGGATTGGGGGGTACTGGGGGGCACTGGGATGGGAGACTGGGGGGGATTGGGGGGCACTGGGGGGATGGGGAGGGGTTTGGGAGGGACTGGGGGTGGAGACTGGGGGGACTGGGAGCTACTGGGGGTCACTGGGAGGGCTCAGAGGGGGGCACTGGGCGGGACTGGGGGATACTGGGGGTTACTGGGAGGATTTTGGGGGTCACTGGGAAGGGTCTGGGGGTCCCCGGGGCCGGCGCGGAGCCGGGACCAGTCCGGCATGCTGGAACCAGTACAGCGCTACTGGGACCAGTACGGGGCTACTGGGACCAGTTTGGGGGTGGGGAGGAGGGTCAGGACCCAGTTCCGAGGGGGTCGCTCCCAGTTTGGGGTCTCCGGTCCCAGTCTGGGGTTACTGGTCCCAGTTTGGGGTCTCCGGTCCCAGTCTGGGGTTACTGGAACCAGTTTGGGGTCGCTGGGACCAGTTTGGGGGTGGGGAGGAGGGTCAGGACCCAGTTCCGAGGGGGTCGCTCCCAGTTTGGGGTCTCCGGTCCCAGTCTGGGGTCTCCGGTCCCAGTCTGGGGTCACTGGTTCCAGTTTGGGGTCACTGGTCCCAGTTTGGGGTCGCTGGGACCAGTCCGGGACTCACCGCCATGCGCCGGCGCCGGGAGGGGCTGCGCATGCGCGGGGCGGAGGAGGCGTGGCCTCGGCACAACGGGGCGGGGTTATGCAGATTAGACCCGTGACGTCACGAGCCCAGTTTCTCGCTCCGGGGGCGTGGTTTGAGGCTTGTGGGCGTGGCCTCTGCGCTGGGGGCGGGGCCAGGCGGCTCCGGCGAGACCCCGGAGCCCCCAAATCCCCCCAAATCTCCACAAATCCCCCCAAATCGCCCCAAAAATCCCCCAAATCCCACCCAAAATCCCCCCCAAAAATCCCCCCAAAAATCCTCCAAATCGCCCCAAAAATCCCCTAAATCCCACCCAAAATCCCCCCAAAATCCCCCCAAAAATCCCCCAAATCCCCCCCGAAATCCCCTCCAAATCCCCCCTAAATTCCCCCAAACCCCCCCCAAATTCCCGGCATCTCTCCCAAATTCCATCGTCCCCCCCAAATTCCCGTCTCGTTCCAATCCTGGACCCTCCCCCCCGAGTTTCTGTGTCCCCCCCCAAACCCCCGAGTTGTCCCCAATTCCTGCGTCCCCCCCGCCCCCCAACCTCTGTCCCCCTCCCCAAATTTCCCCGGTTCCCGGGAAGGAGCAGCCGCAGGCGCGGGGACATCGGGGGACACGTTTTTATTGCCGGGAGGACACCGGGGACATCGTCGGGGGACTTTGGGGACACCGGGGACATCATCGGGGACACCGGGGACATCACTGGGGACGCCGGGTCGCGACAGGCTCAGTCCGTGGGTTGGGGACACCGGGGACACCGGGGACACCGGGGTGTGTCAGTCCTTGGTGCGGGTGACGAGCGGGTCCCGGGTGCCCCTGGGGACGTCGGGGACACGGAGCTGGGGACGGCGCCGTGGGCTCGGTGACATCGCGCTGCGACGTGTGCGGGGCGGGGGCGTTGGGGACATTGGGGACATTGGGGGCGTTGGGGACATTGGGGACATTGGGGGCGTTGGGGACATTGGGGACATTGGGGACATTGGGGACGTTGGGGACATCAGGCCAGGATGTCCCTTGGAGGGGCTTGGGGACATTGGGGACACCGAGCCACATTGTGCCTCAGCCCCAGGGGCTCGGGGGTGTCGGGGACATCCTTGGGGACATCATGGGGACTTTGGGGACATCCTTGGGGACATCGGGGACATCCTTGGGGACATCACTAGGGACCTTGGGGACATCATTGGGGACTTTGGGGACATCAAGCCACATCGTGCCTCGGTCCCCCGCGTTTGGGGACATTGAGGGTGACACCCACGGGGGGGGAGGGGACACAGGTTTTTTTTTTGGGGGGGGGGCTCTGCCAAAAACGCAGAGCCCGAGGTGGGGGCGGGGCTGGGGGTTGGGGGGAGGTGACAGGGACCAGGGGGGTGACAAAGGGACAGGGACACCCCGGGCTGGGGGAGGGGACGGGGGGGGGTCCCAGCCCCCACCCCAGCGACCCAAAATAATTTTGGCGACGGGTCCTGGCGCGGGGGGAGGGGACGAGGTGTGGGGGGGGGAGGGGACACGAGGGACGGTCCCCAGGCGTCCGGGCTGGGGGAGGGGGGGCCACCAGCCCCCCCCCAATTACCTTAGAGACTCGTTACGAGTTAAATTAGCACGAGCGGCCCCGGGGGGCGGCGGGGGCGGCCGGGCCGGGGGGCGCTGGCCGGGCCGGGGTGACAATGACAATATGCCATACTGGGGGCAAGTCGCGTCACAGACTTAGTTCAGAACGACGGGGCGCGCTGGCTTCCGGCTGCGGGGGACAGAGAGAGGGACACGTCAGGGACACCCCGAAATGCCCCCAAAAACCGCGCCTGAAACACCCCAAAAATCGCTCCAAAAAAAAAACCCAAAAAACACTTCAAAACCTGCCCCAAAACCCCGCAAAAACCATTTTAAAAACCACCAAAATCACCCTAAAACCTCACAAAAACCCTTCCAAAACCCCCCAAGAAACGTGCCAAAAACCGCCCCAAAAACCAACGAAAAAAAAACCCCAAAACTGCCCCAAAACCCACCTCAAAAACCCTCCAAAAAACTGCCCCAAAACCACTTTGAAAACCGCCCTAAAACCCCCCCAAAACCACCCTGGAAACCACCTCAGAAAGCCTCCAAAAACCACTTCAAAAACCCTCCAAAACCCGCCAGAATAAAACCCAAAACCCCTGAAAAGTTGCCCCAAAAACCACCCCTAAAACCCCCCAAAAACCACCGAAAAAAACCCCCAAAACCCGCCAGAATAAAACCCAAAAGCCCCGAAAAGCCGCCCCAAAACCCACCCAAAACCCGCCCCAAAAGCCCCGGAGACTCCGGGACCACCCAGCACCCATCCAAGCCCCCGGGACCCCCGGGACCCCCGGGACCCCCCCAAGCCCCCGGGACCCCCGGGACCCCTCCAAGCCCCCCAAGCCCCCCGGGACCCCCGCTCGGCGCCCACCTTTGCGGAAGGCGTCCTGGAGGCGGCTCTGGGGGAGTTGATACAACTCATGGAAGGGGTCGCGGGGCGACCGGGGCGGGGGCGGCCGGGGCCGGGGGTCTCCGGCCGGGGGTCCGCGGGCGGCGATGGCCGCCAGCCCCCGCAGCAGCAGCCGGCGCAGCGCGGGCGCGGCCGGGGCCGCGGGCGGCGGCGGCGGCGACGTCTCGGGGGTCAGCAGAGCGCCGGGGGGACCCCCGGGGACCCCGCCCGGGCTCTCGGGGCTCGGCGGGAGCTTCTCGGCCTCGGGGGGCTCGGGGGGCCCGAAGGCGAAGGGCGGCGCCTGCCGCGGCGTGTAGGGGGGGGTCCAGGTCTCGGTGCCGCCCGCGGGGGTCTCGGGGACCCCCAGCCCCGGGCGGCCCGGCCCGAGCGGGGGGCGCGGCGCGGCCATGGGGGCGCCCAGGGCGAAGCCGAGCGCGGGGCCGGGGCCGCCCGGCGGCAGCGTGGCGCCCACGGCCGGGCCAGCGTCCAGCCCCGGCCCCAGCGGCGCTCCGGCCGCCAGGCCGACGGCGATTCCGGCGCCGTGTCCGAGCCCGGCGTCGTGTCCGAGCCCGGCGCCGTGTCCGAGGCTGGAACTGTGTCCGAGTCCAGGGTTGTGACCAAGGCCAACATTGTGTCCAAGGCTGCTGTTGTGTCCGAGGCCGGGGTTGTGACCAAGATCGGGGTTGTGACCAAAGCCAGCATTGTGTCCGAGTCCAGAATTTTGTCCGAGTCCAGCATTGTGTCCAAGGCCAGAGTTGTGTCCGAGGCCGGAGTTGTGTCCAAGGCCGGAGTTGTGTCCCAGGCCAGAGTTGTGTCCAAGGCTGGAGTTGTGTCCGAGGCCGGAGTTGTGTCCGAGGCCGTTGTTGTGTCCGAGGCCGGCGCCGGCTCCCACGGCCAGTCCGGCGCCGGGCGGGAGCGTTGATCCCGCGCTGGCTCCCAGGGCGGCTCCCAGGCCGAGTCCGGCCCCGGCGGTCACTCCGATGTCCGGCGGCAGCGCGGCGGCGCCGAGGCCCAGCCCCACGCCGGCCCCGAGGTCGGGCCCGAGGCCGAGGGCCACGCCGGCCCCGATGCCGGCGGTCACCGCGGCCGCACCGTCCTCCCCGAGGTCAGTCCCGAGGTCGGCGCCGATGTCCACCCTGAGGGCGCCTCCCACGCCCAGGCCGATGCCGGCGTCCGAGCCGAGGCCGTGGCCGACGTTCGGGGCAAGGCCGGGGTCAGCGGCGGCCACGGCGCCGTGTCCGATGGTGGCCCCAAGTCCAGGGTCCACAGTGGCCGCAGCGTTGGCTCCCAGGCCGTGTCCGAGGCCGTGTCCGAGGCCGGGCCCCAGGCCGGGCTCCACGCCGCTGCCCAGGGCAGCTCCAAGGCCGTGGCCAATGGTGGCTCCGAGGCCGGGGTCAGTGGTGGCCGCAGGGCTGTGTCCAAGGCTGTGTCCGAGGCTGACCGCCAGGCTGTGGTCAGTGGTGGCCGCAGCACCATGTCCAAGGCTTTGTCCGAGGCTGACCGCCAGGCTGTGGTCAGTGGTGGCCGCAGCACCATGTCCAAGGCTGTGTCCGAGGCTGACCGCCAGGCTGTGGTCAGTGGTGGCCGCAGCACCATGTCCAAGGCTGTGTCCGAGGCTGACCGCCAGGCTGTGGTCAGTGGTGGCCATAGGGCTGTGTCCGAGGCCAGGCCCCAGGCCGGGCTCCACGCCACTGCCCAGGGCAGCTCCGAGGCCGTGGCCGATGGTGGCCCCAAGGCCAGGGTCAGTGGTGGCCGCAGGGCTGTGTCCGAGGCTGTGTCCGAGGCCGTGTCCCACACTGACCGCCAGGCTGTGGTCAGCGGTGGCCGCAGGGCCGTGTCCCACGCTGACCGCCAGGCTGTGGTCAGCGGTGGCCGCAGGGCCGTGTCCCACGCTGACCGCCAGGCCGATGGCTCCGACGTCATCGCCCAGGCCGGGCCCCAGGCCGAGGTCCAGGCCGAGGTCGCTGCCGGGGAAGTCGAGGCCGGGCCCGAACGGCTCCGGGGGTCCCGGGGGGGCTTCGGCCGCCAGCTGCTGCCGCAGGCACCAGGCCTCAGCCTCGCTGCGGGGGGACACGGTGGTCAGCGGCACTGCGGCCAGCGGCCGGCCCCGAGGGTGGCCAGGACCCGCTGACCGCTGAGTGCTGACCACTGGATGCTGACCACTGACTGCTGAGTGCTGACCACTGGATGCTGACCACTGACCACTGACCACTGAGAACTGACCACTGACCACTGAGCACTGACTGCTGACCACTGGGCACCCACCTCTGAGTGCTGACCACTGACCACTGACCACTGGGCACTGACCACTGACCACTGGGCACCCACCTCTGAGTGCTGAGCACTGATTGATGACCACTGAGCACTGACCACTGACCACTGAGTGCTGACCACTGCCCGCTGCCCGCTGCCCGCTGGGCACTGACCTGATGACAAAGTTGTGGGCGAGCAGGGCCGGCCCCTCCGGCCGCAGGCGGGCGTAGACCCACGTCCAGCCCAGGCCGTCCTTGCGCTGCAGCCGCGTCACCAGCTCGGCCCGAGCCTCCGGCCCCGCGGCGGCTGTGGGGACACGGGGGGTCAGCGGGGACACGGGGGGTCAGTGGGGACAGGGAGGGGTCAGTGGGGACAGGAGCGGTCAGCGGGGACAGGGAGGGGTCAGCGGGGACAGGGAATGGCAGGGACAGGCCAGGAGGGCACAGGGACACCCTGGGGACACCCTGGGGATCCTGGGGACACCCTGGGGACACCCCGGGACACCCAGAGGACACCCCGGGGACACCAGGGACACCCCGACGACACCCCGCAGACACCCAGAGGACCCTCTGGGGACACCCCAGGACACCCAGAGGACACCCAGAGGACACCCGGGGCACTGACCGAGGCGCAGGTGCTGGCGGGCGACGTGGCCGAGGTCCTCGGGGTGCAGCAGGCGGTACCAGGAGCGGCCCAGCAGCTCAGCCCGGCCGTAGCCCAGGTGCACCAGGACACTGCGGACACCGGGCCGGGGTCACTCGCGCGTCCCCCCGAGCCGGGCGCTCGGGACCCCGGCCCGCCCGTCCCACCTGTCCGAGACGTCGAGCAGCGCCAGGTCGCGGGCGTGGCGGCTCTGGAAGGCCGGCAGCAGGAGGCAGTCGGGGCAGGGCCAGGGCGGGGGGTCCAGGGGGGCGCAGAAGGCCACGAAGAGCGCGGGGGCGGCGCCGGGGGGCCCGGGGGGCTCCTGGAAGCGCCCCCGCAGCAGCACCAGCTTGCGGCCGGCGCTGGGGCGGCGCGAGGCGCGCGAGGTGGTGAAGCGGCAGCGGAAGAGGCGCTCTGGGGGAGAGGGGCGGCGGTCACTGTGCTGCTGTCCACCCCTCTGTCCACCCCTCTGTCCCTCTGTCCACTCCTCTGTCCACCCCTCTGTCCCTCTGTCCACCCCTCTGTCCCTCTGTCCATCCCTCTGTCCACCCCTCTGTGCTGCTGTCCATCCCTCTGTCCCTCTGTCCATCCCTCTGTCCCTCTGTCCACCCCTCTGTCCATCCCTCTGTGCTGCTGTCCACTTCTCTGTCCCTCTGTCCATCCCTCTGTCCCTCTGTCCACTCCTCTGTCCACCCCTCTGTCCCTCTGTCCATCCCTCTGTCCCTCTGTCCACTTCTCTGTCCACCCCTCTCTCCCTCTGTCCACCCCTCTGTCCATCCCTCTGTCCCTCTGTCCACCCTTCTGTCCCTCTGTCCATCCCTCTGTCCTACTGTCCACCCCTCTGTCCATCCCTCTGTCCTGTCCATCCCAGTATCTCTCCATCTGTCCTGTCCCTTCCCTCCCCGCTCCCCCAGACCCCCCAGACCCCCCGGACCCCCCCAGACCCCGCAGCCCCCCACCCACCTGCCTGGGGGGGCCCGGGCAGGCTCAGCTGGTGCCGCACCAGGGGGTGGTCGGCGGGGTCCAGCAGGTCGTAGATGCTGTCCCCTTGTGCCACCAGGTCCACCTGGGGGGGCAGGGAGGGAGGGAGGCCGGGGTGAGCCCCCGGCACCGCCGGGACCCCCAGCGCCCCCCGGGACCCCCGCCCGGCCCAGCGCTCACCATGGAGTGGCCCAGGTGCTGCGCCACGTTGTCGGTGACCCCCACCAGCTTCCCCTCGCGGGTCACGGCCAGCAGGAAGCCGGGCAGCGAGGCCACCAGGTCGGCGAGCTCCGGCCCCCCCAGCAGCTCCAGGGGCGCCCCCCGGCTCGGGCCTGGCGTGGGGACACGCGGGGACAGCGGTCAGCGCCCGCCCGGCGCTCCGGCGCTGCCCCTGCGGCCCCGAAGCGTCACCCGCGGAGCCGCCGCTGGCACCGGAGCCCTCCCGGTGTGCGGCCGGTTCCGCTCCCGATTCCCGGTCCCGGTCCCGATTCCCGGTCCCGGTCCCTGTCACGATCCCAGTTCCCAATCCCGGTTCTGATCCCCAATCCCGGTCCCTGTCCCCAATCGCGGTCCCGATTCCCGATCCCGGTTCCTGTCACCGATCCCGGTTCCCAATCTCGGTTCTGATCTCCAATCCCGGTTCCTGTCACCGATCCCGGTCCCTGTCACGATCCCGGTTCCCAATCTCGGTTCTGATCCCCAATCCCGGTTCCTGTCACCGATCCCGGTTCCTGTCACTGATCCCAGTCCTTGTCACAGATCCCGGTCCCGATTCCCGATCCCGCTTCCTATCACCGATCCCGGTCCCTGTCACTGATCCCGGTTCCCAATCCCGGTTCCTATCACCGATCCCGGTCCCTGTCACGATCCCGGTTCCCAATCCCGCTTCCTATCACCGATCCCGGTCCCTGTCACCGATCCCGGTTCCCAATCCCGGTCCCTGTCACCCGTCCCGGTCCCTGTCCCGCTGCCCCGCCCGGTCCCCGCCGCTCTCCGCGGTGCTGAACGGGAACCTCCGGCCGCTCTCCGCGGTGCTGCACCGGCCCCGGCCCCGGTCCCTGTCCCTGTCCTTGTCTCGGTCCCGGTCCCTGTCCCCGGTCCACGCCCCGGTCCCCGCTCCCATCCCGGTGCCATCCCTGGAGCGGGTCCCATCCCGTTGCCGTTCTCTACTCAATCCCGGGCCCCGCTGCCATCCCGGTCCCGTTCCCGGCTGCATCCCGGTGCTGTCCCCGCTCCGTCCCCGGTTCCCGCTGCCATCCCGGTCCCGATCCCGGCTCCATCCCCGGTCCATCCCCGCTCTATCCCCGATCCCGGTTCCATCCCCGGTCCATCCCCGATCCCGGCTCCATCCCCGCTCCATCCCCGATCCCGGCTCCATCCCCGCTCCATCCCCGATCCCGGCTCCATCCCCGGTCCATCCCCGCTCCATCCCCGATCCCGGCTCCATCCCCGCTCTATCCTCGCTCTATCCCCGATCCCGGCTCCATCCTCGCTCCTGTTCCCCGCTGCATCCCCACTCCATTCCCGGTCCCCGCTGCCATCCTGGTCCCCTCCCGGTCCCCACTCGGTCTCCGGTTCCCGCTTGGTCCCCGCTCCCTCCCGGTCCCCGCTCCCTCCCGGTTCCCGCTCGGTCCCCGCTCGGTCCCCGCTCCTGCTCGGTTCCCGCTCGGTCCCCGCTCCCTCCCGATCCCCACTCGGTCCCCGCTCCCGGCTCGGTCCCCGCTCGGTCCCCGCTCCCTCCTGGTCCCCGCTCTGTCCCCGGTCCCAGCTCGGTTCCCGCTCAGTCCCCGCTCCTGCTCGGTGCCCGCTCGGTCCCCGCTCGGTCCCCGCTCCCGGCTCGCTCCCGGCTCGCTCCCGGCTCGGTCCCCGCTCGGTCCCCGCTCCCTCCCGGTCCCCGCTCGGTCCCGGCTCGGTCCCGGCTCGGTCCCCTCCCGGTCCCTCCCGGTCCCCGCTCGGTCCCGGCGCGCACCTGGCCGCAGGCAGGCTCCCTTGCGGGTGTAGATGCAGGCGAGCGCCATGACGTGCAGGTAGGAGAGGCGCGGCCGGTCCCCGTCGGGCAGCGGGAGGAGGTCGCGCAGGGCGCGGATCTGCGCGTTGATCTGGTCCCGCCGCGCCTTGGAGGCGCCTTTGGTGGAGCGGAGCATCCTCCGCCCGCGCCGCCGCCCGGGGCCGCCGCTTTATGCGCCCGCGGCCCCGCGTCAGCGCCGCGTCACCGGCCCGGGCCGCCCCCCGGCCGGGGGGAACACCGGGCCCGGGGGGGCGCGGGGCCGCGTCAGCGCTGACGGTGACGCACGAGCGGCGGGAGGGGCGGCGGATCGCACCGAAATTGGAGATGGAGCGGGGAGAGGGGCGGGGCGGGGGAGGGCAGGGGAGGGGCAGGCCCAGGGTGGGGGAGAGCGGGGAAGGGGGGCAGCGGGAGAGGGAGGGGTCGGGGGGGAGATGGGGGAGTCGATGGGGAAATGGGGGAGGCAATGGGGGGCTGTGGGGAGATGGGGGAGGTGATGGGGGCTGTGGGGAGAGGGAGGAGGCAATGAGGGGTCGGTGGGGAGATGGAGGAGGCAATGGGGGCTGTGGGGAGATGGGGGAGTCAATGAGGGGTCAATGGGGAGATGGAGGAGGCAATGGGGGCTGTGGGGAGATGGGGGAGATGGGGGAGGCAATGGGGAAATGGGGGAGGCAATGGGGGGCTGTGGGGAGATGGGGGAGGCAATGAGGGGTCGGTGGGGAGATGGGGGAGTCAATGAGGGGTCAATGGGGAGATGGAGGAGTCGATGGGGGCTGTGGGGAGATGGGGGAGATGGGGGAGGCAATGAGGGGTCGGTGGGGAGATGGGGGAGATGGGGGAGGCAATGAGGGGTCAATGGGGAGAGGGAGGAGCTGGAGGAGGCAATGAGGAGATGGGGGAGTCAATGAGGGGTCAGCGGGGAGATGGAGGAGTCGATGGGGGCTGTGGGGAGATGGGGGAGATGGAGGAGTCGATGGGGGCTGTGGGGAGATGGAGGAGATGGAGGTGGCTGGAGGGGTCGGTGGGGAGATGGAGCAGGCAATGAGGGGTCAATGGGGAGATGGAGGAGCTCGAGGGATGGAGGGAGAGAGAGAGAGAGGGTCGAGGGAGAGATGGAGGAGCCAATGAGGGGTCGGTGGGGAGATGGAGCAGCTGGAGGAGCCAATGGGGAGATGGAAGAGTCCGTGGGGAGATGGAGGAATCAATGGGGAGATGGAGGAGTCAATGGGGAGATGGAAGAGTCCGTGGGGAGATGGAGGAATCAATGGGGAGATGGAGGAATCAATGGGGAGATGGAGGAGCTGCAGGGGTCCGTGGGGAGATGGAGGAACCAGTGAAGGGTCCGTGGGGAGATGGAGCAGGCAATGGGGCTGTGGGGGGAGGGAGCAGCACTCGGGGGGCTCCAGGTGGGGAGGGTCACTCAGTGGGGGGAGGGAGAGGGGTCAGCTCGGCCGGAGGGGGCTCGGAGTGACCACAGGAGGCTCCGAGTGACCACCGGGGGGGTCAGAGTGACCACCGGGGCTCAGAGTGACCACAGTGGGGATCAGAGTGACCACCGGGGTGTTGGAGTGACCACAGACAGCTCAGAGTGACCACAGGAAGCTCCAAGTGACCACAGTGGGGATCAGAGTGACCACCGGGGGGTCAGAGTGACCACCGGGGGTCGGCGCGGCCGGAGGGACCCCGGACAGGCGTGGGGGGCGGACCGGAGCCGCCCCTCCCCCCCCGGGCCGCTGGGAACCCCCGGCGCCGCCCCTCCCCCCCCGCGGGCGCCCCCGGCCCCGCCCCCCGCCCCTCCCCCCCCGCTCCGCCGCTGCCAAATTTGGGCGCCGAAGCCGCGGAGCCAAAAATAGCGCGGGGAGCCCAAAATAGCGCGGGGGGCGGGGCCGCGCCGGGACCCCTCCCCCAGCCCCGATCCGCGAGCCCCCGGGGGCGGCGGGACCCCCCCGGCCCCGGAATTCCCGAAATTCCCGAATCCGGCCCCGAAATTCCCCAGTTTCCCCCCAGAATTCCCGAATCCGGCCCCGAAATTCCCCAGTTTCCCCCCAGAATTCCCGAATCCGGCCCCGAAATTCCCCAGTTTCTCCCCAAGATTCGCCAATGCCCCCCCAAAATATACGCGGCTCCCCCCCCCCCCGAAATTCCCGAATCCAGCCCGAAATTCCCGAATCTATCCCCAAAATTCCCGACTCCCCCCCCACCAGAATTCCCGAGTTTCTCCCCAAAATTCCCGACTCCCTCCACCCCAAAATTCCCGAGTTTCTCCCCGAATTCCCGGGGATCCCCCTGCGCCCCCCCCCCCCGCGGTGTTTCCATGGCAACGGCGGCGTTTTTTTGGGGGGGGAGGATGAGGAGGGAGGGGGGGGATGAGGGAGGAAGATGAGGGAGGATAAAGGGGAGGAAGGAGGAGGATGAGGAGGAAGATGTGGAAGAATGGAGGATGATGAAGGAGGATGAGGCAGGGATTGGGGTGAGGATGAGGATGGAGGAGGAAGATGAAGGAGGATGAGGAGGGAGGAAGGGGCAGGGACTGGGGTGAGGATGAGGAAGGTGAGGAGGAAGATGAGGATGAGGAGGATGAGGAAGATGGAGAATGAAGGAGGAGGAAGGGGCAGGGATTGGGGTGAGGATGAGGAAGATGTGGAAGAATGAAGGAGGATGATGAAGGAGGATGGGGCAGGGATTGGGGTGAGGATGAGGATGGAGGAGGAAGATGAGGGAGGATGAAGGAGGATGAGGAGGAGGATGAGGAAGATGGAGAATGAAAGAGGAGGATGGAGCAGGGATTGGGGTGAGGATGAGGAAGGGGAGGAGGAAGATGAGGATGAGGAGGATGAGGAAGATGGAGAATGAAGGAGGAGGATGGGGCAGGGATTGGGGTGAGGATGAGGAAGGTGAGGAGGAAGATGAGGATGAGGAGGAGGATGAGGAAGATGGAGAATGGAGGAGGATGGGGCAGGGATTAGGGTGAGGATGAGGAAGGGGAGGACGCCGATGACGAAGGCCCGAGGCGCTCCCCAAAAACTCCAGGCAGGCGGGGCTGTGGGGGGAGCTCTTTATTGGGGATTTTGGGGTTTTTTGGGTATTTTTGGGTTTTTTGGGTCACTTCCTCCGGGCGCCCCCCTCGTCCTCCTCCTGCCCGGCCGCGGCGGCCGCGGCGGCCTGCAGCTCCCGGCGGCGGCGCTGGGCCTCGGCCACGGCCTGCGGGGTCAGCCTGGGGGCAAAGGTCAAGGGTCAGGGGTCAGGCTGGGCCTCGGCCACGGCCTGCGGGGTCAGCCTGGGGGCAAAGGTCAAGGGTCAGGGGTCAGGCTGGGCCTCGGCCACGGCCTGCGGGGTCAGCCTGGGAGCAGAGGGCAAAGGTCAAGGGTCAGGGGTCAGGCTGGGCCTCGGCCACGGCCTGCGGGGTCAGCCTGGGGGCAAAGGTCAAGGGTCAGGGGTCAGGCTGGGCCTCGGCCACGGCCTGCGGGGTCAGCCTGGGGGCAAAGGTCAAGGGTCAGGGGTCAGGCTGGGCCTCGGCCACGGCCTGCGGGGTCAGCCCGGGGGTCAGGGGTCAGCTTTTGGAGGTCTCAGGGTTGGTTTTTGGGGTGAGTTTTTGGGGTTCCAGGCTCAGTTTGGGGTCAGTTTTGGGGTCCCAGGCTGTTCCGGGTCAGTTTTGGGGTCCCAGGCTCAGTTTGGGGTCAGTTTTGGGGTCCCAGGCTGTTCGGGGTCAGTTTTGGGGTCCCAGGCTCAGTTTGGGGTCAGTTTTGGGGTCCCAGGCTGTTCCGGGTCAGTTTTGGGGGTCCCAGGCTCAGTTTTGGGGGTCCCAGGCTGTTCTGGGTCAGTTTTCGTGTCCCAGGCTCAGTTTTAGGGGTCCCAGGCTGTTCCGGGTCAGTTTTGGGGTCCCAGGCTGTTCTGGGTCAGTTTTAGGAGTCCCAGGATGTTCTGGGTCAGTTTTCGGGGGTCCCAGGGTGTTCTGGGTCAGTTTTTGGGGTCCCAGGATGTTCTGGGTCAGTTTTCGGGGGTCCCAGGGTGTTCTGGGTCAGTTTTTGGAGGTCCCAGGCTGTTCTGGGTCAGTTTTAGGGGTCCCAGGCTGTTCTGGGTCAGTTTTGGGGTCCCAGGCTGTTCCGGGTCAGTTTTTGGGGGTCCCAGGGTGTTCTGGGTCAGTTTTGGGGTCCCAGGCTGTTCGGGGTCAGTTTTGGGGTCCCAGGCTGTTCCGGGTCAGTTTTGGGGTCCCAGGCTCAGTTTGGGGTCAGTTTTGGGGTCCCAGGCTGTTCCGGGTCAGTTTTGGGGGGTCCCAGGGTGTTCTGGGTCAGTTTTGGGGTCCCAGGCTCAGTTTGGGGTCAGTTTTGGGGTCCCAGGCTGTTCCGGGTCAGTTTTTGGGGTCCCAGGCTCAGTTTGGGGTCAGTTTTGGGGTCCCAGGCTCAGTTTGGGGTCAGTTTTTGGGGGTCCCAGGCTCAGTTTGGGGTCAGTTTTAGGGGTCCCAGGCTCAGTTTGGGGTCAGTTTTAGGGGTCCCAGGCTCAGTTTGGGGTCAGTTTTGGGGTCCCAGGCTCAGTTTGGGGTCAGTTTTAGGGGTCCCAGGCTCAGTTTGGGGTCAGTTTTGGGGTCCCAGGCTGTTCGGGGTCAGTTTTGGGGTCCCAGGCTCAGTTTGGGGTCAGTTTTGGGGTCCCAGGCTCAGTTTGGGGTCAGTTTTGGGGGCCCGGCCCGTGTCCCACCTGGGCACCACGCGCAGGCCGAGGCTGCGGGCCGAGCCCAGCAGCGAGCCCAGCAGGGCGGGCAGCGGCGTCCCGCGGGCGGCCAGCGCCGGGTCCCTCTGCTTGGCCACGGCCACCTCGAAGAGCTGCGCCAGGGACAGCAGCCCCGCCGGCTCGTGGCCTGGGGTGGGCTGTGAGGGGCAGGAACCCCCAAATCCCCCCAGGAACCCCCAATCCCCCCAGGAACCCCCAATCCCCCCAGGAACCCCCAAATCCCCCCAGGAACCCCCAAAATCCTCCTCAGGAACCCCAAAATCCCCGCTAAAATCCCCCCAGGAACCCCCAAATCCCCCCATGGAGCTGCGCCAGGGACAGCAGCCCGGCCGGCTCGTGGCCTGGGGTGAGGTGAGTGAGGGCAGAGCCCCCCCAGGAACCCCAAAATCCTCCTCAGGAACCCCAAAATCCCCCCAGGAACCCCCAAAATCCCCCCAGGAACCCCAAAATCCCCCCATGGAGCTGTGCCAGCGACAGCAGCCCGGCCGGCTCGTGGCCTGGGGTGGGCTGTGAGGGGCAGGATCCCCAAAATCCCCCCAGGAACCCCAAAATCCTCCTCAGGAACCCCCAAAATCCCCCCAGGAACCCCAAAATCCTCCTCAGGAACCCCCAAATCCCCCCATGGAGCTGCGCCAGCGACAGCAGCCCGGCCGGCTCGTGGCCTGGGGGTGCGCTGTGAGGGGCAGGAACCCCAAAATCCCCCCAGGAACCCCCAAAATCCTCCTCAGGAACCCCCAAATCCCCGCTAAAATCCCCCCAGGAACCCCAAATCCCCCCAGGAACCCCAAAATCCCCGCTAAAATCACCCCCAGGAACCCCAAATCCCCCAGGAACCCCCAAAACCCCCCCAGGACCCCCCAATTCCCCTCCATGATCCCCAATTCCCCCTCAGGACTCCTCCAGCCCCCCCAGGATGCCCAAATTCCCCCCCAGCACCCCAAATTCTCACTGAGGATCCCAAGTTCTCTCTCAGGATCCCCCAGTTCCCCCCCAGGAACCCCAAAATCCCCTTCGGGAACCCTGAAACCCTTCCAAGAGCCCCAAAATCCCTCTCAGGAACACCAAATCCCCCCCTAAAATCCCCCCAAATAACCCAAAATCCCCCCAGGAGCCCCCAATTCCCCCCCAGGACCCCCAATTCCCCCCCAGGAGCCCCAGTTCCCCTTCAGGACCCCCAATTCCCCCCCAGGACCCCCAATTCCCCCCCAGGAGCCCCAATTCCCCCCCAGGAGCCCCAAATTCCCCCCAGGACCCCCAATTCCCCCCCCGGAGCCCCAAATTCCCCCCCAGGACCCCCAATTCCCCCCCAGGACCCCCAATTCCCCCCCAAGACCCCCAATTCCCCCCCAGGACCCCCAATTCCCCCCCAGGAGCCCCAAATCCCCCCCACGACCCCCAATTCCCCCCTAGGACCCCGAATTCCCCCCAGGAGCCCCAAATTCCCCCCCAGGACCCCCAATTCCCCCCCCCGGAGCCCCAAATTCCCCCCAGGACCCCAAATTCCCCCCCAGGACCCCCAATTCCCCCCCCCGGAGCCCCAAATTCCCCCCAGGACCCCAATTCCCCCCAGGAGCCCCAAAGCGCCCCTGACCGGGTCTGGCCGATCCTTTCTCCACTCCGGCCACGGCCTTGAGGAAGTAGGAGGTGGGGGGGGTCCCGATGCTCAGCGAGTAGCTCCGGTCAGGCTGGGGGGATCGGGGGGATCGGGGGTCACGGGGGTCACCGGGGGTCACCGGGGGGTCACGGGGGTCCCGGTGTCCCCCCCACTCACATGCACGAGCAGCCGGACCCGCAGCGGGACCCCGGCCTTGACGTCCCGGGTGCGCTCGTTGAAGTCTTTGCAGAAGGCGGCGATGGGGACGCCGCGCTGGGGAAGCAGCGGCGGGGACGGGTCGGCCCGGGCCGCGGGGGCACCGGGACGGCCCCGAACCCGCCCGGGCCCCCCGCACCTGCCCCAGCAGCGGCCCCAGCGGCGGCCCCGGGGCGGCCCCGCCCGCCGGGATGATGATCCGCACCGGCCGCGGCGCCGCCGCCGGGCCCGGCCTGGCCGCGGCCGCCGCCCGCACCGAGCGCGCCGCCCGCGACATGACGGCGCCAGGGACCGCCGGTCACGTGGGACGAAGGGCGCCGCGCAGCCAATGGGAGGCGCGGGAGCGAGGGGCGGGGCCGCGGGGAGCCAATAGCGGCGCGAAGGGGGCGTGGCCGAAAAGGGGGAGGGAACGAGCGTGAGGGGGAAGGGGCGGGGCCAAAAATGGGCGCGAAAACTCCTGCGGGGAGGGGGCGTGGCCTCAGGGCGGGTGGGCGGGGCTTGGGGAACCCGGGGGATCCCCGCCCCTCCCCCACCGGGGGAATCCCCGCCCCTCCCCCACCCGGGGGATCCCCGCCCCTCCCCCACCCGGGGATCCCCGCCCCTCCCCCACCGGGGGATCCCCGCCCCTCCCCCACCGGGGGGATCCCCGCCCCTCCCCCACCCGGGGGATCCCCTCCCCTCCCCCACCCGGGGGATCCCCGCCCCTCCCCCACCCGGGGATCCCCGCCCCTCCCCCACCCCAGCCTCACCTCGGGGCTCCCGGCCGAGCGCGGGGGGGAGGGGCCGGAGGTGGTGGGGGGGGGAGGGTCAGGACCCCTCCCCTCCCCCTCCCCCTCCCCGGCCCCTCCCCCTCTCCCGCAGCCGCCTCACCAGCTCCTCGTGCGACCCCGCCCTGCGGGTCAGGGGTCAGAGGTCACGGGGGGGAGGGGACGGAGACCCCCCCCCACGACCCCTCCTCACCCCCTCCCCCTCCCCAGCGACCCCCAAATGTCCCCGAAACCCCCCAGTCCCCGAAGGACCCCTCAGACCCCCCGGGACCCCCCCAACCCCCTTTAACCCCCAACTGAGCCCCCCCAAAATCCCTGTAAAGCCCCCAGGCCCCCGGGACCCCCAAACCCCCCCCGGGACCCCCCGGGACCCCCAAACCCCCCCCGGGACCCCCCGGGACCCCCCCGGGACCCCCAAACCCCCCCCGGGACCCCCCCGGGACCCCCAAACCCCCCCCGGGACCCCCCCGGGACCCCCCGGGACCCCCAAACCCCCCCCGGACCCCCAATCCCGACCCCCACCGGCTCCGGGCTCTCTCGTAGGCCGCGCGCAGCTCCCGGTCCCGCTCGTCCAGGAAGGCGGCGTGAGCCCCGGCCACGTACCTGGGGGGCAAAACCAGCCCAAAATCACCCCAAATCACCCCAAATCACCCCAAACCGCCCCAAAATCACCCCAAACCACCCCAAAATCACCCCAAACCCCCCCAAAATCACCTCAAACCATCCCAAAATCACCCCAAACCGCCCCAAACCGCCCAAAACCGCCCCAAAATCACCCCCAACCGCCCCAAAATCACCCAAAACCATCCCAAAATGACCCCAAACTGCCCCAAAATCACTCAAACCCGCCCCAAAATCACCCAAAATCACCCCAAACTGCCCCAAATTCACCCAAAGCCGCCCCAAGATCACCCCAAATCCAGGGGCATCGCCCCAACCCCAGACCCATTTTAGAATCCAATTTTGGGATCTCCAGCCCCATTTCCGAGCCCCCTGCCCCAATTTTGGAGCCCCCAGCCCCGTTCCCGAGCCCCCAGCCCCATTTTCAGGGTTCCCAGCCCTGTTTTTGGGGTTCCCAGCCCCATTTTCACAGCCCCCAGCCCCGTTCCCGAGCCCCCAGCCCCATTTTCACAGCCCCCAGCCCCATTTCCGAGCCCCCAGCCCCGTTCCCGAGCCCCCAGCCCCATTTTTGGGGTTCCCAGCCCCATTTTTGCGGCCCCCAGCCCCATTTTCACATCCCCCAGCCCCGTTCCTCAGCCCCCAGCCCCATTTCCGAGCCCCCAGCCCCGTTCCCGAGCCCCCAGCCCCATTTCGGGGTCCCACCTGTAGGCCAGCGCGTGGGCCAGCCCCCCCAGGGCCATCAGCAGCAGGAGCAGCCCCAGGAGGCGGCGGTGGGGGGCTCGGGGGGGGTCCCGGGGGGCTCGGAACTGCTCCCAGTACCGCCGGTTCTCCTCCCAGTACCGCCGGTTCTCCTCCCAGTGCCGCCGGTTCTCCTCCCAGTGCCGCCGGTTCTGCTCCCAGCCGGGGCTGGCCCCGCTGGGGACACGGCACCGCTGGGACCCCCGGGACCCCCAACCGCCAGGGACCCTCGGGACCCCCCTAGAAACCCCCCGGGACCCCCCCAGGACCCCCCAGAACCCCCAGGGACCCCCCCAGAACCACCATAGACCCGTGGGACCCCCCTAGAAACCCCCCCGGGACCCCCGGGACTCCCCCAGGATCCCCCAGAACCACCAGGAATCCCCCTAGGACCCTCCAGGGACCCTCCAGGACCCCCCAGGACCCCCCAGGACCCCCAGGAACCCCCCCAGGACCACCCCCAACACTCAGGGACCCCCTGGGACCTCCCCCCAACTCCCAGGGACCACTTAGGCCTCCCCATAATCCCCCAAGACCCCTCCCAGGACCCCCCAGGACCCTCAGGGACCCTCCAGGACCCTCGGGACCCACCCAGGACCCCCCAGAACTCCACAGGACCCTCAGGGACCCTCCCAGTACTCCCAGGGACCCCCCCAGTCCCTCAGGGACTCCCCCCAAACCCCTCCAGTCCCTGTGAGACCCCTCCCAAATCCCCCCAGGCCCCCCCTCGCCCCCAGCCCCGTTACCTGGGGGGGGTCCCGGGCCCGGGGGGGGTCCCGGGGGCGCCCCGGGGGTCCCTCAGGGCCGCGTAGGCCTCGGCCAGGCGCAGGAAGCGGCCGTGGCGGGAGGGGTCCGAGGGGTCCCCGTCGGGGTGAACCTGGGGGGCAGGGCTGGGGAGGGGTCCCCAAAACCGAGACCCCCCCCAGGACACTTGGTAGGGTCCCAGGGGCTCCCAGTTCCCCCCGGTTCGTCCCAGTTCATCCCAGCTCCCCCCAGTCCATCCCAGTTCATCCCAGTTTGTCCCAGTTCATTCCAGTTCATCCCAGTTCATCCCAGCTCCCCCCAGTTCCCCCCAGTCCATCCCAGTTTGTCCCAGTCCCCCCAGTCCATCCCAGTCCCTCCCAGTCCATCCCAGTCCGTCCCAGTCCCTCCCAGTTCCCTCCCAGTCCCTCCCAGTTCCCTCCCAGTCCCTTCCAGTCCATCCCAGTCCTCCCCAATCCCCTCCCAGTCCATCCCACTCCATCCCAGTCCATCCCAGTCCCTCCCAGTCTCTCCCAGTATATCCCAGTCCCCCCCAATCCCATTCCCAGTCCCCCTCAGTCCCTCCCAGTATATCCCAGTCCCATTCCCAGTCCATCCCAGTCTGTCCCAGTCCCTCCCAGTCCGTCCCAGTCCCATTCCCAGTCCCTCCCAGTCCGTCCCAGTCCCTCCCAGTCCATCCCAGTCCCTCCCAGTATATCCCAGTCCGTCCCAGTCCCTCCCAGTCCATCCCAGTCCCCCCCAATCCCATTCCCAGTCCCCCCCAGTCCCTCCCAGTCCCTCCCAGTCCCTCCCAGTATATCCCAGTCCGTCCCAGTATATCCCAGTTCCATTCCCAGTCCATCCCAGTCCCTCCCAGTCCCTCCCAGTATATCCCAGTCCCTCCCAGTCCCTCCCAGTATATCCCAGTCCGTCCCAGTCCCTCCCAGTCCCTCCCAGTCCCTCCCAGTATATCCCAGTCCGTCCCAGTCCCACCTCCTTGCAGCGCTGCAGGAACGCCGCCCGGATCTCTCGGGGGGAGGCCCCGGGCCGGACCCCCAGCACCGAGTGGGGGTCAGGGGGGCCGGGCCTGGGGGATTTGGGGCACTTTGGGCGTTTTCGGGCATTTTCGGGGATTTTGGGGCTTTTTTGGGGGATTTTGGGACATTCTGGGCCCTTTTCGGGATATTTTGTGGTTTTTTGGGGGGGCATTTTTGGGGCCAGATTGGAGGATTTTGGAGCGCTTTTGGGGCAGTTTTTCAATATTTGGGGCAGTCTGGGGCATTTCGGGGGGATTTTGGGGCATTTGGGTTTTTTTTGGGGATGTTCAGGATTTTTGGGATGTTTTGGGGCAGTTTGGGATATTTTGGGGTTTCTTTGGGGGATTTTCGGGCAGTTTCAGGGATTTTGTGGGAATTCTGGAGCATTATTGGGGCAATTTGGGGGATTTTAGGGGAATTTTGGGACATTTGGGGATTTTAGGGGAATTTTGGCACATTTGGGGCATTTTTAGGACATTTTGGAGGGTTTTTGGGGGAAGTTTTGGGTATTTGGGGACATTTTGGGGACGTTTCGATCTATTTGGGCCAATTTTGGGCCATTTTGGGCCAATTTTGGGCCAATTTTGGGCCATTTTGGGTCGTTTTGGTCTCACCTGCTGCCGAGGCCCCTCCAGGGTGGAGGGGCGGCCCAGAGCCCCTGCAATTAACACTTTAATTAGCAATTAACGCTTAATTAACCTTTCATTAACCCTTCGTTAGCCATACATTAACCCTTAATTAGCCACAAATTAACTGCAAGACCCGACAATTGTTGTTGTGTGAGCAACAGGCGTTAATTACCGTTAATCAGGACACTAATTACCTCAACAATTAACTCAGTAATTAACTCAACAACTCCCACCCGCAAGGTTCTTAATTATTGCTAATTAACATATTAATTGCCTTTGTTTAGGCTATTAACAACCCCTAAGCCCCTAATGATTATTAATAACGCCACGAACTCCTGCTAATCACACGGGGAATTATCGGTGATTAATTACCGACAAACCACCTGTTAATTAACGTTAATTAGGCCCTTAATTACCGCTGATCATGAGTTAGCAAAGCATTGACCACTTATTTAGCGCCGGCTGATGTCCGGCAGCTGCGGCCGCACCGCGCCGCGCTAATTAGCGTTAATTACCCCCTAACACGGCTAATTTCCCCCTCAGCACTAATTAGCGCCAATTAACGCCGTCCCGAGCCCCGCAGCCCGGGGGAAGCTCTCCATGCGGACCAGGCGCGGGGCGGCGCTAATTAGCGGCGAGCCGGGGCTTAATGAACTCATTAAGGAGCGCCCCCGGCCCCGCCGTTACCATGGCGACCGCGCGCCGCGCCGCCATCGCCGCCGCTTCCGCTTCCGGGGCCGCCGCGTGACCGCCCGGCGGCCAATCAGGGCACGGAGCGCGGCGCGGCGGCGGTCACGTGATCCCGAGGGCGCCGCGATGGCGGCGGAGGTGCCGGGGGGGGGGAGGGGCGGATTTGGGGGTCCCGGGGCGGATTTGGGGGTCCCGGGGGGGGATTTGGGGGGGGAGGGGCGAATTTGGGGGTCCCGGGGCGGATTTGGGGGGGAGGGGCGGATTTTGGGGGGTCCCGGGGCGGATTTGGGGGGGGAGGGGCGGATTTGGGGGGTCCCGGGGGGGGATTTGGGGGTCCCGAGGCGGATTTGGGGGGGGAGGGGCGGATTTGGGGGTCCCGGTGGGGGATTTGGGGGGGGAGGGGCGGATTTGGGGGGGGAGGGGCGGATTTGGGGGTCCTGGGGCGGATTTGGGGGTCCCGGGGGGGGATTTGGGGGTCCCGGGGCGGATTTTGGGGGTCCCGAGGCGGATTTGGGGGTCCCGGGGGGGGATTTGGGGGTCCCGAGGCGGATTTGGGGGTCCCGGGGGCGGGGCCGTTTTTTGGGTTCCGTGACGTCATCGGCGCGGCGGCGGTGACGTCACGGGCGCGCCCGGTGACAGCGCCCCCTAGTGGGGGGACCGGGGGGGACAAAAAGTGACAAAAAAAGAGACAAAAAGTGACAAAAAGGGACCAAAAGTGACCGAAAGGGACCGAAAGGGACCAAAAGGGACCGCAGGTAACATGAAAATGGCGATAAATGACTGTAAAGCGACAATACATGACAATAAATAAGTGGCAATAAATGACAATTAATTATATTCATTGCTGGTAATTGCCATTAATTAATGTTAATTGTGCCCGCAGTGGCTGCGGCTGGCGCTGGCGCTGTCAGGGACACTCAGGGTGACAATGAATGACATTAAATGACAATAAATGGCAATAAATAAAAATAAATGGCAATAAATAAAAATAAATGGCAATAAATGAAAATAAATGACATTAAATGACAATAAATGATAATAAATGGCGCCATAGTGATAATAAGTGACATTAAATGGCAATAAATTACAATAAATGACATTAAATTACAATAAGTGGCAATAAATAGCACTATAGTGACAATAAACGGCAATAATTGACAGTAAATGGCAATAATTGACATTAATTGACAATAAATGACATTGACGCTAAATGACGTTCTCTCTGCCGCCCCCCAGTGGCTGCTGCGGGCACTGCCGGGGACTCTCGGGGTGACAATAAAGGACAATAAACGACAATAAACGACAATAAACGACAACAAACGACAACAAACGACAGTAAAGGACAGTAAATTCCATGCGTTGCTGTTAATTGCCGCTAATTGCCGCTAATTGCCGCTCATTGCGCCCGCAGTGGCTGCTGCTGGCGCTGGCGCTGGCGCTGCCCCCCGAGCGCCCCCAGGCGGGGGAGCCCCGCAAGGTCCAGATCGGGGTGAGGCGGCGGCCGGAGCGCTGCGGGGAGAGATCGCGGCGGGGAGACGTGCTCACCCTGCACTACTCGGTATGGTTATACTGGTTATACTGGTTATACTGGTTACACTGGGAGCGGGGAGACGTGCTCACCCTGCACTACTCGGTATGGTTATACTGGTTATACTGGTTATACTGGTTATACTGGTTACACTGGGAGCGCTGCGGGGAGAGATCGCGGCGGGGAGACGTGCTCACCCTGCACTACTCGGTATGGTTATACTGGTTATACTGGTTACACTGGTTATACTGGTTATACTGGTTATACTGGTTACACTGGGAGCGGGGAGACGTGCTCACCCTGCACTACTCGGTATGGTTATACTGGTTATACTGGTTATACTGGGAGCGGGGAGACGTGCTCACCCTGCACTACTCGGTACTGGTTATACTGGTTATACTGGTTATACTGGTTACACTGGTGATACTGGTTATACTGGTTATACTGGTTACACTGGGAGCGGGGAGACGTGCTCACCCTGCACTACTCGGTATGATTATACTGGTTATACTAGTTTATACGGGTTTATACCGGTCCGTACCGGTCCCTACTGGTTTATACTGGTTCACACTGGTCCATACCGGTCCATACTGGTTTATACTGGTTCACACCGGTCCGTGCCAGTCCATACTGGTTTATACTGGTTCACACCGGTCCGTGCCGGTCCATACTGGTCCATACTGGTTTATACTGGTTTACACCAGTCCATGCCGGTCCATACTGGTTTATACTGGTTCACACCGGTCCATGCTGGTCCATACTGGTTTATACTGGTCCATACTGGTTTATACGGGTTTATACTGGTTCACACCGGTCCGTGCCGGTCCATACTGGTTTATACTGGTTCACACCGGTCCGTGCCGGTCCATACTGGTCCATACTGGTTTGTACTGGCAGGGCACGCTGGAGGACGGGACCCCCTTCGACAGCAGCCGCGGGCGGGAGCAGCCGTTCGTGTTCTCGCTGGGCACCGGGCAGGTCATCAAGGGCTGGGACCAGGGGCTGCTGGGGTGAGTGACCTCTGACCCCTGACCCCGAGTGACCCCTGACCCCTGAGTGACCCCTGAGTGACCCCTGACCCCTGAGTGACCCCGAGTGACTCCTGAGTGACCCCTGAGTGACCCCTGACCTGCACTGACCCCCAGACTGGCACTGCCCAGCTCATCAAGGGCTGGGACCAGGGGCTGCTGGGGTGAGTGACCTCTGACCCCCGAGTGACCCCTGAGTGACCCCTGACCCCTGAGTGACCCCGAGTGACCCCTGACCTGCACTGACACTGAACTGGGAGCACTGGGAGGGGCACTGGGACCCTCATGAATGGGGGAGGGGGAAATTCCCGGGATTCTGGGGGGAATTCCCGGAATTTTGGAGAGAATTCCCAGGATTTTGGGGGAATTCCCAGAGTTTTGGGATTCCAGGATTTTGGGTGAAATTCCCGGGATTTTGGCCCGCAGGATGTGCGAGGGGGAGAAGAGGAAGCTCGTGATCCCCCCGGAGCTGGGTGAGACCCCAAAACCGACCCCAAAATGGGGAAAAAACCCCCAAAATTGGGGTGGGGGGGAAATCCCAAAAACCTGGGAGAAGGGAGACCCAAAAACTGGGGGAAAGGGGAAAAAAAAAACCAAAAAAACCCAAAAATGGGGGAGGGGGACCCTAAAAATGGGGGGAACATCCCGAAAATGGAGGATCCCAAAAACTGGGGGAAAGGGGAAAAAAACCAAAAAAAGGGACCCAAAAATGGCGGGAAAACCCCAAAAATTGGGGGAAAACCCCAAAATTTGGGGGAGAACCCCAAAAGACCCCCCTGACCCTGCCCATCCCCCCCAGGTTACGGCGACCGAGGGGCCCCCCCAAAAATCCCAGGTGAGCCCTGCCCCCCCCACGGGGATTTTGGGGTGAAAGTTGGGGATTTTGGGGTTCGGGAGGGATTTGGGGGGATTTTTGGGATAATTTCGGGGTGATTTTTTTGGGGATTTCGGGATGATTTTTTGGGTGGTTTTGGGTTGAATTTAAAGATGATTTTTGGAGTAATTTCGGGGTGATTTTGGGGGGATTTTGGGATGATTTTTGGGGGGATTTTGAGGGTGATTTTGGGGTCATTTCAGGGTGATTTTGGGGGGATATTTGGATGATTTTTGAGGGTGATTTCAGGGTGATTTTGGGAGGGATTTGGGGGGATTTTTGGAGTGATTTCAGGGTGATTTCATGATGATTTTGGGGGGATTTTTGGGGATTTTGGGGTGCTGACCCCCCGTTTTTAGGGGGGGCCGTGCTGATTTTCGAGGTGGAGCTGCTGAAGATCGAGCGGCGCCCGGAGCTTTAGGGGGACCCCAAAACCCCCTGAATTTCCCCCAAATTTCCCCCAATCCCTCCCCCCTTCAAACCCAGGATTTTGGGGTCCCCCCCTCGGTTTTCTTCGGGACTTTTTGTGGGGGAACCCCCGAGTTTTGGGGGTCAATAAAGGGTTAAGCCGAAGGTTTTTTTGGGGTTTTTTTGGGGTGGGAAAGGACCAAAACGGGGCCAGCCCCGAAAATGTCAAAGCTGCTTTTATTAAACCCATATAAAAACAACCCCAAACCCCCCACCCCAAAATTTAAAAAAAACCTAAAAAACCCCCCAAAACCCCCAAATTCCCCCCAAATCCCTCCCAGGACCCCCCAAAACCAGTGGGGGAGGGGGGGAGTGATTATCGCTGCAGGGGGGGACCCCAAAAATTGAGGAGTCCCCCGAAATTGGGGCGGGGGGTGAGACTGGGGGGTCCCCCCCGAGGTTTGGGGGTTCCCCCGGATTTTGGGGGGTTCCCCCGGATTTTGGGGGGTTCCCCCGGATTTTGGGGTCATTTCTTCTGGGGGGTGTTGAGTTTCTGCATCCCCCGAATCTTCTCCAGGAGATCCCCCACGAACGTCTGGGGGGGAAAGGGGGGTCAGGGGGACCCCAAAATCCTTCGGGGATCCCCAAATTCCCCAGCCCAAAATCCCCCAAAAATCAAAAGTCGCCCCAAATTCAGGGGGAATGCACCCCCCAAAATCCCAATTTCCTGAAGACCCCTCCCAAAATTCCCCCCAAAATTTCACAAAAATCCCCCCAAATTCCCTCCCAAAATTCCCCCCAAAACCTCCCCAAATTCCTTCCCCAAAATTCCCCTCAAAACCTCCCCAAATTCCTTCCCAAAATCTCCACAAAACCTCTCCAAATTCCCTCCCAAAATCCCTGATATTTCCCCCAAAACCTTCCCAAAAATCCCTCCCAAAAATCCCCAAAATTCCTTCCCAAAACCTCCTCAAGATCCCCCCAAAACTTTCCCAAATTCCTTCCCAAAAATCCCTGAATTTCCCCCCAGATTTTTGGGGGATCTCTCCCAAAACTCCCCCCCAAATCTCCCCTAAAAATTCCCCCAAAGTCCCCAGAACCCCTGAAACCCCCCAAAATGCCCCAAAGTCCCCAAAAAGCCCCAAAACCCCCCAAAAATGCCCAAATCCCCCCAAGCCAGGCTCACCTCGGTGGGTTTGTAACAGTCCACGAGGATCTCCTGGGGGGAGGGGGGTCAGGATTTGGGGTCCCCAAAATTTGGGGGGGGTCCCTCAACCCCCCCCCCCCCCCAGCCACACCCGGATTTTGGGGGATTTTTGGGGGATTTTTGGGGGGTTTGGGCAGATTTTGGGGAGGATTTTTGGGGGTGCTCCTGGGAGGGAGCCCAAGGGATTTTAAGGGATTTTGGGGTTAATTTGGGGGCGATTTTGGGGTGATTTGGGGCGATTTTGGGATCGTTTGGGGGCGGACCTCGCCAGGGACTCGTGGTGATTTTTGGCGTTGTTTTTGGGTTGATTTGCAGCGATCTTTGGGGTAACTTTGGGGGTATTTTTCGTGGGTTCGGGCGGTTTGGGGTGGTTTCACAGGATTTTGGGGTGGTTTTGGGGATGGTTTTGGGGTGCTTGGGGCTGATTTTTGACGATTTTGGGCAGGTTTCGGACCATTCTAGGTGGGTTTTGAGCTGGTTTTGGACAATTTTGGGCTGCTCTTGGGTGATTTTGGGGTGATTTTGGGTGATTTTGGGCTGATTTTGGACAATTCTGGGCTGGTTTTGGGCGATTCTGGGACAATTTTGGGACAATTTGGGGCCGATTTGGGCTGATTTGGGACATTTTGGGACAATTTGGGGCCGATTTTGGACAATTTTGGACCGGATTTGGGCCATTTTGGGCCATTTTGGGCCATTTTGGGCTTTCGGGCCGTACCTGCACGCGGGCGCTGCGCGCGCCGTCGCTCTCCATGTCCAGCAGCTCGTCCACGTCGATCTCCAGCTCCGGGATCTCCTCCTCCTGCCCCGGAGTTTGGGGGGATTGGGGGATTTTGGGGGGATTTGGGGAGTTTGGGGGGATTTGGGGAGTTTGGGGGGATTTTGGGAGTTTGGGGGGATTTGGGGAGTTTGGGGTGGATTTGGGGAGTTTGGGGGGACTTGGAGAGTTTGGGGTGGATTTGGGGAGTTTGGGGTGGATTGGGGCTGGTTTTGGGATGGATTTGGGATTGTTTTGGGGACAGTTTTGGGGAGAGTTTTGAGGTGATTTTGTGGGTGATTTTGGGGTGATTTTGTGATGGATTTGGAGGTGATTTTGGGACAGTTTTGGGAAGATTTTGGGATAGTTTTGGGGTGATTTTTCGGGTGATTTTGGGACAGTTTTGGGAAGATTTTGGGACAGTTTTGGGGTGATTTTGTGAGTGATTTTGGGATGGATTTGGGGTTGATTTTGGGGATGATTTTGGGGTCCCGGAGCCGCCCCTGTCCCCGTGTCCCCGCGTGTCCCCGGTCCTGGAGCCGGTTCTGGAGCCGGTCCCGCCGTGTTCCCGGTGCCGGTCCCTCCCCTCTCCCCGCTGTCCCCGGTGCCGGTCCCGGTCCCTCCCCGGTGCCGGTCCCTCCCCTGTTCCCGGTGCCGGTCTCTCCCCGGTCCCGGTCCCTCCCCGGTGCCGGTCCCTCCCCTGTTCCCGGTGCCGGTCTCTCCCCGGTCCCGGTCCCTCCCCTGTTCCCGGTCCCGGTCTCTCCCCGGTCCCGGTCCCTCCCCGGTGCCGGTCCCTCCCCTCTCCCCGCTGTCCCCGGTCCCTCCCCGGTCCCGGTCGCTCCCGTGTCCCCGGCCCCTCCCCGGTCCCGGTCCCTCCCCGGTGCCGGTCCCTCCCCGGTCCCGGTCTCTCCCCGGTCCCTCCCCGGTCCCTCCCCGGTGCCGGTCCCTCCCGTGTCCCCGGTGCCGGTCCCTCCCCGGAGCCGGTCCCTCCCCGGTGCCGGTCCCTCCCGTGTCCCCGGTCCCGGTCCCTCCCCGGCCCCTCCCCGGTGCCGGTCCCTCCCGTGTCCCCGGCCCCTCCCCGGAGCCGGTGCCGGTCCCTCCCCGGTGCCGGTCCCTCCCCTGTCCCCGCTGTCCCCGGTGCCGGTCCCTCCGCTCGCCCCGCCGCCGCCGGTACCGGGCAGTCGTAGAGCGCCGTGAGCTGCCGCAGGATCCACTCCTCGAGGTGGAGCCGCTTGCGGAGCTCGCGCCGGTCGTAGCGCACCGTGACCCGCCCGCGGCCCCGCCCCGCGCCCTCCGCCGCCGCCGCCGCCGCGGGCGCGAAGCAGACGCGGGGCCCGGCCGGGCCGGGGGCGGCCGGGGGGGGCCCGGGGCCGCCGCGCGGCGCCGCCATCCCGGGAGCGCCGAGCGGAAGCGGCCACGCCCCCGCCGGGGCGGCCACGCCCCCGCCCGGTGCGCGCGCCGCCACCGGAGCCGCCGCGGGGGCGCCTTTGTGTCCGCGGGCCCCGCCCACCGGGACGGGCCCCGCCCACCGGGACGGGACACGCCCACCGGGACGGGCCCGCCCACCGGGACACGCCCACCGGGACACGGGACACGCCCACCGGGACGGGACACGCCCACCGGGACGGGCCCGCCCACCGGACACGAGACACGCCCACCGGGACACGGGACACGCCCACCGGGACACGGCCCCGCCCACCGGGACGGGACACGCCCACCGGGACACGGCCCCGCCCACCGGGACGGGCCCCGCCCACCGGGACGGGCCCGCCCACCGGGACACGGCCCCGCCCACCGGGACACAGCCCCGCCCACCGGACACGGGCCCCGCCCACCGGGACGGGATACGCCCACCGGGACACGGGACACGCCCACCGGGACGGGACACGCCCACCGGGACACGGGACACGCCCACCGGGACACCGGACACGCCCACCGGACACGGGACACGCCCACCGGGACACGCCCACCGGGACGGGCCCCGCCCACCGGGACACAGGACACGCCCACCGGGACACGGGACACGCCCACGGCCACTCTAATCTGCATATCCCCGCCCACCGGGACACGACCCCGCCCACCGAACACGGCCCCGCCCACCGGGACGGGCCCACCGGGACGGGCCCCGCCCACCGGGACACGGGACACGCCCACCGGGACACGCCCACGCCCCTTTCCCGGTCGGCGGGACCGCCCCGGTCGGACACACCCGGTCAGGCCCCGCCCCCGTTAATTACCTGGTTAATGGCCACGCCCCCGTTAATTACCTGGTTAATGGCCCCGCCCCCCGCGTTAATTACCTGGTTAATGGCCACGCCCCCGTTAATTACCTGGTTAATGGCCCCGCCCCCGTTAATTACCTGGTTAATGGCCACGCCCCCGTTAATTACCTGGTTAATGGCCCCGCCCCCCGTTAATTACCTGGTTAATGGCCACGCCCCCCGTTAATTACCTGGTTAATGGTCACGCCCCCGTTAATTACCTGGTTAATCGCCCCGCCCCCGTTAATTACCTGGTTAATGGCCACGCCCCCGCCTGCAGCGAGGGCGGCGCCGCGCCCGGAGCCGGTCCCGGGTTCGGTTCCGGTCCCGTCCCGGAGCCGCCGGGAGGTTTTGGGCTGTTTTGGGCCCATTTTGGGCTCATTTCGGGCCGTTTTGGGCTCATTTCGGGCCGTTTCGGGGTCCCCGGACAGGAATTTGGGGGAATTTGGGGGAATTTGGGGGGTTTGGGGGATTTTGGGAGAATTTGGGGGGTTTGGGAGGCCTCGGGGGTGCTGGGACGGCCCTGGGTGTGTGTGGGGAATTTTGGGGGGTTTTGGGGGATTTTGGGGCACACCGCAGGATTTGGGGAGGGGGCGCCCAAATTCATCCCAACCCCCCCATTTTGGGGGCTCCCCCTCTTCTCTTTCGGTCTGGGGGTCATTTTTGAGACCCCCCCTCCCTCATTTTGGGGGTGTTCAGGTTTAATTTGGTGGCACCTCCCGTGGATTTTGGAGGATTTTCTGTCATTTTCGAGGATTTTCTGTCATTTTGGAGAATTCTTTGTAATTTCGGAGGATTTTCTGTCATTTTGGAGGATTTTCTTTAATTTTGGAGGATTTTCTTTCAGGCGGGTTCCTCCTCCTTTTCCTCCTTCTTTCCTTTGTTTTTTGGGGGGGGTCTCATTCCAGCCCCCCTCCCCAATTTTGGGGGTCGCTCCCATTAACCCGGGGGGGGTCCCTTGATTCAACCCCCCCCAAAAAAACCCAAAACCCCCTCAAATTTTCTACAAAAACCCCACATTTTTATTGCCCCCCCCCCCATTCCCTGCAGCATTTCAGGGCCCCCCGCCCCAAATGAGGTTTTTGGGGGGGGGGCTCAGGGCGGGGGCCCGGGGGGGCGGGGCGGGGCCGCCGGGACCCCCACCAGGCCCGGAGGGTCTCGCGCCAGCCCCCCGCCCCCGGCGGGGCCCCCCCGACGCTGCGGGGCCGCGGCAGCACCTGGGGGGAGGGGGGGGTTTGTCACCGGGGGGGTCCGCGGGGTCACCCCGGGGTCACCGACCCCCCCCAAATGTCACCGACCCCCCCCAAATGTCATCGACCCCTCCCCAAATGTCACCGACCCCCCCCAAATGTCACCGACCCCCCCCCAAATGTCACCGACCCCCCCCAATGTGTCACCGACCCCTCCCCAATGTGTCACCGACCCCCCCCCAAATGTCGTCGACCCCCCCAAATGTCATCGACCCCTCCCCGATGTCACCGACCCCCCCCCCAAATGTCACCGACCCCTCCCTGGTGTCACCGACCCCCCCCGGGGTCCCTAATGTCCCCAGAGTGTCCCCAATAACCCCCTGTGACCCCTGATGTCCCCAGTGTCCCCAAATCCCCCCCAAGTGTCCCCAAGGTCCCCTTCACCCCAATAACTTCTGTGACCTCTGTGACCCCAATGCCCCCAATCCCCCCAGGTGTCCCCGATGTCCCCAATGTCCTTGATGTCCTCAGGTGTCCCCAGTGTCCCAAATGTCCCCTGTACCCCAATCCCCCCGATGTCCCCACTGTCCCCAGAGTGTCCCCAGTGTCCCCTGTACCCCAATAACCCCTGCCACCCCAATGTCCCCTGTCCCCAAATGTCCTGTCCCCAATGTCCCCACTGTCCATGGTACACCGATGTCCCCGATGTCCCCAATCCCCCCCGGTGTCCCCAATCCCCCCAATCCCCCCGGTGTCCCCAATCCCCCCAACGCCCCCAGTCCCCCCGGTGTCCCCAATCCCCCCAGTCCCCCCAACCCCCCCGGTGTCCCCAATCCCCCCCGATGTCCCCAATCCCCCCAATCCCCCCAGGTGTCCCCCATCCCCCCAATCCCCCCAGGTGTCCCCAATCCCCCCAATCCCCCCAGTCCCCCCGGTGTCCCCAATTCCCCCGGTGTCCCCAATCCCCCCAACCCCCCCAGGTGTCCCCAACGCCCCCAGTGCCCCCGGTGTCCCCGTGTCCCACCTGGAGCTGGAACTCGTCGCTCATCCGCCGCAGCCGCCGCCCGTAGCGCTGCGCCGCCCAGAGCACGGGCGGGGCGGAGCGGGAGCGGCCGCGGGCCGGGGGGGGGTCCCCGGGGCCGGCCCCGCCCGGGGGGTCCCCGGCGCCCCCCGCCCCCCCCCGCTCCGACAGCAGCCGGGGCCGCGCCTCTGCGGGGGGAGGGGCGTCAGGGACCCCCGGAACGGGGGGGGGCAGCCCCGGCCCCCCCGGGGGGGTTTGGGGTCCCCCCGGGGGGGGGGTTTGGGTGGGGGGGGGTCTCTAACCTGGGGAGGGGGTCCCGGGCTGGCTGGGGGAGGGGGAGCCCCCCCAGGGCGAGGGGGGAGGGGAGCCGCGGTCCTCGGGGGTCTCGTCCAGCCGGAGCATCCGCGGGGAGGGGGCTGGGGGGGCGGGGGGCTGAGAGCCGGGGACCCCCGAGACCCCAAATTCACCAGAATTACCCCCCGAGACCCCAAATTCACCAGAACTCCCCCCCGGGACCCCAAATTCAGCCCCCGAGACCCCAAATTCACCAGAACTCCCCCCCGGGACCCCAAATTCAGCCCCCGAGACCCCAAATTCACCAGAACTCCCCCCCGAGACCCCAAATTCACCAGAACTCCCCCCGAGACCCCAAATTCACCAGAACTCCCCCCGAGACCCCAAATTCACCAGAACTCCCCCCCGAGACCCCAAATTCAGCCCCCGAGACCCCAAATTCACCAGAACTCCCCCCAGAGACCCCAAATTCACCAGAATTACCCCCCCGAGACCCCAAATTCACCAGAATTACCCCCCGAGACCCCAAATTCAGCCCCAGAGAGCCCAAGCCCCCCCAAAAACCCCAAATTCACCCCAAATCCCCCCCGGCGCAGCCCCGAACCCCAAAGCCGCCCCCCCCCCATTGGGGTCCCCGATAATTAGCGCACCCCCCCCCCGCCCAATTAACGACCCCAAGCTCCGCCCCCCGTGACCTTTGGTACCCGGAAGTGCCCCTCCCCCACCCGGCACCCCAAAACCGCCCCCCAACCCCCCCCGAACTCGCGGCACCCCAAAACTGCCGGGGTCCCCCCCGAACAGGAATCTCCCCCAATGGGGGCACCCCAAAACCGCCCCTCCCCCAATGGGATCCCCAAAACCGCCCCTCCCCCACCCGGGACACCCCAAAACCGCCCCTCCCCCACCGGGGATCCCCAAAACCTCCCTCCCCGCCCCCAACCCGCGTGTCCGCCCCACCCCCCGCGCCCCCCCGGCCTCTCCCCCCCCGGGGGTCCCCCCCGGCCCCTCCCCCCCCTTTGGGGACCCCCAAATCCGCCCCTCCCCCCCCCCCAACCTCGGCTCCGCCGCGCTCGGCCCGGCCGCGTCACCCGCTGATTGACAGCGCCGCCGGCCAATCAGCGCCGGGGCTCCCCCCGGCGTCACAGCCGCGGCCCCGCCCCCGGCGCTGCCCGCGAGTGGGCGTGGCCTCGCGTGCCCGCGGCCAAGATGGCGGCGGCGGGAAAAGGGGGCGGAGCCACCGAGCGGCTCGGGGGGGGGGAAAACAAGAAACGGCCGAAATTGAACCCAAAAAAAATCGCCTTTGCCCCAAAACCGCCCCGCGGCCTCCCCAAAATCACCCCTAAAATCCGCCCTGAGCTTCAAGTCGCCCCTGACCCCAAAAAGTGCCCCCGAACGGCGTCCCAATGGTCACAGACCCCCCCCCGGGACCCCCAAATGGACCCGACCGCCCCGGAGCCCCAAAACCCCCAGAAATCCCTCAAAACTCCCCCAAATCCCTCAAAACCCCCAGAAATCCCTCAAAACCCCCAGAAATCCCTCAAAACCCCCAGAAATCCCTCAAAACACCCCAAAACCCCTCTGAAATCCCTCAAAACCCCCAGAAATCCCTCAAAACCCCCTGAAATCCCTCAAAAACCTCTGAAATCCCTCAAAACTCCCCCAAATCCCTCAAAACCCCCAGAAATCCCTCAAAACTCCCCAAAATCCCTCAAAACCCCCTGAAATCCCTCAAAACCCCCTGAAATCCCTCAAAACCCCCAGAAATCCCTCAAAACCCCCTGAAATCCCTTAAAACACCCCAAAAGCCCTCAAAACTCCCCCAAATCCCTCAAAACCCCCAGAAATCCCTCAAAACTCCCCCAAATCCCTCAAAACCCCCTGAAATCCCTCAAAACGCCCAGAAATCCCTCAAAACACCCCAAAAGCCCTCAAAACCCCCAGAAATCCCCCTGAAATCCCTCAAAAACCCCTCAAAACCCCCAGAAATCCCCCAAATCCCCCCCAAATCCCTCAAAACCCCCTGAAATCCCCGAAATTCCCCCGAAATCCTTCAACCCCCCCAAAATTCCCTCAAAACTCCCCCAAATCCCTGAAAACCGCCCAAAATCCCTCAAATCCCCCCAAAATCGCTCCCTGACCCCCGAACCCCCCCAGCCCCTCAATGGTCCGGCCCCCCCGGCCCCCCCCGCGGCCGCTGCCTCATGGAAACGCCCTGGGGCTGCACTGGGACCCTCCCAGTATGACTGGGACCCTCCCAGTATGGATTGGGACCCTCCCAGTATGGACTGGGACCCTCCCAGTATGGATTGGGACCCTCCCAGTATGGATTGGGACCCTCCCAGTTTGGCCTGGGACCCTCCCAGTATGGATTGGGACCCTCCCAGTATGGATTGGGACCCCCCAGTTTGGATTTGGACCCTCCCAGTTTGGATTTGGACCCTCCCAGTATGGATTGGCACCCTCCCAGTTTGGACTGGGACCCTCCCAGTATCGACTGGGAGTGACCGCGACGCCCTTGGCCCGGCTGGGGGGAGGGGCGGTGAGGGGACAGCGGTGACACCAGTACAGACCCCAGTGACACCAGTATAACCAGTACAGACCCCAGTGACACCAGTATGACCAGTGCAGACCCCAGTGACACCGGTATGACCAGTACAGAGACCAGTGACACCAGTATAACCAGTGCAGACCCCAGTGACACCAGTATGACCAGTGCAGACACCAGTGACACCAGTATGACCAGTAAAGGCACCAGTGCAGACCCCAGTGACACCAGTATGACCAATACAGACCCCAGTACAGACACCAGTATAACCAGTGCAGACACCAGTACAGCCAGAAGCAGTGTCCCCAGTGTCCCCAGTGCCCCCCAGTCCATCCCAGTTTGTCCCAGTTTGTCCCAGTCCGTCCCAGTTTGTCCCAGTCCATCCCAGTTTGTCCCAGTTTGTCCCAGTCCATCCCAGTTTGTCCCAGTCCGTCCCAGTTTGTCCCAGTCCATCCCAGTCTGTCCCAGTTTGTCCCAGTCCATCCCAGTCCATCCCAGTTTGTCCCAGTCCATCCCAGTTTGTCCCAGTCCATCCCAGTCCATCCCAGTTTGTCCCAGTTTGTCCCAGTCCATCCCAGTTTGTCCCAGTCCATCCCAGTCCATCCCAGTCCATCCCAGTTTGTCCCAGTCCATCCCAGTCCATCCCAGTTTGTCCCAGTCCATCCCAGTTTGTCCCAGTTTGTCCCAGTTTGTCCCAGTCCATCCCAGTTTGTCCCAGTTTGTCCCAGTCCATCCCAGTTTGTCCCAGTTTGTCCCAGTTTGTCCCAGTCCATCCCAGTTTGTCCCAGTCCATCCCAGTCCATCCCAGTTTGTCCCAGTCCATCCCAGTTTGTCCCAGTCCATCCCAGTTTGTCCCAGTTTGTCCCAGTTTGTCCCAGTTTGTCCCAGTCCGTCCCAGTTTGTCCCAGTCCATCCCAGTCCATCCCAGTTTGTCCCAGTCCATCCCAGTTTGTCCCAGTCCATCCCAGTTTGTCCCAGTTTGTCCCAGTTTGTCCCAGTCCGTCCCAGTTTGTCCCAGTCCATCCCAGTTTGTCCCAGTTTGTCCCAGTCCATCCCAGTTTGTCCCAGTCCATCCCAGTCCGTCCCAGTTTGTCCCAGTCCATCCCAGTCCGTCCCAGTTTGTCCCAGTCCATCCCAGTCCCGTGGGATGGGGGGGGAATGGGGGGGTCACGTGACCCGGCGATGCTCTCGGGCCGCTATAAAGAGCCGGCACCGGATCGGGACCGGATCGGGACCGGACCGGACCGGACCGGACCGGACCGGGACCGGGACCGGACATCGGCACAACCCGGACTGGAGCCGGACCCGGAGCGGATCAAAGCCCGGGACTGGATCACGGAGCGGAGCCGGGCTAGGGACCAGAACCGGCCCCGGGGGTGGATTTGAGCAGGACCGGAGCCTGACCCGGATCCGGCCCGAACCGACCCGACCCGACCCGGATCAAAGCCTGGAACCGGAGCAGTGACGGGATCCGCATTAGGAACCAGAACCGGGCCGGGCTCGGCTCAAAGCCCGGCGCTGGATTAGAGCCGAACCGGAGCCGGGACAGGCACGGGCGTAAGACCCGGAGCCGGATCCGGGCGGGGGCGATCCCGGGGGGTCCCGGGGGTTTGGGGGGTCCCGGGGGGTCCAGGGGGGTCCCGGGGGGTCCAGGGGGATCCCGGGGGTGTCCCGGGGGGTCCCGGGGGTTCGGGGGTCCCGGGGGGTCCGGGATGAGCGGGAGGTCCCCCCGGGGGTCGCCGCCGCGGCCCCGCCCCCCCGGCGGGCCCCGCGGGCCGGGGGGGTCCCGGGGGGGTCCCGGGGGTCGCCGGTGCCCCCGGGGAAGCTGCAGCTCCTCGAGCGCTTCTTCACCCCCCCGGGACCCCCCCCGGGCATCCCCCCGTCCTCCCCGTCCGCCTCGCCCTGCTCCTCCTCCTCCTCCGCCCCGTCCTCCTCCTCCTCCTCCTCCTCCGGGGGGGGCTCGGGGCGCCGCGGGGCCGCCCCCCGGCCCGGGGACCCCGGCGTGGGGCGGGGGTCGCGGCTGCGGGGCCGGGGGCTGAGCCGCAGCCACGAGGGGCTGGGCCCCCGGGACCCCCCCCCGGCGCCCCCCGCCCGCCGCGCCGCGCCCGGGGGCGGCCCCGGGGACCCGCGGGGCGGGCGGGGGTCCCGGGCGGGCTCCCCCCGCCGCTGCCGCTCGCTGGAGGCGCTGGGGGGGCGCCGGGGGGGGCCCCGGTTCTCCCGGTTCCTGGACGAGCTGACCCGCAGCGTGCTGAGCCCCGCCGAGCTCCGCGCGCTCGGCTGCGGCCGCGACCCCCGGGACCCGCACCGGGACCCCCGGGACCAGCACCGGGACCCCCGGGACCTGCGGGACCAGCTCCGGGACCCGCACCGGGACCCCCGGGACCCCCGGGACCTGCGGGACCTGCGGGACCAGCTCCGGGACCCGCACCGGGACCCCCGGGACCAGCACCGGGACCCCCGGGACCCGCACCGGGACCCCCGGGACCTGCGGGACCAGCTCCGGGACCCGCACCGGGACCCCCGGGACCAGCACTGGGGCCCCCGGGACCCCCGGGACCTGCGGGAGCCCCGGGAGCCCCTCCGGGACCCCCGGGACCCGCACCGGGACCCCTGGGAGCAGCACCGGGACCCCTGGGAGCGGCACCGGGACCTGCGGGACCCGCACCGGGACTTGCGGGACCTCCGGGACCCCAACCGGGAGACCCCCCGGGAACCCCTCTGGGACCTCCCCCGGGACCCCCGGAACCGGCACCGGGACCCCCCCCGGGACCGGCCAAGCTCGGGGGGCCCCCCCGGGATGGAGGAGGAGGAGGAGGAGGAGGAGGAGGGACAGGTAGGGACACACCTGGGGGGACACACCTGGGGGGACACACCTGTGTCACCTGTGGGGGGGTCCCACCTGTGCCCCCCGGTGACCGCGCTGTCCCCGCAGGTGCCGGGAGCGGCCGCCGGAGCGAGGGGGTGAGTGCGGCTGCGGGGCGGTTTTGGGGTAAATCTGGGGGATTTGGGGTCACTTTGGGGGTTTTGGGTTCAGTTTTGTGGTTTTGGGTTAAATTTGGGGGGTTTTGGGTTCAGTTTTGGGGTCCTCTTCCCCCCCAGGGCCCCCCCGGTGCGGGCGGAGCTGAACGAGCTGCGGGAGCGGATGGACAGGTGAGGGGGGAGGGGGATTGTCTGTTCCCAGTCCCTCCCAGTGCTCCCAGTTTGGCTCCCAGCCCCTCCCAGTGCTCCCAGTTTGGCCCCGGTCTGTTCCCAGTCCCTCCCAGTGCTCCCAGTTTGGCTCCCAGCCCCTCCCAGTGCTCCCAGTTTGGCTCCCAGTCCCTCCCAGTGCTCCCAGTTTCCCCGCAGGCTCCGGGCCGATTTCGATCTCTCCCAGCTCCGGACGCTGCGGCTGGAGCGGCGCCTGCGGGGGCTGGTGAGGGGGGACGGGGGTTTGGGGGATTTGGGGGATTTTGGGGGGATTTTTGGGATTTTGGGGGGACATTTGGGGATTTTGGGGGGTCCGGGATGAGCTTGGGCGGGTTTGGGGGTCCCGGGTTGGATTTTGGGGCGGTTTTGGGTCCCGGGCTGATTTTGGGGTGAATTTTTGTGGTTTTGGGGTCCCGGGCCGATTTTGGGGACACGGTGGGGAGGGGCACTGGGCGGGGCTGGGGGGACCTGAACGGGGGGAGGGGACAATGGGGGGGTGGCACGGTGGGGGAGGGGGTGACACCCCCCGGTGACCCCGCGGTGACCCCGCGGTGACCCCATGACCCCGCGGTGACCCCGGTGTCCCCTCCCCCCCAGGTGGCCGCGTTGGGCGGGGCCGAGGATGAGGAGGAGGAGGGGGGGGAGGGGCCGCTGCTGCCCCCCCCCGCCTTCAGGGACCCCCCGGGGGGGGCGGGGCCCTGAGCGCCCCCACCCCCCACCCCCCGCCCATCCCCCACCCCTCAATAAAGCGCTGAGACCCCTCCCCCACCCCCGCCAGGCCGAGTCCTTCGGAGCGCCCCAAAATAACCAAAAACTGACCCAAAAATGCCCCAAAGCTCCCCAAAACCGCCCCAGGAACCCCAAATTCCCCCAAAGCTCCCCAAAACCGCCCCAGGAACCCCAAATTCCCCCAAAGCTCCCCAAAACCGCCCCCATCCCCCAGCCCCGTTTCGGGGTCTCTCCACATGAGGCACCCCCACGTGTCCAGCGGCTTTATTGGCTCCGGCCACGACCCCGCGACCCCCGGGTCATTTGGGGTCAGTCTGTCGGTCACTCAGGGTGGTCACTCAGGGTGGTCAGTGGTCACTCAGGGTCAGTCTGTCGGTCACTCAGGGTGGTCACTCAGGGTGGTCAGTGGTCACTCAGGGTCAGTCTGTCGGTCACTCAGGGTGGTCACTCAGGGTCAGTGGTCACTCGGGGGGGTACAGGGGTCACTCAGGGTCAGTGGTCACTCGGGGTCAGTCTGTCGGTCACTCAGGGTGGTCACTCAGGGTCAGTGGTCACTCAGGGTGGTCAGTGGTCACTCGTGGTCAGTCGGGGGGGCAGAGCCGCGCCCCCAGCTCATCCAGCACCCAGTCCAGGATGGGCAGGAGGGCACTGGGGGGCACGGGGGTCACTCGGGGTCAGTCTGTCGGTCACTCAGGGTGGTCACTCAGGGTCAGTGGTCACTCTGGTGGTCAGTGGTCACTCAGGGTCAGTCTGTCGGTCACTCAGGGTGGTCAGTGGTCAGTGGTCACTCAGGGTCAGTCTGTCGGTCACTCAGGGTGGTCACTCAGGGTCAGTGGTCACTCAGGGTCAGTCTGTCGGTCACTCAGGGTGGTCACTCAGGGTCAGTGGTCACTCAGGGTGGTCAGTGGTCACTCGTGGTCAGTCGGGGGGCAGAGCCGCGCCCCCAGCTCGTCCAGCAGCCAGTCCAGGCCGGGCAGGAGGGCACTGGGGGGCACGGGGGTCACTCGGGGTCAGTCTGTCGGTCACTCAGGGTGGTCACTCAGGGTCAGTGGTCACTCTGGTGGTCAGTGGTCAGTCGAGGGGGCAGAGCCGCGCCCCCAGCTCGTCCAGCAGCCAGTCCAGGCCGGGCAGGAGGTCGCGCCCCGTGAAGGCCGAGCAGCCCTGCAGGCGCCAGCGGTGGCTGCGGATCGAGTCCAGCTCCAGGGCCTGGGGCGGGGGCAGGGGTCAGAGGTCATGGTGGGGTCACGGCGGGGTCACGGGGTCAGCCACGCCCCCCACGGGCTGGGGGATTCGGGGCTGACCCAGATTTTGGGGGGTCCCAGGGTTGGGGGTCCCTGGTGGGGGGGTCCCTTGGGAGGTTTTTGGGGTCCCTCCCGGGGGTTTTTGGGGGGTTTTTGGGGGGGGTTTTGGGGTCCCTCCCGGGTGTTTTAGGGGGGGTTTTTGGGGGGGTTCTTGGGGGGGGTTTTTGAGGTCTCTCCCGGGTGTTTTAGGGGGGTTTTTGGGGGGATTTTCAGGGTTACCTCCCGGATGTCGGCGGCCGGCAGCGCCCCCGGCAGGTCCTGCTTGTTGGCGAACACCAGCAGGGCGGCCCCGGCCAGGCGCTGGGGGGGCAGCGGGGTCAGCCCCTGTCCCCGTGTCCCCCCCGTGTCCCCGTGTCCCCCCCGTGTCCCCGTGTCCGTGTCCCGTGTCCCTGTCCCCGTGTCCCCCCCGTGTCTCGTGTCCCTGTCCCCGTGTCCCCCCCGTGTCCCCCCCTGTGTCCCCGTGTCCCTGTCCTGTGTCCCCCCCGTGTCCGTGTCCCGTGTCCATGTCCCTGTCCCCGTGTCCCCGTGTCCCCGTGTCCCGTGTCCGTGTCCTGTGTCACCTCCTCGCGGAGCAGGGCTCGCAGCTCGCGGGCGCACAGCTGCAGGCGCTGGGGGTCACCCCGTGTCCCTGTCCCCGTGTCCCCGTGTCCCGTGTCCCTGTCCCCGTGTCCCCGTGTCCCTGTCCCCGTGTCCCCGTGTCCCGTGTCCGTGTCCCGTGTCACCTCCTCGCGGAGCAGGGCTCGCAGCTCGCGGGCGCACAGCCGCAGGCGCTGCCGGTCGCTGCTGTCGACCACCCAGAGCAGCGCGTCCGTGCTCTCGAAGTAATTGCGCCAGTAGGAGCGGAGGGAGCGCTGCCCGCCCACGTCCCACACGTGCAGCTGGAACCTGGGGTCACGAGGGGGTCAGGGGTCACACACGGGTCACACAGGGGTCACACAGGGGTCACACAGGGGTCAGCGCTGCCCGCCCACGTCCCACACGTGCAGCTGGAACCTGCCAGGGGTCACACGGGGGTCAGGGGTCACACAGGGGTCACAGGGGTCACACAGGGGTCAGCACTGCCCGCCCACGTCCCACACGTGCAGCTGGAACCTGCCAGGGGTCACGCGGGGGTCAGGGGTCACACAGGGGTCACAGGGGTCACACAGGGGTCAGCGCTGCCCGCCCACGTCCCACACGTGCAGCTGGAACCTGCCAGGGGTCACGCGGGGGTCAGGGGTCACACAGGGGTCACAGGGGTCACACAGGGGTCAGCGCTGCCCGCCCATGTCCCACACGTGAAGCTGGAACCTGCCAGGGGTCACACGGGGGTCAGGGGTCACACAGGGGTCAGTGTGGGGTCACAGGTCACAGGCGGGCACAGGGGTCATGGGGAGGTCACAGGGGTCATCAGGTTGAGCAGCATGGCCCCTCCCCCACCCAATAGCCCCTCCCCCTCCCTGCGGCCCCTCCCCCTCCCCGCAGCCCCTCCCCACAGCCCCTCCCCACAGCCCCTCCCCCTCCCCACAGCCCCTCCCCACCCGCGGCCCCTCCCCCACAGTCCCTACCCCTCCCCGCAGCCCCTCCCCCTCCCCACAGCCCCTCCCCCTCCCCGCGGCCCCTCCCCCTCCCCGCAGCCCCTCCCCGCAGCCCCTCCCCACAGCCCCTCCCCCACCCGCGGTGCTCCAGGGTTTTGATGTTGAAGCCCAGGGTGGGGGAGGTGCCCCCCACGTCCTCCCCGTTCAGCCGCTTCAGCAGCGTCGTCTTCCCGGCGTTGTCCAATCCCCTGCGAGGGGCGGGGCCTCAGGACACGCCCTGCCCGGGACCCCGCCCCTCCACCCGGGACACGCCCCCAACAACAGCCACACCCACACCGCCCCTAGCCCCGCCCATAGCCACACCCACCGACCCCACCCCCTGAGCCCCGCCCCCACGGCCACACCCTGAGACCCCTCCCCACCGTACCCCGCCCTCCTAAGCCCCTCCCCCACCGACCCCACCCCTGAGCCCCGCCCCCACGGCCACACCCTGAGACCCCCACACCCTCCTAAGCCCCGCCCCATGTGCCACACCCCCTGAGACCCCTCCCCACCGTACCCTGCCCTCCTAAGCCCCTCCCCTCACCTGCCCCAACCTCCTAAGCCCCGCCCCCATGTGCCACACCCCCTGAGACCCCTCCCCACCACGCCCCACCCTCCTAAGCCCCGCCCCCACGGGCCACACCCTCAGAGACCCCTCCCCAGCCTGCCCCACCCTCCTAAGCCCCGCCCCTATGTGCCCCACCCTGCCCACACCCTGAGACCCCCACACCCCTCCTAAGCCCCGCCCCCATGTGCCACACCCCCTGAGACCCCCTCCCCACCATACCCCGCCCTCCTAAGCCCCGCCCCCATGTGCCCCACCCTGACCACACCCCCTGAGACCCCTCCCCCACCGTACCCCGCCCTCCTAGGCCCCTCCCCCACCGGCCCCACCCTGACCACACCCCCTGAGACCCCTCCCCCACCGTACCCCGCCCTCCTAAGCCCCGCCCCCACGGGCCACACCCTCAGAGACCCCTCCCCACCCTGCCCGCCCTCCTAAGCCCCGCCCCTCAACTGCCCCACCCTCCTAAGCCCCGCCCCCATGTGCCCCACCCTGCCCACACCCTGAGACCCCCACACCCTCCTAAGCCCCGCCCCCATGTGCCACACCCCCTGAGACCCCTCCCCACCGTACCCCGCCCTCCTAAGCCCGCCCCTATGTGCCCCAACCTGACCACACCCCCTGAGAACCCTCCCCCACCGACCCCACCCTCCTAAGCCCCGCCCCCCGGAACCCGCAGGCCCGCCCCTCGGCCCGGCCCCGCCCCTCGGCCCGGCCCCCGCCCCGCCCGCCCCGCCCGGCCCCGCCCACAGCACGAGCAGCCGCAGCTCTCGCTCCTTCTCGCGGAGCTTCTTCAGGATGGTCAGCAGCCCCATGGCGGCGCGGCCCCGCCCCCCCGCGCGCGCGCGGCTCGCTCATTGGCCGAGCCCCGCCCCGAGCCCCGCCCCCCCGCGCGCGCCGCTTCCGCCGCCGGCCCCGCCGCGCGGCGCCCCCTGGCGGCCCGGAGGAGCCGCGCGCTGATTGGCCGGCGGGGCGCCGCTCCCGGCAGACGGCTGTCAATCAAACCCCGTCAGCCAATGGCAGCGGCGGGGCGGGGCCGGAAGCGGCGCCGAGCGGAGCTGCCGGTGCCGGAACCGCGCCCGGAGCCGCTCCCGGCCCCGTTCCCCGTTCCTGTCCTTGTCCGTTCCCGTTCCCGCCTCCTGTCCCCGTCCCTGCCCCGGCCCCTGCCCCTGTCCGTTCCCCGTTCCTGTCCCGTTCCTGTCCCTGTCCCGGTTCCTGTCCCCGTTCCTCTCCCGGTCCCTGTCCCGGATCCCTGCCCCGTTCCCGTTCTAACTCCCGTTCCCCGCTCCCGTCCCCCGTTCTCTGCCCCGCTCCCGGTCCCGTTCCCCGGTCCCGTTCCCCGCTCCCGTCCCCCGTTCCCTGCCCCGTTCCCGTTCTAACTCCCGTTCCCGTCCCCCGTTCCCGGTCCCGTTCCCTGCCCCGCTCCCTGCCCCGTTCCCGGTCCCGTTCCCTGCCCCGTTCCCTGCCCCGTTCCCTGCCCCGTTCCCGGTCCCGCTCCCTGCCCCGTTCCCGGTCCCGTTCCGGTCCCGCCCCGCTTCCCGGGGATGTCGCGGCGGGCGCGGGGCTGGCCCGGGGCGCTGCCGGCCCGCGCCGCCCGGGCCGCGCTCCAGCGCTGCCTGGGGCCGTTCCTGGAGGAGCCGCTGCGGCTGGAGCAGCTCGGGCTGGACCTGCGCGGCGGCACCGGGAGCCTGCGGGGGCTGCGGCTGCGCCCGGCGGTCCGCGGCACCGGGGGATACCGGGGGGATAACGGGGGACCGGGCACCGGGAGCCTGCGGGGGCTGCCGTTCCCGGGCTGGTTTCGGGTGATTTGGGGCTCATTCGGGTGATTTGGGGATGGTTTCGGGTGATTTTGGGCTGGTTTTGGGGTGATTTTGGGCTGGTTTGGGGTGATTTGGGGCTGGTTTGGGCTGATTTGGGGCCGGTCCCGGGACTGGTTCCCGGGCTGGTTTTGGGCTGATTTTCGGCCGGTTTCGGGTGATTTGGGGCTGGTTTGGGGTGATGTGGGGCTGGTTTGGGGTGATTTTGGGCCAGTTTTGGGTGATTTGGGGCTGATTCGGGTGATTTGGGGCTGATTCGGGTGATTTGGGGCTGGTTTCGGGTGATTTGGGGCTGATTCGAGGCCGGTCCCGGCCCGCCCGCCTTCCCCAGGCCGTGGACGAGCTGCTGCGGGCGTCGGGGGCGCCGCTGGAGCTGCGCGAGGGCGACCTGGGCTCGGTGACGGTCTCGGTGCCCTGGGCCGCGCTGGGCTCCGAGCCCCTGCGGCTGCGGCTGCAGCGGCTGCGCCTCGTGCTGCGGCCCCGTGAGTCCGAGACCCCCGGGACCCCCGGGACCCCCGGGACAACCCCCTGACCCACCCGGGACCCCCGGGACCCCCCCGGGACCCCCGGGACCCCCGGGACAACCCCCGGGACCCCCGGGATCCCCGGGACACCCCCCTGACCCACCCGGGACAACCCCCTGACCCACCTGGGACAACCCCCTGATCCAGCCAGTGTCACCCTGACCCCCCCGTGCCCCCCCAGGCCCGCCGGGGTCGCCGGGGCCGGGGTCGCCCCCCCCGGGGGGGTCAGAGCAGGGCCAGGACCCCCCCCAGGAGGAGCCGCTGGAGGGGCTGGAGGCGCTGGCCACGGGCATCGAGGCAGGTACGGACGGACAGACGGACAGGGGGACACACAGACTGACAGACAGGGGCGGGGGGAGCTGGCCACGGGCATCGAGGCAGGTACGGACGGACAGGGGGACAGACAGAGAGATGGAGGGACAGGGAGACAGAGGGGGGATGGGGACAGAGGGACGGACAGGGGGACAGACGGAGGGACAGGGACAGAGGGACGGACAGGGGGACAGACGGCCCCCACTGTCCCCACTGACCGCCCTCTCCCCAATGTTCCCCCTGTCCCATGTCCCTCTGTCCCTGTCTCCCGTCCCCCGTCTGTCCCCGTGTCCGTCTGTCCCTGCCTGTCCCCCTGGTCTGTCCCCATGTCTGTCTGTCCCCATGTCTGTCCCCGTGTCCGTCTGTCCCCGCAGTGCTGCGGCGGCTGCAGGTGCAGCTGGAGGACACCGAGCTGCGCCTGGAGCTGCCCCCGCAGCCCGGGGGGGCCCGGGGGCGGCCCTGGAGCTGCACCTGCCCAGGTGAGGGGCTGGGCGTGCCCAGGTGTGTCCCAGGTGTGCCCGGGTGAGGGGCTGGGTGTGCCCAGGTGTGTCCCAGATGTGCCCAGGCGTGCCCAGGTGTGCCC